>NW_027175898.1:3030000-3525000 GCF_023055335.1 Clinocottus analis
TTTTTCTGCACTTGTGAGTACCGTCCATCCAGTGAATCAGTCTTGAAGCGCGACCTTGATGAGGCCGCGCTGGTAAAGGTGCATTACGTGGGATTCAGAGCATTTGGTGTAGCATCAAAGACGTATTTACAGTGTGACGATACAGTGGAGTGATGTCGGGCGCTGTGGTTATCACGGCGGCTTCAGGTTCGAACCCCAGTCTTGGTTAAGGACCGTGCTGTGTGCATATTCTGTGCGTTTTGCAGGGGGTTTCCTCCGGTTGCTCCAGTTTCTCACACCGCCAAAAAACATGTGTCGTAAAGTCTGCCTTCCATCCCCTGTAAAGCTTACTAATCAACGCACTGTATCCCTTTGGTTGTTATATGCCACGGTAACACTCACATCTCCAGGCACACAATCCAGACCCCCCACAAACCCTCTGTGGCAGCTTCCTGTTCTCACTTCGGAGGATTTCTTTCCTCCCTTCTTCTTCGGCGTCTTTGCGAGGACGTGCGGTCCCCATAAGGATAGAAACGTGAGTAAGACACTCTCACTCACAGCTCACATCTTCATTATGCCACATGTGAGTCGGGGGTCCCCTGTGACTCACTGAGTGTATGAGGGTATTTCACAGAAGATTAATACGAGAAAGCTAAGGGGAAGTGTGATGTGTGTGTGTGTGTGTGTGTGTGTGTTTTGTAACCAGGATAAAAAGGGTAAGAATGGATGAAAGCTGATCTCAATATAAAAGTCACACAGAGCAGAGTGAGAGAGAGAAAAAAGGGAACTGGATAGAAAATAAATCCCACAGGCGCTCCTCTCTTTTTGCCTCATGCTGTGAGCTGGTAATGACAGACTGATTCACTTGGATCGCTGGATTCAAAGCATGAAGCCAGACAGAATATGAACCAGGGCTTCCTGGGGAAACTTTCACAATAAAACACGAGGAAAAACAAAAAGTGTGTCTTTTCACCGACGCCATTAGTCAGTTTATGTCAGTTTTCCTGAGCCACTCTGGTTGTAAAGTCGTTGCCTTTGATATACAGGCGTGGAATCAAATCCTGCGCAGAAAACATGCGATTGTGTCGAACCTAAAACTCCAGTTAAGCTCATCTCGAAGTCAGCGCCGTGCACCCCTGTGACGATACATTTGATTCAACAGAAATGTATTGGAAAATTGATTGAATCCTGGTTGTCTATGAAAAAGCCTTTCAGTTGATGCTAATGTGGCATTTTGATCAGACTGCACAAACACGGACGAGCGAGTGTTCGCCGGCGTTGTCGCGTCTTCTTGGTTGTCTTCTTGCACTCGTCATCAGTCCGATGGCGGTTAGTTGTTGATTTGTCCAACACAGAAGACCAATCATGACTTACTGGAAAATGGATGAATGCTTGAATGGCTGGATGGTCAAATAGACCATAAAAAACTGGACATATGACAAATAAAATGAATAAATAAATCAGGTTCAAGACCTCTAAAATCACCATACAAAAAAAAAGTATAATACAAAACTTTATACATGTAGCACTTTTCAAAACAAAGGTTACAAAGTACCTCAAAAGACAAGAGATGGTGGACAAACTTCGATAAAGAAAAGGTCATCCGAGAGAGAGTTTCAAAGTTTCGCAACATAGAGCGAAGGAGCAAAATACAAAAAGATAAACGCACCATGTGATCGGAGCGGATAGCGAGACGCTGGCGTCTTCTCTGGAGTTTGAAATATGGACGAGACGCAAGACAAACAATATGAATACAAAGAGATCTGACAAAATATAGTTTAGACCGGACCCGGCACGCTTACTAGGAACCATTGAAGCCCTCTGCTGTTGGTCATGTGATTAACTTCCCTTTCTTCACTTCCTGCTCTCTTTTCCCCTTCACCCAACCACCTCCTGGTGTTCACCAGTTGTCAGCCATTACTCAGTAGCCGATGTTACAGATCAACAGGCGGCCCTGTTATCTGGCGACTTTCGGCCAAAAGCGTGCATCGTTGTCGTTGTTGCGACAGCTGTTGAGAATATCGAGAGAATTATTTGACTTTTGACGTTAGTCAAGCTGAACCATGAGCACCTGTCGCTTAAACACTGGGGCAATATTCCCACATGGGAGCGCGCGGTCCGTCCTATTGGTCTGCTTTTGATCACGAAGGTAAAAACACATTTTACGCCCTGAGTTTGAGCATGTTTTTAAAAACGACACACACACTATGAGACACACGTTCCATGAGTATCTGCACTTCATCAGTCCTCTGTTTCCTTCATGTATTTCCCTCATCCATCCCTCCACACTGCAACCATGTTCGGTCTGACGATCACAGGGGTGAACAGTGTCCTGCAGGATTTTGTCAGTCCCCCTCTCGTCTGACGTTTGGCTGACTTGTTTTTTTTTTTTCTTCTTGTATTCCATGCTTTTATTCTGAAGGCAAAGCGCCTTTCAGCAGCAGCTGGCTTGACGCGTCTCTCTCTCTCTCCTCTCTCTCACCACTCTCTCTCTCTACCTCTCTCTACCCGCCGTCACCCGCTCTGTGCCGATGCCTCCTCCATAAACCTGGAGCCGCCGCCAGCAAGGATGCGCTCCCCTGCTGCCGGAGACAAACAACTGATTACAATTATTAGTATTTAAGGGAAAAATATTACAAAAAAAAGGACAATTAAAACGGATTTTTTTTTCTTTCTTTTCTTTTTCTCCTTGATGGTAGTTGTCTCCCCCACCTCCTCCCCTCCACCCTCCACCCCCCATGGAAGACGGAGTGGAAGGAGACAACTCAGTGAGAGGATTGCGTGTCACACAGTCTGTCACGGCAGCGCGTGTGCGCCTCGGACTGCCCGCTCAGTGATGTGAAACGGGAAGGTGGATTTTTGGCATGTAGAGGAGGAGGAGCGGGTGAAAGAAAGAAGAAGAACAACAACACAAAAAAAAAGGTAAGATTCATCGTGACACTCTCGCTGAGCATCGAACAGGTTTTTTTTCCTTCCTTTTTTTTGTCTTTTCTCACCTCAGTTTGAAGCTCCGGTGGCTTCCGCCTGCTGGCAACATGAATGAAAGCCTCTCTCCTGCACGACTCAATATTAACTAACTCGCAACAGGGAGGGAGGGGGTGGGGGGGGGGAAACGATATTGACACTTGGTTTCATCAGCAGACTAATAGGCGTAGTCCCAATTTGGGCGCGCGAGGTGTGAGTATTTATTTGGGGGGGGGGGGGTTGTAAATAAATAAATAAACCGGTGAGGTCCCCGGCGGCGTCTGTGATGAATGAGAATGGAGTTTAAAAAAACAAAAAAACAAGCTCTGCCTCAGTTTGGAAGTGATGGAGGTGTTGAGGGAAGAAAATGTGCTGCATTCACTGTGTGAGTTTGGGAGGATGACGACACTCCTCCCCTCTCTACACACACGGCATTGTGGGATGCAAAAAGGGAATCAATTAAGTGATGTATGAAGAGGGAAGAAGAAAAAAAAAAAGTCTCAAATCTGCCCTGGGTGAAAGGCTCGGTGACGCCTGTGGATTTTTTTTTTCTTCCTTTCTTCGTCTTCCTTCTTCGTACTGAAGAGTGATGCAGCAAAGAGATTGCATCTGCGCCCCGGACGACAAGATGACACCAACACACTTCACAAGGTGGATAAAAACCCTCCCCGAGCTGCACAGCGGGGAGGGAGCGAGGGCAGGGAGGGGGGAGGGGGTGATGACACATGCACTGTATGAAGTTGGCGGCTGGTGCTCTGCTGTGAGTCAAAGTGGCCCTGCAGCAGAGGAACAGTCCTTTTTCTTCTTCTTCTTCTTTTGTACCCCCCTGAGTGGACCAGGATCTCTAAAAGCCTGGAGGGGGTAAGAAGAGGAGGGGGGGGGGGCTGAGATGTAGTGTAGATATATCCTTTCATGCGGATGGAAAACTCACTTTACACACTTCTTTCTATCCTGACCTTAGGTATGAGAAATAAGGACTGAATTATAAATGAGTTATGTCCCAGTCGAGGGACTCGGCTCCTGTCTCTCGGTCTGACGTCGGCGGGCATCAATTGAGCGTGACGTGGATGCACGGTAATTGCGTGCAAATGAAATCTGCTTGTTCCTGTCTTCCTAATGAGAGGAGAGTTAAGGGAGAGGGTGGAGGGGAGGAGGGATGGGGGGGGTGGGACTGCCAGGAAATGCCTTTGTAAGCCGAATCTAAAAATAAGAAGAAGCGAGAGCTCGGGAACAACAGTTTGGTTTGAGCATGTGTCAAATAATTCATCACCCCCAAATTCTCTCAATCCCACAAATTCCAGAATATCAAAGTAAGTTTTTCCCGTCTCGCGGACAAATGGATTCGGGCGGCGGATACTTCGCCGTGCGTCAGGGTTGCTGCTGTCTCCGAGCGAGAGGGATGCTAATGGAGGAGAGAGAGCGAGAGAGAGAGAGAGAGAGAGAGAGAGAGAGAGAGGGAGCGTGAGTCTGCGAGAGAGAGCGTGTGTGAGCGTGTGTGTTTCCATGGCAACCTGTCAGGGGTGTGTTTGGTCCCCGGAGACGGAGAGGAGGGGTGGAGAGAGAAGAGAGGAGAGGAGAAAACTATCCCTCGTTAAGGGTGAGTGGGGGATGGGAAAGGAGATAATGGAGGGGAGAAGGGGAAGGTGGGATCGTCTCCCCTCCCGTTGTTTGTTTTTTTCTCCTCGCAGCCACCTCCCCTGTTCATTTCAGAAGCAACTGGCCGGGCTGTGTGTGTGTGTGTGTGTGTGTGTGTGTGTGTCATGTAGTTGGGTTTCACGCTCATCATCAAGTGCACGGAAGTGTTTGAACTCGCCGCTGGCCCGCGATCATTTTCCGCGGACTTTGTCTTCACACTTCCCTGATGTGTCTCCAGCGGGCCGAAACCCAAAACCGTGACCCCGGCGGCGCTGCCGGGGTCGGCCTGCAGGCTCAAACCCCCGGCATCCATCGCTCCCCCCTCCATGAGCGAGATAACGACGCAACTTCCCGACCCCGCTAGTTGCTTTTTCGACACTTTTTTCGCCTTTCCTCGGACGGCGGCCGTAATGTGCGGGCGGGATCACCTTAATTGGCGCCGTCGGGGCCTCCGCGTGCCGGGGGCTTGTATTTCACTTCACCACCTCCGGCCACGTCCGTATAGACGCACCCGCAGCAAATTATAAAGAACCCAAGGTCCCAAAATCCATGGCAATCCAGAGTTTAGCCCAACGTCCAGAATATAGCATGAACGCTAAAGCTCTTCAATCGCTGATGTAAAATAATATCATTCATATTTATTGCTGTTGTTAAAGGATGAATGCAACGTGTTGCAGCAACAAGTGTCACCTTCAAGATCCAGGTTTTCCCCCCAAAATGCTGCACTTGTCCAAACTGCGTTATTTCACACAAGTTGAGCATATTATGCCCGGATGAATAGTTCATAGTCTCATGAATTTTATGCATTAGAAGAACATTCTGAGATCTTACATTACATGTCATTTAGCTGACGCTTTTATCCAAAGCGACCTCCAGTAAGTGCGTCCAACCGTGAGTACGAACTCAGAACAACATTAATCAAGAGAGTACAATTTCTTCCATGAAGTCAAACTACAAAGTGCTATCAGTAGGAGCCATGTAAGTGCTGGCAAAGTGCTCCGGTCTTTATTCAAGGTGCAGTCGAAAAAGATTTGATCCATATGGTCACCAACTCGTACCCGTGCTCCTCGTGTGGCGGGAACGCAACTTGGAGGAACGCAAGCCGCGCCGACATGTTTCGCAGGACAAGAGAAGCAGTCGTCCAAGTATAGCGACCCCCGGCCCGTTTGCAGTAAGACCGGCACGAATGAACCAAAATGTGAGAATAAAAGTGTTTGTGTTTCGACCAATTAGAGCTACATGTACTTCCTTGTTATTGACTCTGCTGTGCTGTTTGTGCATACATTTAAATCATTGTTCTGCATTGAGCTATTAAATCCACAGTAAAGGAACAGCTGGCCTCCGAACAGCGCTATTATTAATGCGAGGGCTCCTCAAATTCACACACACACACACACACACACGCACGCACACAGCCCTAATTGCTTTAATAATTATCTTTTGAGTTTCATTCCTCCACAGAATAATTAAGGAATGAAAAGATGTTCAGCTACCACCTCTCGCATTGCAAGAAGCAGAAGTTGCAGAATGTGACCGTGCTATACTTAACATCAGCCATATGTATGTCATGCATATTCATATTCTTAATGTGTTGATATTGAACACATCTTCTCTATTAACTAAGATAATTACAGAAGCATTATACATGCATTATCCGTCCTCAGGATGGAACAATAAACAAAGCAGAGGGTTAATTATAATGTGGTTTAAATTATACGTATTCATTATCGAGACACGCGCGCCTTCACTCCCATCTGAACTGGCTAACTTCAGGTATTGGGGATATAGCGACGACATAATCCAGATCGTGCGGCTGTCCTACAGTTTCCTGATCTAATCCTCCATCGTGTGATACGAGTCATTTGGCGGGGTTTTGTGACGCTCAAAACAATCGTCTAAACATTAGCGACGAGCATTAGCGAACTAGTGTTTCGGTACAAAACGGAAAATGAATAAAACCTAACTCCATCTCATGAATGTATCTTTGTCGTAGACTGCGTACAAGAAGCCTCGAGTTCGGTATGTTTGGCCATCGCCATCTTTGATTTTAGCCGTCGCCATTTTGTTTTTATGCAACCAGTGACTGTATTCGCCCTGCGGACGAGTGATGTAGAGACGTCGTGTACGGCAGCAGCAGCGACCTGTCAATCACAAGGCAGCCACGCCCTGAAGCATACTCTGCTCTCTGATCTATTTGACTCTAAAAGGGACAATCATTTACTATATATATGTAATAAACATTCTGCTTTTTGAAGAAGTACTATCAATTTAGCCCATTATCTCATGTTTATCGTGTTTACTCAGGTAATAAATCAAGTAAGAAGTGGGACCCTTTTCTTAAAGACTCAAACTTCATTATCCGTCTGGTTATCGTGGAAGATTTATTGTGAACATTTGTGAGATCATTTTATCGCCCAACTTACCTTATTTTAAGATAAAATAAAAAGTGGAACAGCAACATTTCAAGTCTCTCCCGGTTTGGTTTGATAGTGTCCTGAGATAGAAAACAGGCGGCTGCTTGATTATAGTAACACACAGTAAAGAAAACAATCCGATCTGCAGTACGAACAAATGCAAAAACACCAGTTTAGTCTCTTGACAGATCAACAAGAGGAGAGATTTTCCATGGACGCACAGCTATTTCTTTTTGTGATTCGCAGTGTATCGCGTTCAGTGGCACAGCTTGAGAGTACAGAATATCACTAATTCACGTCCTCTGCTGTCGTTTCCTATGTGGACGGTGGTAACTAGGACTTGGGCTCACCAAAACACAAAACACATCCACCACGTTCAGTGTGTTTGTAGTGGAGAACATTTCTTCCTCAACGCAGTTCACAGACAGTAGAACGCCAAGAGCACGGCGGCAGAGAAGCAGTAGACAAAGAGCTTCACTTTCATTGAAAAGGATGCTCTTTGCAGAGACATGTGATCAAGACTGAAGAGTGATATTTATAAAGCTGCAGAGTACTATCTGGCCCCAGTAGGGGAATTCAATAAATAGAAATATGACGCCTTTAAAGGATTTTCCCTCGAAAAGATCAAATCCTATTAATCTTATCCAAGATGCATAGCGCTCAGAGTAAGATGCTGCTTTTCAGTGGCTCATGGGTTCCCGGCGAGCGGCTGAGAAGTGAAACCACGCCCTTTACATACAAAGAAAGCCTCGACAAATGTCAGACCACAAATGTATCTGCGAAGCCTCCGGTCTCCAGAGCCGGCATCTGGTCCCCAACCGCCGGTAGTCTCCAAACCAGAGCGACGCTAGCAGGAAAGCATGGCGGAATTAGCAAGCAAGCTAATGATCGCTATCTAACTAACCAACGGCTTAATTAGGGTGACCAGACGTCCGGCAGGGATTCCACAAACGTCCGGGATTTATGTTTCTCTGAGTCTTTCACAAACTAGTTATTACGTTCTTGCAAGCTTTGAAACGGTAGCTTACGTTTCACCTTCTTGCGCGAGCTCTGACTGTGGAGAGAACTGTCATCGGTCGACCGACCTCAGTTTTGCCAGATGCACGATGATTATCCTCCAAATACAACCATTTTGATCCTTTGGTACGATACTACGCCATCACCAATCTGGCAACACTGAGCACCTCGTCACCTCCACTCGCGACGAACATCCTGTTACGCTCTGAAGAAACTAGTTGTGCATAAAACATCGCCGCATCAATAATCGACTGGAATTTCAGCGACAAGCTTTTTTTGGTAGTTTAGCACGACTCAGTCTTTTTTATGAGCTAAAGATCGCGTAGATGCAAGACTGTGGAGCGGGATGAAACGATGACGGGGTTCACTTTACGGCCCATAGTTGCGTTGTTTACAACACCCCCCCCCCCCCTCCCTCCTCGGATGTCATAATGGGCAGACAGCTTCATTTCCAAGGAGGGAACAGGCTTTAGGTTCAGAATTGGCAATGCAAGAGTCTGGCTTCCTTTTTTTTTAAAGACAGTAAATGGCATTTTGAGCCTTTTTCTTATTTTGACCTCTTTACCAAGAGGAATAGGTCGCTGCAACAGGTGGAGACCAGAAAAGACATCTGAATGCTGATTCACTAAGACGTAATAAAGTGCCTCAAATTGCAGGGATGGACCCGCTCCTTTACGGGAGCAGCTTTTTCGGTGACTTTTTAGAGAGCATTCTCAAAATAGTCTCAAAAACAGTGAGCGCCTCACTATTGAATCCCAGATACTCCGGTGGGTCTGGTGAAATGGCTCAAGAGCTTCCACGCAACTCTTTGTGAAGAACCAGAGATTCGACAAATCACTTGAATGCCCGTGAATACGTTGAGACAATTATGTGAGAGGAGGAGGAGGAGGAGGAGGAGGAGGAGGAGGCGGCGGATGAAGGGATTCCCAGACGTCTGAATTAAGAGCACACACACACACACACACACACACACAATTACACTCGCACGGAAACATCACAGGACAGCAAACGTAGACGATGGTACGCGCACGCAGCACGGTGGGATGGAAATGAGACCGAACAGCCAGTGTTGCAGACACTTTTAATCTCCGTGCTCCTGCTCTGAATACAGATCTGACCAAAGTAACAGGGCAGCGAGGGCTCTCTCTCTCTCTTCTCTTCTCTCTCTCTCTCTCTTTCCAGATGTAGCCCCGCAACACATTAGCCATGCAGCGAGCCGCGCAGTGCTCGGCTGTTATCGGGGACGAATTTTTAGTTCTGACAGGGAAGACCAGGCGAGTCTGTGGGGCCCTTTGCTGGAGTGTGATTAGCATTGCAGATGCAGGTTTCTGTAGGCGTCAGTTTCAACAAACTCAAGGCCCCCCCCTCCCTTCACTCCCTCCACTTCTTCCTCCCTCCCGTTCAGTCTCCAGTGCATGATTAAAATGTAACAGTTTGTGCGTGGGAAATTCACAAGAGCAGAATTATTCTCCGACACTCACGGATCTATTTTTCGCTCAGGTATATGTTGTGCGCCTCCCCCCCGCACGCGCTCTCTTGCTCCTTTCTCTTGAACATAAATACACACCGGGGCTCGGGCCCACATGGATTTTTTTTCTCTCTTTTTTTGGGACGCCGGAGCCAAAATCGGCTCAAAGCTGCCAGGAGCTCTTATTTTTCTGCATGTATTAGATATTTAAAAAAAAAAAAAAAAAGTAATGTGTGAATGTGAAAGAGGACATTGCATGAAAAGAGAGTTGTGCGAGTTTCCTGGAGGTGCAGGACAAAGATGGTAATTGGGAGCGCCGAGACGACTCGTAACTGCATAATGCTGCACTGAAGTCATATCCGTAAATATGACCACGGCCAGAATTATGATAATAAGCACAACAATAATCATAATACACACCCGATGACATCGTCAGGATGACATATTCCTTGTTATATAACCCTCCTGAAATCCATTCGGGTCACGGTCCTCACACAGACAACCTGCATGGTATTGATCCATTTTAGAATGAATATGTGATCAATCAAACATATCAAATCTATTGCTGTGGACAGCAATACAAAGGTGATGCTTAATGAAGGCCGGGAGTATCAGGGCCATTTATCAGAAAATCAATATACTGTATTGGTGTGTCAACCAACTGGACACACACACACACACACACACACACACACACACTTAGGTCACTTTTGGGGTCATACCATAAGGTTAAGGTCTTCCTACCAATATAAATAAATATCTTTCAGAACGGACGTATTCAAAAACCTTCACTTGTATAACGTCTTGTCAATTTATTCACAGATCATCAGATATTTATAGAATATTTCATTCTGATCAAGTCCAACTCCACCCTTCGTTACTAGATTAGGTCACTTATCACGAGTTCTCAGGAAAAAACGTGTCCCCCGCCTTAACTTCCCGCTCTACATAGTTGGCAACACTCGAGGCTGCATCCTCTTTTCTCAGATAAGACTGTTTTCTGCCCAAAATATTACTGTGGACTGTTCTGAGGATCATTAGGAGAAGTGTGTGTGTGCTCAAGTGTTGTTGCAGCTTTTAGTGGCCAGCATAACATATTAACCCTTCTTGCTAGTGACCATTAATAACAACATTATTATATAAACATTTTCCTTCCACAACAACACGGAGGATCCAAACTGAGACACATTTTATTCGGCCTACTCCTTTCAACCTTTCGTAATAAAAGCCCGAGACATGTACAGTAGACTGAAACTGTTTACCAGAGGGAACTAATTCTCTCAAATTGGCTTAAAGAAAACCAGCTTACAATATACAATTAACCTCAGACAGACTGTCAGACGCTGCTCTGGATCCTGGTACTTGGTCCTCCGCCTGCACAAATCTATTTGAGCCTTTTTTTCTTCCTTTTTTTTAAGTGCTGCAGCTGTCGCAAATCTGCATCGCCGCCAGTACGAATAGTTTTGATGCGAGATATTCACAGCCGAGTATATCGCGTTTCCTTGTCTTTTTTTTTTTTTGTTGTTGTCCCCCCGCTGTTTGTAACGCCTTCAGGCTGCATTCAAATCAAATCAGTTGTTGTGGCAGGAGAGAAGCACGGGGAAGTTGGAAAACAAAAAATGAAACAAACAGCAGTGGGCTGCCAGGAAAAGTCAAAAGTGTACTGTGATTACTACGATATCGAGCTTGCAATATGGTTACGGCTTCCCTCACACATATTCATCAATTCATTCCCATTAAAATGTCTTAAGAGCACAATGTCCACACTGCTCCCCGTGGTCTCGGCCCTCTGCAATTACACATTGCATTAATAAATAATAAGGTTACATGTTGCCTTGATGTCAGTCAATCCATAGTCTGCCTCGCGGCATGTACCGGAGGAAACGAGCTCTTCTCCGAGAACACCTACAGGTGCTAAAAGTCCAAATGTGTTGAAGCCGCTGCTATATTTAAGGATGCTCATCTCTCAGCAATGTCAAGAGCACATAATGGCGCACATCCTTCCCATTGAGGAATGAGAAAACGAAAGCAACAGGCGGGTCTCTGGAGGACACTCTCCTGCAAGAGACGCCAGTAAAATGGGAAAGAGAGAAGAAGAAGAAGAAAAAAAAGCTTTCAGCACAATGGTGTTCTCAGGTTAGCGTGGGCTTCCCTTCCTCTGGCATTAACACAAGCCCAGAGGAAGATCGTTTCCTCCGAAGCCTATTTTTGGATTATTTAAGAGCACGGTCGGTAAAGGGAGCCGGGTGGCCTTTTTTTAAGTAGTACATTCATTAACACTGAGTTGTACTTTAAGGAAGATATTGTTCTCCCCTCTGAGTTTCAATCGCGGCGCTTTATGCAGGTCCTATCACTGCGAGGTAACGAGGAGTTGGAGCATGCGGCATGTTTCTCCCGGGCGGCTCATAAACAGTTTCACCTTTTCACAACCTTTAAAAAAAAAAGAAGAAAAAGCCTCGTTTTTGCGCGACCACTACGATTCTGACTTGTTTAATTTAGCATTAGCAAGAAAGCTAAACCAGCGATGATGGCTTTGTGGCGGCGATATTTCCTACCTGTGCGTCATTGTCATGACGGATTCACTCGGCCTCTGATTGGCTTTCCCTTTTATTCTGAGCCGAACCAACCTGCAAGCTGAACACTCACCCACACAAACAAGTCCAAGCCGAACAGAAGCCGGGTTGGACGGGTCATGAGGGTTTGTAATGAGGGAAAGAAACGCAGTAAAGGGTCGATGGACTGCACTTGTACGGCGCCTTTCTCGTCTTCCGGACCACTCAAAGCGCTTTAACACTATCTGTCATCCTTCACCAATTCAGACAGCATCATGCGAGGTAGCACCTGCTCGTCTGGACTATTTAACATTCATACAACAATCACAGCTACGTACGTTAAGCCCAAGGACACATCAACAGGGAGTAGCCGGGGATCGAACCGCCAGTCCTCTGATTGAAGGACGACTCCGCTCTACCACTGAGCCTCGGCCACCGGTCTCAATTACCTTGAAAAGTTAGTTCAACCAAATGACTTTGATGTCAAAATGTGTTTATCCACACTGTCGTGGTTGTTCTGGATTTCATTATTAATACTATTCTCATGAATAAAATACCCAATAACAAATACCTGAGCTTCGGAAACTGCGCTCGCAACAAAGTGTGAGAAAGGACCCTGGTTGGATGCTGAGGAGACGGGCGGCGGACATATTCCTTTCCCAAAAAGTCACCCTTATTTTTTCACTGACAAAACCCAAAAACTGATGATAGTCTGCATGATGTTCGCGTCTACAGTCGGACTATCGCGGTAGCAGACGGAAGAAGAGAGGAATTAAGCCAAGAGGCAGATTTGATATCAGAGTGTCAGACTACCTCAAGGCCTCCCGCCCTCACCTTCATCTCTTTCCACTTTGGTATTTATTTATTTCCACAGCGAGGGCCCGTCACCCCGCATCCCCAGGAGATCTGGGTCTGCGTCTGGCCCATATTCCAACATTAGCTCCCCCGACCTCTCTCCCGCTGCCTCCCCGCCACGGCAAATTTACTTTAGACTCAAATATAGTCATAAATGATAGAAAGGCAGAAGAAAGAAAATGGATTACACGCAGTGCAGGTGAAACAAACGAGGGCCCGGAGGGGACGCTAAAACAGAAGGAGACCGAAATGAGCGAGGAGAGGCGATAAAGACCTTACAGAGCTGGATAACAGCGCGGCGACGATGCCAAAAGTCAACAGGGAGGCATTTTGAAACGTCATTTAAAGTGCACGAACGGCGCGGCGTAAAGCAAAGTGAATCTGACACGGGAATTGAAAGCGAGAGCGGCGGCAGGTGAGTGGGGAGCGTGATCTAAATGAGATGCTTCGACTTTAAAAAAAAAAAAAGAAAAAAGAAGGCCTTCTCTCGCCGTAGACTCTGAATCTCACTCGTGTATTTACTGCGAGGCTGCTATTGATAGTTTGAGCCTTTTGTGTGTTTCTCTAGCTCGTATTTTCTTTTGTGTGAGCTGGATTCTGACGTGTTTGCAGCAGCGATGAAGAGCAGTGACACATTACTTGCTCGTAAGCATTTCTACAAAGTAAGGAAAAAGGCAGCATCATCTTCAACGGCGTCATCAAATGTTTATTTCTGGCGAAATAAAAGTCCGGTATGAATAGATGACGCGCGCCGCGCTTCCCGGCCCCCCCCCCCCCCCCCCCCGACCACGGCGTAATAAATGACAGCAGGCGACAGACTAACACAAATCACACTGATTCCCCGACATCATATGCGCGGTAATAAAAAGGACTGCTGGCTGCCCCGTCGCGCGTGATGGAGGGGGAAGAGACGGCGGCGCCGCTGCGCCTTTCGCAACGAACATCGCGTGCGATCCAGGACGGTCAACGTGGCGTCGCTCAAACCTCTGTGACGGCGACGCGGAGGTTCGGCCGAGCTGGGGGAAGCGCTCGGCGACGGCACAGACGAAATGGGAAAAAAACAAAAACAAAAGCGGGTTGTTTTGCTCAGGCTGGGAACCAAGCAGCGCTCCCAGAGAACACCTGCTATTAAATAAGCACCCTGTCAATACGATTGGCCCCATCGAGCCGTGGCCCGCCATCCCCTCCCTCCCTCCCTCCTCCACCTCCTATCATCATTATAAAGCACTTCAAAGCACACCACGGCCATTAAACAGGCAGCGTATAGCGAAACATGGCCCGGGTGTTCCTCGCCGTGGAGCCCGTGGCCTCCCGGCTGTCCTGTTGCGCGGGCGCCAGCGCTCTGGTTGATCCTCTGTCTGAGAGCACACTCCTTGCCGCGGGGCCACGCAGGCTGGTCAGCGGCCAAAGCCACAGCATCTGTGTGTTTTTTTATTTATTTATTTTTTCCAAACATTTTTTGCCGTGTTCTGCGGCGGCTGCGTGCGTCCGTGCTGGCGCCACGCAGCGCATCCGATGCCAAGGCGATGCTCTCAATCAGGGGAATTATGATTCTGAATTTCCTTCTCTCTTTTTTTGTTTTTTTCGCACTGGTGTCATAATGCGTGCTATATATATATATATATATAGTGAAATATAATTCCTGTGCCGCTCAGACACACCGACTGACCTTTAGTGCCGGCTGACTGTATCTCCCCTGTTGAAATGTGCATGCGCGCCACATGTGCAACGGTCCCCAGGCGAGAGGCAGCGACAAATTGTCCTTGGCATCTGGCATTGTTTTGATTCCCTCTGGTAAAGAGTAAGTGACCCAAGAGTTAGTTTAAAGGCTTACGTCATCATGGATTGTGACTTTCTCCATTGAGAGAGGGGGAGTGTTTGGTATCGTGTCTTCCCAGTGCGTCTCCCAGTGCGTGTCACCTGTGATATACTCTGCAAACTGTTTCACATTTTCCGTGGAGAAAAGTTTGCAGCGATGTGGGTATGCTTGCCTGAGCACTTGAGAGATTCTGGAGACAGCCACCGAGGACTTTTCATCAATAATCTTCACTTTATCTGACTGTGCAGAAGAAGAAAAAACGTATTTATAGTGTAAGACAGGCAGAGAGGAGGATGACAAAGGAGCAGCAGAAATAATTTGATTAAAATTCCACTCACCTCCATTGTACGGCGGTGGCAAATCTCAGCAGCAGACAACTCCTCAGAAAGTAGAAACTGCAGCCGAGCGGCGCGACTGTCAGGCGTGGTCGATGTAACCACGGCCAGCAGTGATGTCATGGCGTCCTGGCACCACCAGGGACGACGATGACCTTCTGACATCATTTAGACAACTGGAAGTCCGCAAAAGGAACATTTTCAGGGATGTTAAAATACTGAAACTGAACTCAAACGCACGTAAGAGATGATGACATGATTCTTAACGATGAAGATAAAAAGAAATCAATTAAATACAAGCGTCTCTTTTCATACCCAAATGAAACCTTTTGTAATCAAGGGTATAAAATAAAAAATAACAACGTCATCGTTTAATATGTTCCATTTCAGGCGAAAGCATCAGTCACCAAACGAAATCGCAGTAAATAGGAAGATCTAATCTTTGCAAATGGGATGTTGTCGCTCTTGCTGAGTGCCGCATTAGTGCAAGCTCTGCGAAATCCATGCAATCGCTTCTTTGCCAAATAAACGAGTGCATTTGCTGTAATGCTGTGAGATTCTCGCCATCCAGCTGGCAACCGCGCCGCTGGAACCAATCGAAGCGTCTGACTGTCTAAAACCTGCCCGAAAAGGCACAAAGGTATTTGGGGAGAGCCAGGTTTCGCGGAACCAATAATGCTTAGCGATCTGAACGCCGCGCTCGGGAGCGGGTTAGTGAACGGAGAGCGCCGCCGTCGGGACAGTGACAACTTGACGAGAGTGCATCCTGAACGTGTTGCCTTTTGCTAATCTTGCAGGAATGTGCAAGCAGTCCTCCTCGCCGTGTTTGTCAGCTGCTTCGGGGATTAATTAGCATAGTCGTGTTGGAAGTGGAGCCGCTGCAGAAGGAGACCGTGCCATTGTGCCGCTCGTCGTCAGTAAGCCAGCATCTCGCCCTCACAGAGAGAGAGAGAGTTAGAGAGAGAGAGAGACGTCCCTTGGGTTGAGTGGCATGGACCTTTCTGTAAAATAACACCGTGACCTCATTATGCAACCGTGCGACCGTTTTGAAAATATTTGTTTTACGAGAGGATCGGCGCGGCAACGCATTTTCTTTTCTTGTCTCGGTGGAAGAATGTCCTCCAGCGTCATATTAAAGGGGCTCAGCGTGTAATTCAGTGCACCTCTCCACCCCGTGGAGCTGAGCTAGCGGCTAGGAGCTAACAGTGTCTACCTGAAGGGGATCATCTGGATCCGGGTGCATACAGTATGTTTTTTTTTTTACATTTTAGATATATCTGAGGTCATTTGGGGGATCTTGTATTATTGAGATTCATATTTCAGTTCTGGGGGATTTAACGACTGCTGTGGTTGCTGGTGGAGCATTTTAAAAACACAAGTTACGAAGTTGCGCTCAGAATGACGCGTCAATCTATCACTGCGGGATGGATTTGTTTGCGGCGATGACAAATGAATTTTTGGTAAAATCTTGGTTGAACTAAATATAATTCCCCTTGAAACCAAAGTTCCTTTTTGCTTTTCCAGATTATACCTCATCATTTGGACGATCGAAGGATCTTGTCTTTGTCAAGCCAACGCAGCAAAGCCGGACTCTGCCATTGACAGTGCAAACGACTTCATGTGTGCAAATATACTTCATGGCTGCAGTAGAATAAACACCAGCTTTAAAAAGCATCAGAAGTAGGATAAAGTTGTGCCTCTCCACCAGTGCCAGGCTTCAAGTCTTTGTGTAAAGCGGCCTCTGGTTTCAGCACCACACGACAACGGACAGCGACAAATAGTAAACGCAGTGTAAAATATATATATATATATATATTTATATATATTTATGCCGTTGCTGGTTGAGGCAACTGGTCCTCGTTAGGCATTGACATCGAGTAGTGAGGGTCAGACGAGCCCACCGGCCATCGGACCTGAACACATCAGGTTACTGCACACGCCGATCAGCCAGTCAGTGAACAGACTATGATGTCATCAACGTAGGATACGTCCACGTCTGTGCTCGTCTGTGCTAAATCAACACGTGTGCCTCGCAGCTTTCTTTCACGTCTATTTATTTAGTTTGAAGCCGCTATCGGCCGACACCAATATTACTGGAGACATTTCCAATGACTCCAGAGCGTTGCAACGAGCAAAAGTCTAAATATATTGAAAAAAAGATAGAAACAATGAACTCTGAGATATATTCACATGTGTTCCATCGAATGAAATATTCTGCTTCAGTCCTTATTTGTAGCCTTTTTGAAAAAACAACATTTTCAATGCAGGAAATCGCTCACTTCTTCCATTTGCCGAATCCGACATTTAAAGAGCAACGCGTCAGCTGCCTGGCTTTACAGGGCTCCTGAACGGGACATGCCACTCAACACATCATTGCTTTTCAAACTACCCACAACCTCTGGATCTCCTGCGCATTACTTTGTGCCCAGATTGTGCGTCGCTTAACTCTTAAAAGTCTCAATGCTCTCACGACGACACAATATAGATCGTTCAGAGAGCTTTCAAAGCCGAAACCTTCAGCATTGTGTCCGTAAATTACAGATTTTTGAATCCAGTCCAAGCTCCTAAATGCAAGTCATGAACTGAGAAGATGATTGGGACACTGCGGCTGACGGACGCTTCTGTCATCTGTTCGGTTCCCCCAGTAACTCACCACGGGCTTAATTAGAGGAAGAACGATTGCTGGAGTATTTTACTTAAAAACAATTCGGTTCCTTCACTTGAATTTCCCCGAAGTCAGAGTTTTCACCAGAGGATTGCTTCTTATTTCAGCCGCAGACACTTGCAGAGTTGCACAATATGCCATTATTCTCTTGTTAAATGCATTAAGGGATTCCTGTTGTGACACAGTGCTGCAATTTGTTTTTGTGTTCCCTTGAAACCGCCTCGCCTCCTTCCCACGTCACACAGTGCAGGTAAAGCCTTTGTTCATCTCACAGAACGCATGTTTACCAACAGATATTTGGCATGATCATTTCACATTTAATAAAAAACAAACGGAGAGAAAATGATGGCATCATGGTCCACTGAGGACAATTAGGACCAATCTACATACTAACCTAGCTTGTTGAGCCACAACAAGCTGTAAGGAAATGAACGAGGCAATTTGTTGCTGATGGCTCTCTGAAAAGTAAGAATAGTATTTCTGTGAGCAACTAAGTGCTTGTAATGGTTCCGGCCATTTATCCGTTTTAATGGGTCATTAAAGGAGAGGGAACAAGCAGAGTGCACTCAGCGTTCCCACATGGACAGGACCTTGATCACCGGGCTTTGCCACATTCGGATAATAATTGTCAAAGCCGCTCATGTCTCTCAAATCGATATCTCTTCATGTGTTATTTACACGCTTTCCATCCCCCCCCCCCCCCCAAAAAAAGTTGCT
This sequence comes from Clinocottus analis, assembly GCF_023055335.1. Classification (NCBI taxonomy): domain Eukaryota; kingdom Metazoa; phylum Chordata; class Actinopteri; order Perciformes; family Cottidae; genus Clinocottus; species Clinocottus analis. Next base: position 3,048,421 of record NW_027175898.1, read on the forward strand.
TCAAATTCTGGTTCTCCAAAAATACCTTTTTTTTCCCTTCTTCCCTTCTTTCTCCGGTGAGCAGAATAAGCCGCGGCAACAACCGAATAACAATAAAGGAAATAATTGGGTACAGAGCTCATATCTCATTGTCATATCTCACAGGCGCTTTATTCTATTCCTGAGTCCGTTTGTTCCTCGTGACTTCAACGCATTCTTGTCGGTTTTAATTAGTGTTTCTAAATAATTTTAAATACCAATGCAATAGTGACCCGCGGGACAGCAGTCGGAAGCTCCCAATTATCGCTGGTTTCAATAGATAGAATAGAAGAGACGGACACCAAATTTGCCGTGTGTCCTAATTAAAGCGCCGCACACAATCAGAGGGCGGTGACACTGCGTCGGTCATTCAGATGCAGCAGACACACATTTCCTCATGTCTGTTTCCCTTCCACGCTGACATGCAAATGAACTGTAATGTTCCCAAAAATAATCCTCGTCTGGGGTTGTTTTTGTGTTGATTTTCTTCAGACGACATTCATGACACAACTAACCAGAGAGCGTCTCGCGATGCGATCCCGCCAGCCGGAGCGCCAAATCTGTCCGGAGGCCCGACTCGCAAGGTCAAAGCAACACGCCGCCGCCGCCGCGGCCGGCGGTGATGTTTTTGAGCGGGAACGTGTGTCTTACAGTGGTTTACTCGTGGGATCCCCCCGGGGATGGTGCGATAAATAGGTTGCTGGGACGAGTGTTACGACACGCCTCGGCAACAGAAAGGAGTGAAATAGGATAGGAAAATAAAACATTGCTTCACATTTTGTCTAACTAAGGAAACGGGTTCTCGTGACATTTATCAGTAGTGGACATCAGCAAGAAGGGGCACAGCATAGGTTTTAATTTAAAGACAATTACAACAATCATATACACACACTTGAAAATATATAAATGGTGCAAATTGCCAGAAGAGAAGTCCGAATTGAGCACTTGTTTTTTTTTTTTTACTTCATATTTTATTTAGTTATTTCTCCAACAAAAAAATACGACACTCAAAATGTAAGAAAGAACACAACAACTAACCATGCGACTGGCCAAGACGAGCCACAAGGAAAAAAAAACCACACAACAGCAAAAAACAAGTAGGTAAATGAGTAAAAACTATAACAATAAACCAAAACAATCAAAACAAGCAAGCAACACTTTGTCAGTCAATCGAGTCGAACACATCCATTCCAACATACTGATATATCCAAAATAATTATATTCAATGAGTTATTTTCATAAACCATCCTATTAATGAAAAAAAAAACAACGTCCAACATGTTCGCCCGGCTCTTCCAAAACGTTTGCGTGAAGGGCGAAAGAAAAGTCGAGGTTTCATGAGGAAAAGACACAATCATAACTCCACTGCAGTCTGTCTCCTCGCCGTCGATCACCTGTACGGTGATGTGACTTGGGAGGAAAGAAAAGAGTGGCATCCACTGCCTCAGACGCAGCATCTGCCACTATTTACTCCGCAGCTCCGTGTTCCTGTGATAGAAAATAGATGAGGTGCTAATTGATGCGTGCCACCAGTCGTCCTCCATCCTGTGTGAGGCCGGGGCTTCGCTTCAGAGGCCCTCTTTGTCCTCAGCTCCTCCGTATTGATTTCCTGGCATATGCTTGGATTTCTCGACTGGTACAATCCATAGGATTCACGATGCTGGGACGGCTCAGCCGCTGTGTGTGTGTGTGGAGACGTACAGACAAGAAAACGCGTCGCTAAATGATTTTCTGTGCTACTTTCCCAACTGGATGGTTTTTAAACTAGCTTCCCCTGGAGATTTTCTTCTTTTTTTCTTTTTTTTTGAGATGCCAGTCGTTTTGATGCCCGCATGAGGGAAATACTGTATAAAACACATATTAGAAGCTCCATCCAAACCACTCTTCCTTCGAGCAGAGACAGTACGAACTCAAGTCATTGTGGAGTGGGAGGAATTCTTCTTTCTTTTTTTTTCCCTTCCTCTCTCGCTTAGTCACAGGGCTTCTCAAGTGGATATCAGACGGTGTATAATGTTTTGGAATATTCATGCATGCGTGTGAATGTGCGTTAGCTCGGGATTTCAGTGCATTTAAGCACATTTTAATGGTCCGGGCCCCTTCGTTCCCGAAAGGGTTCAGTCTCCGGCTACGTTTGCAGGCAAGCCAATTAGGCAGCACGTATAAAAGATGGATAATATCCTGTGAAAGTATCCAGTAAGCACACACGCAAACACACAGACACACAGTAATGTGATGCCGCTGCATTCATTCTGGGAATCGGCATTCAGGTGTCAATGAATCGCAGGAGAAAAGCTTTTTTCCCGCCTCAATGAGCCTCAGGGTTGCGTCACATTTCGAGTCAGAAATCCACAAACGGTATATTGCAGTTTGTGTTTTTAGTGCGGCGACAGTTTCATCTAAAGAACAACAAGACACATCTGGGGATTTAAGTAATTACTGATCTTTCCCGCTGACCGGTACAAACCGCTGGTCCAACTGAGCGTGCTGATCTTATGAGAAATTAGTTTTTTATGAACAGAATAGTGCTCAGAAAATGCCATTAATCGATTCGTTGATTAAAGCCGTTCATCAAGCGTGAGAAATGTTTTTCTGGTTCCAACTTATTCGACGCCAGGCTTTGGTGCGCTCTTCTTGCTCAGCGGCTCTGAACGACGAACGATGGCGCTCGAGTTACTTTCCAAAATAGATTCTCGTAAGATGTCGACAGCTTTCTGTCAGAATAAACTTCCAATGGAGGTTTTGATTTACTTGGTGAGGTTCAGAGAAAAAATCGTGGCTTGGGACGTTAAATAACCAGCTTTGTTAGATTACTGGCATGAATAAAATAAGTGATCGCTGACTTGTTCTCTCACAGGACAAACTCTTTTTGACAATTTGAATGTCTTAATGATTGCAGATTCAATTCAGTTTACTTTGGATCGCCCCAAATCACAAATTAGCCCCAAATCACAAATTAGCCTGGCAAAAGATACTGAATATGTGTGAGGAAAGAGGAGTTGCCCTGGATGCATTCAGTCAACCTTGACTGCAGAGGAACTGAACCGAAACTTAACCAAATGGCCTTTTTTTGTGATTTGAGGACATTTTTAAGTTTTAGTGTTTGCTCAAAACACTTTTTTTTAAACGGTCTCATGACTCCAGCTGGAAGGGAAGAGCTATTCCAGTTGGCCCCGGGAGGAGAAGTCCCATTCATTTCCTCCTACAAAGTGTTACGTGACTCACGGTTGCAGCGCTACGGTTTGGATCGGCGTGAAACTCCTCGTTGAATCATCCCCCGTAGCAACGTCCAGACCGGTGGCGATAACGCGAATCCACAGATCCGTCACGTCATCTGGCAGCGTTTTGTGTTTCGACGCTCCACAACATTGAGGATGTCGCGCGGAAAAACGACTGAAGAAGGCCGAGCTCAGCGTGGTTCCAAAAACTCAACCGTCTCGAGGCCGTCTCATAAGCGAGCGCCTCGCAAAATACCGAAATAATCAAACTGATTTGGCTTTTGTTTACTGTTTAGGGAAGAAAGCTTTTAAGCTTATGTGGAGTGAAATGTGTTTGTGTAGAGCCCTGGCCGGATTAACCGTTTTTTTTTTTTTCGGAGGCCCTCAGGGGCAAAAAAATGTTTTGATTAATCCCCGCGTCCTCATCAAGTAGAGAAGCCAGCCAACGCCGATGGAGTACTTCACGGGTCTGTACGCTACTGCTTGAGGGGATGTGACTCGACACAAAGAAAGGGCCCCACGTCATTAGGTAGGACCCACTTTTTGGGTTTGACGCTTTATTGTTTCAGCAGTGCAAGATCCCAGCCAGCTGACGGCTCCCACTAAGTGTCCGTCACCAGACTCTCATCAGACTCAAAGGCGTCTGATGAGAGCGACGACTCCTTCCCTCTCGCTCCAGTGTCACCTTGGCTGTCGCGGGCCGACTCGAATCCGCTCGCAGTGAATTCTCGGGGAGTGGCGGCGGCGATTGCTAATCCGTCAGGATGATTTGGTGACGGGCGAAAGTGCTAATCCCCCCCGTGTTATTCAGTGCCGGTGCGGAGCGCCTAATCCCTCGCTGAGGGTCGGATGTTTAAAAAAAAGAAAGAAAAGGAAAAGAGATGACGAGTAAAAGGGCTTTCGAGGAAAAACGGACGTTCACGCCTCCAGCACACACTGGTATTAGCGCGGCCAATATTTATGTAGTGAATATGTTTTTGATTCGAAGCCAAGAACGCGTTCCTGTGGTGGATCTGCAGCAAAGCGAAAAGATGTTTTGTTCCTCAGGCGAATAGAAATCATTTAAAAATTCTTCAGGGGAAATTTCTTCAACCTGTTTTCGGGTAAAAAAAAAAAAATAAAGAATCAGAAAGTGACTTATTTTTGGAACATATCAGGTTTGAGTGAGCGTAATTGAAATGTTACTTTCACAAGATGTTCAGTTGGTGTGACTTATTTGAAACGCTGGTTGCTGAAAGAAGACGTGGATGTGAGTGATGCTGCTGCAGCTTATTTCTCTCACCCTCCTTCCTAAATACAAACTGATGTGAAGCCGGGGAAGACGTGTCGCGTATTTGGCACGAAACGTCGACAAGAGTTCAAACATTTGTCTGAGGAAAAGAAGAAAAAATGAAAAAACTAGCTGCTCCAGAGAAGCACCCAGCAATCAAGCTTTTGTCAGATTCTTGTTATTCATAATTGGTACCAAAATGACTTCCTAGAAATGTGGAGCTGAATACGGAGCTGACTGGGTTTGTAAGTGGAGGAGACTTTCCAGGGAATGAGTGGAGTGCAAGTTCTAAGAGAAAGAAATTAGTAATGAGAGCATATTACAAATGCAAATCCCTCGGCGGCTCATAGGAAGTGAGTGACTTTTAAAGCTAGTATTAATTATAGGAGCTGTCAGGAGCATCTTGCTTTAGCTTCCGATACCAAATGTCCACCAGTTGAATCCTTCATTTTCAAGAGGAAATGATGGAAAGGCATGCAGGGACTGAGAGTTAGTGTGCAGGAAATAGACACAGAGCGCAAATGAAGAAAGTTTGAGTCAAACTGCAGCAGTTAATCCCCTAATTATTAGCACGCTGATTCAAAATGGAGTATGTTTGACTGTGGGCTCTCATTCACAGAGATGAATCGTCTTCTCTGACTGAATGAGAGGCCTGAAGCCCGGGGAGGGAGCGAGCCGCGGGGATTGGACCAAAGCAAAAGGTCTCAAAGAATATCTTCTGATTCGAAAGCGTGCATGAAAAAACTGACCCAGTGAAATGAATAGTTTTGACATTGTGGGACATAAGTGTGTTTTCACTTGCCTGCCAAGAGAACGGTGAGAAGATCGATGCCACTCTGCGTCTGTCAGGGCGATCCCTTGAAGCCTGATACATGACATCATCATAGACATTGTTTTCTCGTTCTTTTCAATTTAAATATCATTTAAACCTTTTAAATGGAAAATACATTTGTTATATATATTCTATTTGTTTCACAGATCACGTTGTACGCCAATCTCAAGTGTTAGAAAACAATTTATTTAAAATATATTTAATGTTATTTATGTGTTTACTTTTTAATCAAAGGGTGTATATATATATAATAAATTATGTATGTGCATATACTATATTGATATTACACCGATTCATTTATGCAGAAACACATATGTGCATTACTAACATGTGTATTGAATTGTTTGATTCATTTCTTGCTATTTGCGGTGGTAGCTGCCGGCTTTAGCTTTGTATTTAATACAAAGCTAAAGCCGGCAGCTAGGCTTATCTTGAACCCTGACAGCAGCTAGCGTGGGAGTCTCTGGGGTAACAAAATCCTCCTCCCAGCACCTCTGGAGATCACTAATTAACACGTTAAATCTTGTTTGTGTAATCCGTCCCAAATAGAGGCGTGAAAACCACATATTGTGGTTTCACAGGGGGATTACGCGCGGTACTATTTCTTGGCGAGGAGCAGTGACTCTCAGTGTCTCTCCGCCGGCTGCCGGGGCAACAACCTCTCAGTAACGACCAGACTTACTTCACCAAACAAGACGTGACGCGGTCATGTGTGAGCTCCAGAGCTGCTGGTAGAACGTAGTGAACCTTTTGGCTAGCTGTCTCTCTCAGGCTTCATGCTAACGCCAAGCTAAGCTACAGCGGGCGAGACGCGTCGCTCCCTGGATTCACGCTGCCATATGCCACGATGGGTCAAACCTGATGCTTTTGATGTATACCATCTGCAAAAGGCTATTACGTCATATCCGCCTGTCTCTCCCAGTAATCGGATGCAGCTGTTCGCATCGCTGCCCGTGAACACAACACAGACACGAGACGGAGGAAGCCATTCATGTTTTCTCTACTCAAAGTAGATACAAAATGCCTTATTTATGAGGTTCCTGCTTCTTTTCAAACGAGAGCACTTTCCGTTGTTCCCATTTCCTCCGAGGTCCAGAGAGGCGTCTGTTGAATGTTAAAATCAAGGACGGGCTCTAATCAATACTCAGGATCGATGTGGGCAACATATAATTGCAACAGGCCCTAACTCGGACAGTACAAATGCCTCCCCTGAGTTTTGTGGCAAACACGTTGACAACAAGAGACCGTCTAACATCAGCGGGCTCCTTTCCCTTTTTTCTCCTTCTTTCTCTTTTTTTTTAAATTGATGTGAGTGAACGCTTGACCTTTTCAGATGGCGACGCCTCTTTGCCGTTTGGGTTTGGCGTCATCTGCAATTGAAAGAGACAGACTCTGGAAATGCACTGCCGTCATGCCTTTCCTTGTGTGTAAAAAAAAAATAATAATAAAACTTCCATGTGAGCTATTTTTGGTGTGTTTAATTTTAATAAGTTTGTTAGGATTTCACACAAGCTTAACTGAAGATAATCCTCACCCCTGCCCCGGCTGCGGCGAGTCTCGGATGAACTGCAGAAACTCTGAACTGAACGATAACGCACTTTTGAAACGCAAGATGACATTATTAGAATGGTTGCAGGGAGAGCGGAACAAAATTGTTATACGCTAAGACTCATTTCGGTGAACGGGGAAGAGGCCTGTGAATCAGCGGTGGTACACATATGCCATGAAAAATGGATGAGCTCTACCTCTCGAGACTAAAATTAGACAGGAACCTAATATGCTGAGTGTCCTTCAGGTAACACTGTGATTTATAAGCAACAACAAGAGACCTCAGGGTGAGAAACAAAAAAAAAGAAAAAGAGGAAAGAATCTACCGTTCCTCAAAACACTCGCCAAGACAGGGACAGAAACGTAATGCGGGCCGACACAGCGTGGAGAATCAGATTATCCCTTTTTGGAGGAAACCTAAGCAGCCATTGAAATGAAGCAATAGTGTCTTTTCGAGCAATCGCTTCACACAATGTAATTACTGCGTGACCGTCTTCCTGTGCAGACGCTGCCGAAGAAGAGCAGAAAGGATAACCGCACATTGTCGTATGAATATTGATGGACGGTTTCCCGTAGCGTCGGCCACAGATTTGAGCCCGTGCATGTTGATGTTTGTGGTGTGGGGGGGGCGGGATACGTTTCAAGTGGAAACCTTTTGGCAAGCGGCTAATAGATGAGCTACCTGAATAGTTAATTCATTAATGAAGAAGGACATTAATGGACTTTTTGGTTTTGGGGCCCTTTAGCTTCTGGAAGGAGCGTCTGTAGCAAACGCCAGTAATGAATTGCTCGCTAACATTTAAAAGTGCAGCCTAATGGCTTATTCGTTTATCAATTAAAAGGTCTTTTATTTCATTTATTGCTGTAATTTAGTGACTCAAAAACTGCCCCAAAGCTGCTCTGAAGATTTTGTTGTGGCTGGAAGCCGGAAGTAATTTGCTCTTCGTCGTTCAGGTATCCAGGTATCCCTCTCTCCCAGGTCCAACTAGAGAGATAAAACTACGTGTGATGTCGTCGGGTATCGAACTGCATTTTCTCCTTCATTACTGAGAAGACTGAGAATAAAGCGCATTTAGGTGTTCGAACAAGAACAAAAAACAAAATCCGTCCCCCAGCTCCAGACTTTATACCTGATGACGTCACGACTTTGAGACTTCTCTGGTTTCTAGCTTGAGCTCACCTTCACAAACACTGGCTGAACGTTCCTCGGCCACGTTGGACTTCCTCATTTAGGCGGCGCTCAGAGATCGTTGCGCGATTCTTCGTATACTCGGTGCTTGGTGCGTTCTGCTCTCCAAAAAAGGCTGCGTCAGCGATGGATTTAAAACATATTTTGCTGTTAAATCCTTTGTTAATGACCGGCGTGAGCAAAACAGGACAAGACATTCATCTTCATGGATTTTTGTGAGCCACTTGGGCGATTTGCATCGTTAACATAAATTGGCAGTCGTGATTGCATCAACCTGCCTGAGTCCAACAATCGCTTCTCCTTTTAGCTCGGCTTTGATCTCCACCAGGTCCTGAGGGAAATACCTCGTATCTCTTTCGCTGTGAAACGCTTCAGTGTGCTCACCGGCTTGTCGCTAACGTCTTTCATTCGAGAGTCGGGGAATAATTCAAGTGACAGCCGTACTTTACACTTATTATTTGATTCATTGCTAATCTGACAGCGTTTGACTCAGACGTGTTGGGAGTGTCACAGAAATGTCTTAAAGTCAGAGCTAGTGATGTCACCGTTTCAGCCTTCACGTAGAAGCCTTGTTGGGCTCATGTCTGAACAAGCACCTGTCATATAAAGTATTGCAACGCAGCCTGCAAACACAGGACAGCAAAACATTAGCGTGTCATACTTATTTAATAAACTTCTTTAAAGCTCATCCACGATGTTTTTTTCTGAACCTACAAAAGTGTGTTTGTTGCCTAAACTTAACTGCCAGCGTTTTACAGTTACGACGTGGCGTTTAATGGCGCTCTAAGAGCCTTTTCATCACGTTAATGCCGTGAAAAGCATGAAATGCGTCATAATGAAACGTAGAAATGTTGGTAATTTTGTGCAATTTGTACACCTTCCTCTGAGATTGGGTGGATGAAAGAGGAAGCATGTGTGAAAGGGGCTTACATTTGAATTTAAAAGTGACAAAGTGACTGTCGGTGTGTTTGTGCTCTTTCCTTCGCCTCTGGGGAGCTGTCGTTAAAAGGCACTACCGCCCCTCCCTCTGCCTTTCGGTGCGAGCAAACAGCGACTAAGTATTAACTGGACTTTTCTAAATCCAGAGACTGCAGGGCAAAGCAACATCCCCCGTGAGCCCGCGGCACGGCCGACGTACAGCAAGCCACACGGCGGAGGACTGCATCCGCTGTTGATGGCTCAACAAGGCAACGGCTTCGGAGGAAACACGGCCAGCGGTGCGGAAAGGAGCGGCCTAATTGGCCGAGTTTGAATGCACAAGCACTAATTAGCCGCGAGGAGCACGGCCCGACATCCGACTCCCAACAGCCTCCTGGAAACCGCACTGTCGTTCTGCACTCTGCGGGGTGGACAGTGGGTGTGCGCAGACTCCCAAAGATAGAAAATGCATTGGGCTTGTAAGCATTTCTCGTGAATTCAAAGGGAATTATTAGTAATCTGAGCCGGGGCGACACTGATCACTCTTTACACAATCCACATTAGTCCTGAAAAGTAGCACGGACGAAAGAGCGATCGGCTGCGATGTCCTTCGTCTCGTCAGACGACTAGAACATGCGTCCCTCGTGTTTGGTTGAGTCAGCGCGTCGCGACGAGGTCCCTTTGAATCAGCGTCAAATCACATGTGAAATACTGCAAGCGGGACGTAAACACAATAGGCACGTTGATTGTTTGTGCATCAACGCGCAGAAGCAAAAAAAAATTATAATTAAATAGGAAGGAATATCGGTTTAACGTCGCGTCCTCTCAGATCAATCATGCGGAGCATTTCATGTTATGTGCTCACGCTGCGGCAATAATCGCCGACATGTGAACTCTCTCATGTGCAATAATTCCATTATTCATGCCCGCTATTATATGTGGAAATGAGCAACGTAGGCCCATGTTTAATATTTCAAAGGAAAACAGCAGGATGACTCCAGTGATCCAAAGTGACAAATAAAAACTTAAAAAAGGAAATAGATGCTTCTTTTTTCTTTCTTACTTTTTTGGGGAGGAGGGAGGGAAGATGAAAATGTGCATTAAACATCTTTGCGGAGGTTGTGTTGGGTAAGATGAATGCTGAGGAAAACAACAATGGCTGCTTTGCGAGGAGTTGGGTGCAACATAAGTGAATTCAAAACCTCCTGTTCGTGAGGCGGCGCGAAGAGGAGGGAGGATTTATAGTGAAGATCATTATGCACGGTCACCACTAAAAGCCATCCATGCCTGTAATGCTGTGTACCACACACACACACACAGTGTGGTAACTGTGCTAATAGCGTTAGCTTAGAGTACTGCAGACGGCACTTCGCACAGAGATCCGACCCAACGCATTGATTCCTCGGACACCTGAGGGGCGGGCACATATTCTGTCAATAAAAAACATTATTAATTCATAAATCATTTCGAGGGGCGATCAATACTGTAATTTTGAGCAGTTTTAAGAACATTATTGGCACAGACCAATTAGGTCCTTCTCAGTGCAAAAAAACCTCCGCTCTGCTCCCGTAGAAAAAGGAAAAAGACGTTGATCTGGGAAAGTGGGGTGATAATGAGCGAGGCTTTAATGGTGCTCGTCGTGTCGGATTAAAATCAACATGAGCGTTGCCGGAGTGTTGCGAAGATCTCCACGAAGAGCTGGAATCACTTTCCCGAGCTTCACCCGGTTAAATTCACATTAGAAATCCCAGTCAACTCGAGCAAACAAGGGTTTTACGTAATCTCGTTTTCCTCGTTTCTTCATGTATTTCTGCTTTATCTCTCCTCATTCTACCCTCTTCTCTCTCTCTCTCTCTCTCTCTCTCTCTCTCTCTCTCTCTCTCTCTCTCTCTCTCTCTCACACAGTGACTCATGCATCACCCTACAGCTCCTTTTTCGGCTGTCAGATTTTCTACAGTTTCACTGACTCTAATCCAATTCAGAAGCAAATCCCAAAACGCCCAACCCTGTAGGCTGCCCTTCTCAATGACCCCCCCCCCCTCTCGCCATTTCCATTTACCCAGAATTCGGTGGGATATTGTGTGTTTTCCATGACACAGTCGGCTCCAAGTGTTTCCAAAAGATATAAAGGGCTTGAAGGGAGTAAAGAAATTACCACCAGACACTGTGTGTGTGTCACCTGGGTCAGCCTATCGGAGACAGTTTGTAGGCCACTCGGAGTGTCAAGTCATATGCCGGTGCTGTGCTACAGACAGCTTCAAGGCTATAAAACTACATTATAACGGCATTTAATTGTGTTATCACTTCATAAGGTTAAGTTGGCAAACAGCGTATCCACTCACACAACAGACATGGAGCAACATTTGGAGTTGTCTCTTGAATAAAGTCCAGCAGTCACTCTTTATCCAGCTCTGGTTTGCTCTTTAACCTGAGAGCATCAAAATATATTGAAGTACAACAATACAACGCAAATTGATTTCACCCTATAGAACTTCTCATGAAACCAAAAACAGGCATCATGGGGGGATCTGGAGAAAAAAAAGCAGGAGGAAAATTAGGGAATTGTGAATAAAATATGATTAGAACTATAAATAATGGAGCTATGAACTTGTTCTTTGGTCAGGTTGTTCCTGGGACATGTGAGCTTTGTTCTGTGAAGGAAAAGTCTCCTTCAATGTTAAAACTCATCCAGAATTTTTTCACAATCACTAACGTCAAAAAAAAAAAATCACCTGAACGCGTGCCTGGTGAAGAAAAACAGGGATTGGAGCAAAGAGACACGCCCACCTTCAATAACGTCAGTGAGCAGCATGAAGCTACACAATGACCCACGCAACTCAGACAAAAGCAACACAATGAAAATTACACAACCAGAATCACCCGGGTGAAATTCACCCGACGTTAGTTTTCTCGGGTTAATGGGGGAAATATCGTCAATACATCCCTCCAATTGTTTGAAGACTGGGTATTGTTCAGACGGCCCATTATTCCAACACCCGAATAATAAAAAAAAAAATGTCACATTGAACCCAAAGCCCATCACCTCGAAAACAAGCGTCCATTTTTAGGAAAGTTCACCGCAACAAACAATGAATTATTACGCAGTATGACGTTATTCGTCGTTCCCAGTTCATTTTCCTGCTGGCGGAGGCATGATGCACCGCTCTGCTCTGAGAACCTGTTGCCTCCGTTGGTTGTGTTGGTTGTGTTGGTTGTGTTGTTGTGTTGGTGAGGTTCAGGCATGAGGAGTGAGATTGGTTGGGTTTCGGGTGAGAATACCAGGGAAAGACAATCAGATGCTGAGAGGGGCGGGTCGGGCCGATCATGGCATTTTGCAATATTACCAGCCACGTGCCTGTGTTCGCATGAAGTGAATATTTTAGGAGGCCTTTGGAACCACGGGCCATCGGACAAATGACCTATTAGTCCAATATGGATTTTTTCTTGGTGGTCAGAAAAATGCCGTCGCAACCAATGTTCACCAGCGAGAGTTAGCAGGTAGCTTCGACCGCCTGCCTTGTGTTGTTAAGCAGGTAGCGTGCAGTGGGTTTATCAAAAAAAAAAACATCTCGGGACGTAAAAGAACCAAAGCAGTGAGCTGAAGGACGCTAAAATGTTTCCTGGCACTGACGGTGAACTGCAGAGTTATATGATAATGATATCCCTGCGAGCAGCACATGAAACACTTCCTTCAATGCTTGAATTAAAAATATTGATGCAGCTCGAAAAGGTCAGTTTTATTATCTGCTGATGTGCCACTAGATGTGATACCGTGGTTTAACGGCCGCGAAGCATTGAGATCATGCAGAACAACTTTGGTATCCTTCTTCCGTATATTGTTTTCTTCAATGCGTGACCACATTTCCAATGTACCCAGCAGCTTCTCGTTCTTTCTCCTTACTCCTCCATGGTTGGAAGATATTTTTCATTTCCATCTGCCTTTCCCTCCTTTCCACCACCTGTCATTGCCAGAGAGTCTGAAAAGCTTCATTTCTACGGTATTTAGCTGGGAAAACAGAGGCCTCGTTAAAACAAGCTACTAAATCTCCGGCTAACTGTGACCAGTTGCCACAAAATGCAAAAGTAAATATCAGCTGCGGAAGCCAACATTCGTGTTTGAACAGGTGGTTGGAAAAAAAAAGAAAAAGGAAAGTGATTTGCTTTGAAAGCACATTCTTTCATGTCGAATTGTCGGAGCACATACTATTATCTCGCATTACATCCCGACAACCCCGTATCTGCCGTCCGCTCAGTCACTCTGTGCTGGGGGAAACGGCTGAAAACAAAAAGCTGTTGTGTGCCAGATATAGATTTGGGACATCAAACAGACTGCTGGTCTTTAGCAGAATCAAAGCTTTCAAGGTAATGCACTTTCTGCTCTGTGAAGCCTGGGCCTGGACAGATTGTGCCTATTGATACGTAGTGTAAATATGTCACTTTTCTTTGAAAGATCACATTTTCTAAATGCCGAAAAATCGTGTTGAACACTGTTACAGTCAGTCGAGTAAAGTTTGTCCGGTGGCCGATCGGGGATGCCGCGTTTTCTTTCTCCAGGTTTCACTCCAGAGAAAGCCCGACGTAACAATAGCCATTTTAATCGTGTCTTCTCTTTTAGATACGAGCTTAAATAACTTACAGAGCCGTCGTGTTTTTCGGCGCTGCGTGCCGCCTGACACGCAGCTCTCCGGTAAGATCAGCAGAGCGGTTCCCCGCTGCAGCAGCAGACAACCGGACTGTAATTATTAAACAGAGAGGCAGAGAGGAACAGGGGCCGACGGCCAGAGGCAGACAGATAAATACACAAAGACAGCAGCGGGCTTGTGCACGGATAATAAGGTAGACAGACAGAGATAGTTACCAGAGCACCAGATGGATGGGCAACAAGACAGGTGGACAAATAGCATGGCGGCCAGAATGACAGATTGAAAACACCTTAAACTGGTTCCTGCTGCGGCAACGACACTGAACCCATCCAACGTGTGTGTTCTCCCAAACGCCAGGACCGGAGGAATTTGAAGAAGAAGAGGCAAAATGCCGCCCGCCTTACTCTGTTTCCTCCTTTTTTCATTAATGTGATTGGCAGACTGCACGGAGCGGATGGGAGTGAGGGTTTGTAGTTGCTGTGGCAACGGCCTGCTCTTTGTTAAAGGCTACATTCCTGGCATCTGATGTTTCTACGCCGCGATCGATAGAAAACCCAGCCTGCAGGAGCGACTGATGAACGGACTGGGGCTTTTTGCCAGGCCAGGCAGGACCGGCGAGAGAGAGAGAGAGAGAGAGGGAGGGAGAGAGAGAGAGAGAGAGAGAGAGAGAGAGAGAGAGAGGAGTTAGGTAGAAGATGTGCAAACAGGAGGACGGAGAGATAAAACAGCAGTAGGAAGAGAGAGGAAGATATGGAGATGTGAGCGGTGCAGCTGCTGAGCCGGGTGGAGGGGTGAGTGCTGTGGGTAAGGGGTGTGTGTGTATGTGTGTGTGTGTGTGTGTGTGTGTCTGTGTGTGCGTGTGCGCGTGTGCGTGCTCTCCGACTCCTCCTGCCTCATCTCGACTATTTTCTGAACGTCACTCACCTCGCTATCACAGTATGGTGTGTGCCTGTCTGTGTGCTCATCATCGACTTATACCGTCTCTTTTTTTTTTTTTTTTTTTGCCGGATTCTGCTTCTCGCGGTGACTGACAGAGATCTGCGAGCTGTCTAAGTGCTTTTCTTAAAGGAGCCTTTCATATTTCTAGCATGTTTCTTTGCCGTTTGCGCCTTGAAATTTTCCAGCACTCACAGTTGTGCCTGACGTTTTGCACACCTAATTGGCAAAGATGGCCATGAGCAGAATGCAGATACGACTGGTAATGAGGCAATTATGGTCAGTCTCACTGTCTACAGAGCCATCTGCCAATTCAACAACCTGTGGCTGCTGGAAGGTGTTTTTCTGTCTCGGGCTGTGTCTTTCTGAGCTGGGAGAAGCCATGGTTCTCAGAGAACATAGTGTTTAACAGTTGAACTATGCATCCTCCTCCCCCTCATCACCCTGCTGTTATCCTGTAGAAGCCCCTTTTCGTATATGGTGGATCGGAGCCGGAGGCACGTTTCGCAGAGGAAAGGAAAATGTAGAAAAGAGGAATGACAGAAAAAAGAAGAGAGAAAAAAAAGCACAATTTACATCTTTCAAGACTTCCCAGATTAAATATTTAATTTCATACATTGGCTTCCACATGTAGCATGTAAGTGCTGCCATCCCGACGTGCCTCCATGAGCTGGGACTGTGTCTGCTCCAGAGAGGATGTCGCTCTGCCCCGCTGTGTGCGGACCGCGGTTGTTTTAGCCCCGCAAGTGACGCACACGCATTTGAACGCCGGGCGGCCGCGTCGTGGGAATGTCTTTTTTTTAAAAGATGGGTCATTTCAGAGGAATTAAATGTGAGACGGCAGAATACAACAAACGCAGAACAAAGAGAAGAAGCCACTTGCAGTGACAAGCATGAACGGAAACCGAGCGGTGGAGCAGCGACGCAAGTGTAAAGTGTTGTTGGGGATTATGCAAATGTTTGCATCTTTTATTTATCTTTTTAAGTTCTTGTGTCGATCGATTTTTTGGACTGATTATTAAAACGGGAGATGCATGCAGCCCCTACACAAAACAGAAGAATATAGTAAAAAAAACAGGCAATGGAACAATGAGCCGTTAACTCTGTGGATTCACTCGTAGAAACAAACATAAGCTCCCATTTCATTTCCTGTTCGGTTTGAACACCCCCCTCCCCGCCTCCCATCCCCTCAGAGACTAGCACACGCACACCATTATCGTGGATGCACACTCCACAGTCAAACACATGCCGCAGACGCCAAACCCACATGGGCATTTAGCCTCGCTGCACTCTAACGAGGGTCATTTTCTCTCCATCGGGCTGAAACGTCTTCCATCCTCATGAAGCAGCCAGCAGTTAGCCTGCAACCTTTGATGCTCGAACAGATGACAAACGTTTTATTCCTGCAATTTCTCTGCTGAGAGTTTATTTCTATTTCACCCACCTTGCTGAGAAAAGTGACAGTTCATTAAAGGAGAAAAGACTTGGCAGTTTAAAGAGACATCGAGTGTAAAAGGTTGAAAACGTTAAAAAGAAAGAAAGAAAGGAAAAGGGGGGGGGGGGCGATGAAGACAGTGAGTCGAGTCGAGTGTAGAGCATTCTAACACATGTCTTGTTCGTGTCTTGCAGGGCTTGTTCGTGATGGTGCTCTGTATGCACAAGAAGCTGTGCCGCGACAGAGGGCAACGTGGGTAAAAGAGACATGCGACACCCAGCCCTGAACCACTGCCACCTCTTCCTGGGCGGGGCCTTGCTGCTTCTCCTGGCCAGCCCGACCCTGAGCTGCCCCGCCCGCTGCGAGTGCTCCGCTCAGAGCAAGTCGGTCAGCTGCCACCGCAAGCGCCTGCCCACCATCCCCGAAGGCATCCCCATCGAGACGCGCGTCCTGGACCTCAGCAAGAACAAGCTGCGCATCATCACGCCGGACAACTTCTCCTCCTTCCAGCAGCTGGAGGACCTGGACCTCAGCGACAACCTCATCAGCGTGGTGGAGCCCGGCTCCTTCCGCTCTCAGCTCGCGCTCCGCTCGCTCAACTTTCGCAGCAACCTGCTGCAGCTGGTCCCCGCCGGCGTGCTGTCGGGCCTGACCAACCTCACCCGCCTCGACCTCGGCCACAACCGGCTGGTGGTTCTCCTGGATCATGCCTTCCAAGACCTGCGCAGGTTGACGTACCTCGAGGTGGGCGACAACGAACTGGTTTTCGTCTCGCAGCGGGCCTTCACGGGATTACTCGGACTCCAGAGTCTGACCCTGGAACGGTCCAATCTGACCGTGGTTCCCACTGATGCCCTGGCACACCTGCACAGCCTGGTGGAGCTGCGCATGCGCTACATGAGCATCAGTTTTCTAAAGCCTTTCTCCTTCAAGAGGCTGTCGCGTCTCCGCCGGCTGGAGATCGATTACTGGCCCTGGCTGGACACGCTGCCTCCCCTCTCGCTGCACGGCCTCAACCTCACCACGCTGTTCATAACCAACACCAACCTGTCCGCCTTCCCCGGCGCGGCGCTGCGCAACCTGCCCTACCTCACGCATCTCAACCTGTCCTACAGCCGCATCCGGCACATCCACGAGGGGGAGCTGGGCCAACTCCCGCACCTGCTGGAGCTCCACCTCCAAGGGGCTCATCTCATTTCCATTGAGCCCTTTGCGTTCACGGGCCTCAAATCGTTGCAGCTGCTGGACGTGTCACAGAACCGCCTGGACTCTCTGGAGAGTGGAGTGTTTGCCGCGCCAGACATCCTCCAGAGGCTCTGTCTGGGTGGAAACCCATTAGTGTGCGACTGCAGATTGCTTTGGCTGCTCAATAGCCACAAGCCCCCCTCTCTGCAGATTCTAGATGTGCAGCCAGAGTGCAGCGCCCCGGAGCACCTCCTGGGGAAACCACTGCGTGACCTCAAGGAGCCCCTGGTCTCCAGATACATGACCTGCACCAAACCCCGGATTGGACCCAACACCACCCAGCTGCTGATGGCCGACGAGGGTCAGCCGGCCCGCCTGAGCTGCACGGCGGAGGGGGCACCTCGGCCCTCAGTGGTGTGGATTACGCCTCACAGACGCTCCATCACCACCAAGAGCAGCGGCAGGGTGGAGGTCCAGCCGGATGGGACCCTGGAGATCAAAGAAGCGGAGCTGCACGACAGCGGCGTGTACTTGTGCATCGCAAGCAACCCCGCTGGAAACGCCAGCCTGTCGGCCTCTTTAGCTGTGAAGAGCCTGGGCATTGGGGACAGATCTCACTTCAGCAACAGGAGCTCAAACTATCAAACAGACTCTAACGGCACGTGGGGTAACGGGACAGTACTGTACAACATGACCTTTGTCCCCATAGACATTAAGACCATCATTATATCTACGGCAATGGGCTGCCTGTCCTTCCTAGGTGTGGTCATCTTCTGCTTCCTGATCCTGTTCATCTGGAGCCGAGGGAAAGGGCGCCACAAGAGCAACTTTGACATTGAGTACGTCCCGCGCAAATCCAACGGGGCGGCGGGAGACGTGGCAGAAACAAGTGGCCCGCGACGGGTCAACATGAAAATGATCTGAAAAAAAAAAGGCGGGCAGACTTATGCATACAATAACAAAAAGTGCACATATCAGTGGAGAAAAAACAAAAAGTTTTCTATGACTCAGTGGATTTGTGACAAGCGAAAGTGACGTGCTATTTATAGTGGGTGTCGATATGGCGGTGATCTAGTGATAAAGTGGGCATGTGAATATAAAAGTGATCTATGAAACCGTGGACGTGTTTATATGACATAATGTTCTCATACAGTACATTGAGTATACTACTATAACCAACATATCAATATGGGAGTGATATAGTGCTGCACTAGGCATGTCTTTCAGTGGTGATGTGATGAGTAACGATGTTGTCGACCCACCGTGACATCAGGGTGCGAGGAGGGAGCCGTTGGGAGTGACGGGACATCTTGGCGCGGCTGTGAGAGCCATCATCGCTGCGACATGTCAGGACTAAATCGTCTCGACCCCCCCATCTTAGCTGCAGAGTGGAAGGAGCGCGCGTCGTGTTCATGTGTGCGTGCGTGTCTGTGTGAGCGCGTCTGCGCGTTTTCTTTGTGCATGTGCACGCATTGCCTTTTCTCCTTGGACGGAACAGTTGAGGCGAGCGATTGGGTCCAAAGCATTTTTTCCGGGCCTCTGTTCGTGTTCGGTCATCGTAACAACGGCGTTGTCGCTGTTGACTAAATCAGACGATTATCTATGTTTTGTATGCAAAAAAAAAAAAAATCACGATGATTATATTCAAGAGAAATGCTGCATACATCTAGACAAAAAAAGAATAAAAGGTCATTGCCCCCTTCCTTGGAATGACTCCAACATTAAATTGGTGTTTTTCCAAACTCAAGGAAACGTTCAAACTAACACAGTCGTTCCAATGTGAAGCTTTCTTTTCACTTTTCTTTCTTTCTTTTTTTACCGGAGAGCTCCCTCACACCTTTCCCTGAGAGACAGCAGTGGTCAGAGCTGTTATTACTCTGGAAAAGCTTCCAGCCACAGAAATGGCATGTTGAACCCATTTTATAACATTATAAATCATCGGCAGATTTTCCTGCCAAACAAATCCCTCGATATGATATAAAAGAGTCGCTGGCGAGACAGAATGGCAAAGATTTACTGGCCGGTGCTCTCTTTGGGACAAGACAAAGTTGAGCTTCACAGATTTATGGGTTGTATTTCCCCCCCTGTCACATGTTTTCTTTGATCGCACCACTTCAAGCTAGCGTGTCCAGATTCTTCCCCAGGGCGCTAAGGGTATTTGGGGTATTTAATAGATGGCAATTTGAAAGTTGTAGTGGAAATCTTGTATTGTTTAGTTTTTTTGTTGAAAATGTTTTAAATGTTTAAGAAAAAAAAAGAAGAAAAAACAGTAAAAACCAATTAAGGGCAATTGTTTGTAATGCAGGGAGGTGGGTGTTAACTTGTGTGATCCTGTTGTGATAAAATGTTTCAAGGTTGTATAATTGTTTTCATATGACAAATTTATGGGTATATTTTCAAAAGGAAATAAATCGTAATCATACCCCGATAATTGGACTTGCGGTAGGTAATTTTGTTTCCTGACTTTACCGCGATGTTAACATATTCCATTTCAATCCTGTCCTATTAATCCCTTTCTCTCACCAATATCAGTTATAATATTTAAAATTCTTCCTATAACCCATGATGTTTCTCTGTCACCGAGTATTGTATTGACAGTCATGTCTTTTTCATAATCCATATACCATGTCATATAGTAAACCTTCTGTTGTACCAACCCAACATTTATGTCCTTTTTCGGTCAGTATATTATCACAGGAGCAAAGTGATTTGTATATTCTTTCTTGTATTTGCAGGATATTTTGACTGCTCAGACCTTGTTCTACCAGCATTTAAACACCAGTCAAGCTTGAGCAATGTATTCATTCATGCTGTTCTCACAAACCCAAAAAGTGACGCGCTAAAATTTGTATATATTCAACAAAGCCGCGTTCGTCCAGAAGCTCACAGTGTCGAGCTATGAGTTGCGTAACTGCGCTCGATCTTTTCCTTAAACCTCACTGGATGGATGTTCCTGCGATGATGGGAGTTTAGTTCAGCCGTTGGGTGAGTTATCCCCACTGTGACGCCTTCCAGGCCAAAATCCTGCTCTTATTTAACTTTAGTCCACGCTGGTGGCTCTTGGTGGCTCTATTTGTTTGGTCGATTGTTCCCCCGCTTTAGTTTGCACATTTCGCCAGGAGCCCCCAGTGCATCAATACTACCCCTGACTTTTCCTTTCGCACCACCATGAGGTCGAGATTTTTAGGTTTTTGTTGTCCGCCCCTTTTCAGTATGCCTTACGGTTTGGTGACGACGGTTTGCTGACACAGTCTGGATTGTGCGTTCATATTCAAGATGCCACGGGGTTCCTGATCGGATCGCGCATCACACTTCCTTGTGGTCCAGATGGGATTGGAAAACTGTGACAGGGTGCTTTTTTTTTTTTTAAAGATTCACGCTGATCAGAAGACATCAAAACTGGGACACGTCAGAATTGGGACACTTTGAGCTGCAAAGTGCGTCTGTCGGCTGAATAGCTTGTGAGCAAGCAAGACACACACACACACACACACACACACACACACACACACACACTAAGCATTGCATGACTTGATGCTGAGTCAAGCTGACACCCCGCGTGACACACCTATGGTCATATAAGTATATTCCAACACAGGCCAAGTGCCACACTGACGAAGAGCTGTTAGCAGCTGCCTCCTCCTCTGCCTCTCCCGGCAATTAGATAAAAGGAAATGCTAATTTGGCATCCCCGCTCAAACAGTCAGCGTCTTTTTCAGACGGCACTTTGCGCTATCATGCTAACGGTAAAAGAAAAAAGGGAAAGAAAGAGCTGTCTTTTTGTGTGTGAAAGCTCACAGGGAATATTCAGGCGGCGGCGGCGGCTGTGCGATCCCGAGGACGAGATCAAAGTCCCTCCAGTAGGCTTTTTATTGTTGCTGTTGCGGGTTCCCTTTTTACCCGAGAGAGCGCCGTATACAATGGAGAAGAAATGTAACGCAAGTGTCACCGGCTTGTTTCCTCACATCATATCTCTTGTTGATGGAGGATTTCCGAATCAGTCCTTCAATGATTCGAGCTCACACAAGCGGAGCGTCGTTCGTAATAGATTGCTACAGAAGCATTTACTCAGTCAGGCAAAGCAACAGCGCGCTATTAGTTTTGTTTTTACGCCTGCGATGGAAACAGTAACCGTTATCCTTTGCAGTGAACATACCATGCCAGGACTCTAAGTGAATTAAAACACTTGGAGAGTGTTTGGTGTTTAGGCTCTGGGCCAAGCGCCCTTAAATGAATAATTTCAGACATCATAAAGGATCTTCATAAAAAAAAAGCTGTCACAACCTTGCAGCCTCATCAAAGCCCGTGAATCAAAGTGAAGCAGACTCGGTGGGGCTGGCTGCTGCGTCAGCGTGAGTTTAGCTTGGTTGTTAAAGAGGATTTTCGTCACAGCGGAGATCCAAGTTTTTTTTTGGGAGGTGGTTATAAGTTTATCCTGCCTCATGAGATCATGTTTCTTCCCGGGCCAACTGAATCTCTGTCAACAGATATACGTGTGAATATTCATGCGCAGGGACGGGATTTTGGGATTGGAAGCGTTCGTGGTTTCAGATTTTGGTCCAAGTGGTTTTGACCCATCAGAATTGAGCTGGCTTTGGTCGTATGCAGGTCAACGGTCCGTGTGGAGAGCGAAAGAGAAGAAAGTCAGCGGCCACAATGCAGTCTCAGAAACCCATTGGCTATCCCTTTGGCAACGATTTAGCTTTTTTTTATTAGCTTCTCTATTTCATTCATCTGGATTCATTAGCAGATTTGAGATTGGCCGTAGACGCCATCGTCTCTCAACTCCAACTCCATTCTCTCCATTCTTCAGAGGCCAGCGCACAAACGAGGAAGTCTAGATATCCATTACCTGGATATCGCAGCCCGTTTCTTGCTCCTAAGGCTTCTTATACCGACACGTTGTCACGCCCCCCTGTGTCTGCAACCGACTAAATAGGCACCCCTAAGCGTCTGTATGAGACACACAGGGCTTTCAAGTAACTACAATGTACACCCATCCGTATCATTATCAGACGCTCTGAGAAAATGCAGTGGGAGTTTGATGGTGTAGTACAAAGACCAAGAAAACAACAACAAAACAAGACTTTCAACTAGCAGGCCTGCATTTGAGACCGTGTCTCCAAAGTGTTGTTAACTTTGATGTGAAGTTTTCTGTTTTCTGTTCCCATTGTTTACATTTCACTTAGTTTATGCACGGATTTTAAGGTCCCGAAACCCTTTTTTTTTTGTTTTTTTTTGTGATCAATCAGATTCTCTCTCTGACCAATTGGGTCCTTCAAGAAAACAACATGTAACTCCAAAGTTGGTTATTTCTTCTGTTCTCTTCTCGCTCGTTTCAAGCGGGCGGGGCACATTTGCGAAATCAGATTTCACAGCCATCAAGTCTCATCACAGTCCGAATGGAAATAATACCGACGTTATCATTTCTAAACTTTAACTTTCATTGTTATTTGTACAAACGGCATCATGCATTCTAACTCAAAAGTTGGTTAGTTTTCCACCAGCTATGATTCAACTTAGCACCAATTATATCCTCATTGCATCCTCGTCGCAAAACTTAACGAGACAAAGAACTTTTCCCAATACTGCCCTCGTGTTACCAATCATTTCACTGTCTGCTCGCTCCAGACGGCTCGGTGCTTCTGATCCGAGCTTCGCAGCAAACTCGAATCCATAAAAAATATTGGAGTTTTGTGCTGTGGCTCGTCCCAGTGCCCCGAGGCTTGCTGATGATGGACAGACGATAATGAAAGGTCAGACGCTAATCGAGCTGACCGGCAGGTTCAAGCCACGCAGGACCTCAGAAGGACCTCAGTGGGGAGCTGTAAAAGTGCAATGTGATAGCCTGTTGGTTTTGACGGTGCTGCTGTTGGACTGTTTTAATAAAAGCTGCTGCTCTGTAGCCCTAATTCTCTCCAGACCATCCATCAACACAAGAGTACAGCCATCTTTGTATTTACAGTACATTACCGCAGGTACAGCGAGTGCATAAATCACCCGGCTCGTCGCTCTTGATGAAAGCTACATGGGATTAAATATCACACTTATTGACCCATCACTTCGCATCCGACTGAGAAAACGGAGTGAAACTGATTCTCCGTGCCATATTTCTTTTTTAAAAAGGCCCATATTCAGTCCAGCAGTAATCATACACTTAATGGTGTAAAAACAGATGGAGCCCCAGATTTATAATTGTGTTTACTGCTCCTAAAATTGCAGCTTGGCATCTTTCGCAGTGTTGGAAATTTCCTCATCTGAAGCATCCGCAGACACTAAGTCTCAGCAGCGATGAATAACACAAGGATGCAAGTATCCGAGGATTTTATGAAGAAGATGGAAAAAACACTTGTATGTGACTTACAAAATAACAAAGGATTCCTCTTAGAAATGAAAATGTACAATCATGGGCAATATAACACCCACTGGCTCGATATAATACACTCCCAGTAACTGTCTTTTTTTTTTTACAGTGCTATTCCGTAGTCAGTCATCCATTCAAATGTGGTGCCGAGTTGAACTGTGTTTGCAGAAAACAGGCGGCAGAATAAATGTTTGTTTCCCTCCACGAAGGTGAATGTGCAAAATATAGAAGCTGGCGAGACAATAAAAAACATCTGGTGGCACTAATTCTCCAGTCGGGTGTCATAAACCATTCAAAAGGAGTGCTGGGACCGGACGTAATCAAAAAATCGCGCCAGTCAAGCCTCAGATGATGAATAACCATCACGAGCGACATTACAATCATCACATGAGAAAGATTTAGTGGCAAATAAATCACATGCTTCATGTATGTCATCATGTATCTGCTCTGTCTGTGTCCATCGCACGTTACTGCATTCTTCAACATTTCCAAATAGATATTTTGACTTTTTGTTTCAAATTTCACCTTTTTATCGGGTCTTTTTCTGACATTAGCGCCGCCACTGTGGCACCGTGATGATGTGTTTCATGTTTGGCGAAGAAAAAAAAGCAGTGAATTTCGCCCTCATTTCTCAACGATGGCGATGGCGATGGCGCGCACTCACCGGCAGCTCCACATCCAACCCGGCTCCGGTCAGAGTCGAGGGCCACTCACTTCGTCTCGGGGAACGGCCCTATTAAAGCGCAGCTTGTGGCAAGTGTCAGGGAGAGGCGCAGTGTGAAAGATGGGAGCAATAACAGGAAAGAAACACATCACGGTGCCCTCCCTCTCCTTCCCCCTCTCCGCCTCCCCCGCTCTTCCTCCCATGAGGATTCAACCGATGCGTTTCACCAAACCTCAGGGGGGGGGGGGGGTAGACAAGGTTCAGCCTGACGTCATTGTACAGACGTCACCCCCGACACACACAGAGTTGTGTGAGGGAGCTTACAAAGACACATCACCTGCAGAGCGTCACACGAGTAGCCGGAATTACAGCTGGGCCCGGCCTGGAGGCTCGCAGTGTGATGCGTGCTGATGGCGTGGAGAATTGCAGTCCTATTAGAGACGTCCCTCTGGGCTTCTCCCGCTAACCCGTGTGAACGCCGACCCCGCAGGCGGCTCGGCGTTCAAGCTGCCTTCCACTCGGTGACTGTCTCGCGCCACGTGAAAACCCCCAGAGCCACTTTAATCCTTGAAGGACGGAGAGGAAACACGCCATTTACACGTCGGCGCGCGTCAATTCCTTTCTTTGAAATCGCGGGGCCGCAGTTGGCCAACAAGTGAGACGAATGATTATAAAATGATTAATTTGTGAGTTACGACTCCCTGCCCCGACTCCTTCTGCGGATACTAAATCACAGTGGAAGAAAAGCAAAGCTAGGTGCTGATTAATTGAAACATTAACTCTCCTTACAACGAGCCTCCCAGTCAGCTTTAAATAGGCCCATTGTTCAACTGAAATTCGCTTTCACAAGACACAGCCGTCTTTTCATGCCAGCGTCCGTGTCAGTGAGTCACCAATCCATTCGTTGCATTCTGGAGGGGGGGGGGGGGGGGGGGGCGATCGGCCAATGGATGAATTGGCCAATTGGCCGCTTGGTTCCAAGTCGCTGCGAAGGCGTGACCAACGTGCAAGCCCGCTCGTACGTGTCCGACGGCTTCCGTTAGTGATGAGCATTAAAAAAAAAAGCGGGATTGCAACTCACTCGGACGCCGCCGCGAAACGCCGCGGCCGCATTGCACCCGAGACGCATCCGGCCCTCGTGTCAGCCAGCGGTCAGAGCGATGAGGCAGGAGTCGGCGCCTTAGCTGGATGAAGAGGTCACAGACCATGCTTAAAGGGTCAGGAGAGCTAATTAGACAGGATGAATGACGGGAACCTGGGGGGGCTAAATCCAATTACCAACAGAATGAAAGGCATAAGTAGAGGAGATAAACCCACGAGATGAGATGATGAAAGTATAAATCTTTTAACTTTAAGCCCACGAAATACCTGAAGTCGAAATCAAATATATGCAGGCGCCGGTACAGGTAAGAGCTGTGAAAAAGAGAGAGAGAGAGAGCAGGAATCTCGCCGCACAAACAGCTGACGGGCTCATTACAACGCAGCACATGCACACCCTGAGCCTCGCGAGGGAGTCGCGGAGAGGAATGTGTCGCCTTTCTGTCGGGGAATTTAGGGACAATATGACGACCGCAATATGTGAAAATCTGCCCGCTTGCCAAGATGAACTGATGAGATTAAAAAAAAAAAATTAAAATCTGCAGCGTATCAGGATAACAAGGATCACCTGCTCCTAAACATATACATCCCCCCCCCCACACACACACACACACCCAGCAGGTGCTGCGAGAAGAGTCGGACGGAGCCCGCAGACGGCAGAATGTCACTTCAGGCACGTCTGGAGACAGAAGCCGTCTGAATAATCATTATCGCCTGTTCAGCTATTTCCCCCCCTCCTAAAAAAAAAGGCAGCAATAAGCAGAAGAAGTGCTGCTGCTGCTGCTGCGTGTTTCATGTCGTCTGTTTGATTGTTGGATAAAAGGCGAGCGGGAAAACCTGCACGGCTGTCGGCTTGGCTTCCTTCCCAAAGCCTGTCACCGTTTGGGAGTCCCTTAATGTCTTAGCGGTATGGGAAGGATGTCTGGAGGAATTTGAATCTGCGGAAGCGAGACTGGGGATGACACTTAACCGGTGTCTGACGGCACAACGGCAATAAGCGCAACGGGGCATGCACGAACCCCTGAAGAACATCTGTACATACACAAGCGAGTGAGCGGGGATGAGTTGATGATGGGAATATCACTGGTTGTAAAAGAAGTTTAAAAATACAATCCAAAGAGAGGAACGTGTAGATACTGGTGGATTCTTTGAGGCCCCAGAACATGTTTAATGATATCATCGTCCAACAAGATAGATTGGACCGACGAGAGGCGTTGTGCGACACCACCGGGACGTTTGACTATCGGATCACTCCGCGGTTTTCAGGCGTTCTACTATCTTCGATTGTCACGAACTTTACACCGCGGAGGTGAGCAACCTTCAAAATGTAAATGTTCATAAGAAGAGGACGAAGGGATGGGGGGAAGCCCGCATACCTCAGCACCGACTACCAGGTGTCCCCGTATGACAAATTAGAGAAAAGGCAAAAAAGCTCTGACATTCAGTAAAACAGCACTTCCTTCGTGTGACATTTCTGATACGTGCAACGGGAAACACAATGTTTGGCACTCACAAACATGCTGCAGCTCGATTAGCGGCGTTGTGTCAATGAGATCCATCAGGAAGCAATAGAGATGCTCTGAATTCTGTCTCATGTTCGAACACTAAAAACATGTGTTTACTTTCTGGCAAAAATCCTGGTTAGGCTCTTACTTTACTTTCTGCCTTGATACATACAAAAAAGCCTGTGCATTAGATGTAAGGTACCTCATATGATCTGATAAACACTTCTGTGTGACATGGGGCTACACACTGTTGTTGTGTGCAGCATCAGCAGCAGAAAGCCACATAACAAAGTTCAACAGAATACTGAGTGAGTTCTGCGGCTGTTCGGGTCTGAGTTCTGAGTAAAGCAGCCCCGCCGAGTGCCACTGGCACTTAGGCACAGGGAATTGGAAAACAAGTTCAAAGGGATTGTGGAAGCTTTGGTCTTGACCCAAGAAAAACCTGCGAGGGACAAAGCAACGCCCTGAGAAAACAGCAGGCTGCCAGTCGAGGTGTTTTTTTTTTTAAAAGAAGGATGCGGCAGGGTGAGTTAAAATAGATTCTCCAGCAGAGACAGGGGCGCCGACTGGGGGGAACTTTGTTGAGGGCTCTGCGGAGCCACCGGGGAGGCGTGTTAAATGACACATGAAAGGGGAGATGCGCAGGTACAGTACGAGTCATCCTGTAGCCGCTGTAGCCGCGAGGCTGTGAAGACAGAATAGCTCCCCGTGAAATCTTTGGTAATATGAATTCACAGGCTCACTCATTTCCAGACTACCGCTGGGTCGGAGCTGAGCGTGGGATTCACAGCCGGAGAAGGCTGCCTTTGACAGTCGGCTTAAAAAAATAATAATAATAATGAAAAAAAAAGAGCGCGCGCATTTTTCCTCATGCATCATCATCGTGTCCCGCGAGATGGAACAAACAAACGATAGCCACAGGGCGTGAGGGAGACCGGAAGGCACCAGTATCAACAAATTATGTAATCACGGCAAAGTGGTGGAGCAGAGGCAGGTGTTGAAAGGGTTCACAGCTCACGGCAGAGCAAATACGGCATGATGAGCACATGTGGGGCATGAAATCCCAACACAAACACAGCCAGTAGGTCTGGACTGGACAATAACTGGTGCCTTTGAGCCAGAAAATGCACAGTGAATGACCTCTGGAACCGAGGCGCATATTAAAAGACATGATAGCCGATGAGATTGTATTCAAAAAAAGACAAAGCAGGTATGTGTGGCGTTAAGGGAAGCCCATATATATCTCTTTCTGAATGCGTTTGGAGTGGGACTTGATCAAACCTGAAGCGATGCATTAAAAATTTAAAAAAAGATCAGAGGGACACTGTTGACATAGCATCACCCATGATGAAAGCTTGTTCGGGGTGAAACGTGTCACTGAGTTTTAACTATTCAGATTGTCCGCACAGATTGGAGCCTTTTGATTTTTTTTTTTGCTATCAATAATTTGCCCGGGATGGTCTTGGGCTTCCTCTACCTTCCGGTTTAGCCTCCATTGAGAGGAGCAGCTCCCCGCCATCTCTACCGACACCTCAGGTCATGTGCATCGATCTGAACCGGCAGCTTTTTGGGACATGGTCAAATGTGTAACACCAGGTTGGTAATGTTAATATTATGTAACAACGAATACTGTTCAAATAGTGGGAAAAGATATCATTATTTTCAGCAAAGCATAAACCTGCAGGGGTATCATGTGTGTGCGTGTGTGTGTGTGTGCGTGTGTGTGTCTTTCCGTGGCTAATCTTGCACAACTGAGCGAGGTTCAGCTCTTCTTCCCTCTACACTCGAGTGAAGGCACTTTTCTTCTAGTTGGATAGATTTATTAATTGTTCCTGACGATACTTCAAATGTAGCACGGTGGCTTCTTATTCTGCCTGCTCGTACTCTGGCATTGATTTTGTGATATAATCTTTGATCCAGTGTGGCACCAACGAAAGTCACTGAGTTGTCACTCAGATACAGAGTGTATAATCCCCGGTAAAGTGTTTACTTACACAGACGACTGATTTCAACACTTATATACGTTGCGTGACGCTTCAGATGCACTTAATTATTCCTCTTCAACGTCTTCCAGTGCTTAAGAAACAAACGCTCTGCAGCTCTTCAAAGTTCCTCGACTCACACGGTTCATACGCAACTTGCTGATCCACCGCTTGACCATATTAGAAACAACTCTTTCTGATGACGCTCAAAGTGTATCATCCCGGGGAAAACCAAGACCCTGTGCAGCGTTTACACGGCCTCCTGATGCTGTACATCACACGTGCATTTGTCTTCCTTGTTATGGTCCTTTGACAAATGCGCCCATTGTGATGTAACCGTGTTGCTTCTCACAGAGCAAGTACATGAACGCCCATCAAAGCTCCGGTTCTTGATCATGCTAACGTCTCTTGATCAGTCTTTGAGGCCGTGTTTGAGACAGACACAGCGGCCCTCTGTGTAAGTCTGTTTAGCTGTCTATCTTTTCTGTCTTTTTACTGATTATAATGATTGGCCCGTGGCGGCGAGCCACATTGCAGCATGGGCTGAAAGAAAATGAGGTTCTTTGAAGCTCCGTCCTTTGAATGGCGACACCGATCGTTGTGTCAAACCTGGAGGCTGCTTTGAAACCATACAAAGGGATCGAGCTTATTATGGCCCAGTCGCCTGTCCATACTGCGCCCTTTATGACTAAAAATGAGGAGTAATTGGAATTGGCAGGCGGCAGCCTTTGCCGAGGCGTGATCATCAGCGTGACCGTCCGCGGATCTTTGTGATCGGACTCATGTGATTCATCATTTATTTTTCTTCCCCCCACTGCATTTGCAATGTGTATTCATGTCGGCGGTTTATGTTTAATGTCTAATCTTATATGACACTGTGCCGGACACGGCACATGTTTACTTTTACCACCAATATGTGTGTGATATTTTAAGATCTAACGTGTGAAAGAAGACAGGGTTGGCAGAATGAGAAAAAAAAACAAAAAACCCTGGAGTCACGGAGGCCCCCGGAGGCAGCTGTGAGGGTAGCTTTGCCCCATTTCTCGTGGCCATGTAGGTTAGTGGGGAAAGGACTGATGTTAAAGCGATCCTAATGGATGCTGGCGGTCAGCGTCAGGCGGACGGCCCGGGCGGAAACTCGAGCCCGTCTGTCCGTCCACATCGGGCGGCGCTGTCACTCCCTTCGATCACGTCTCCCCGAGAAAAAACACTCAGACACTAATGAAGTGAAGCACAGACACAGAGACACCGCCGCAGACTCCACAACCTCAGAGCTTTTAGCGCACATCGCCGCTCAGTCATCCGATGTAGCTTTGTACTTAGAATCCAAGTGTAATCGTGTTTAATCCAAATTGAATTAGCAATTCATGAGGTATTTACTGTGCCAAACACATTAGAAATCCGCGTGAAAGGACTTAGCGAGACGCTATTAAGTGTCTCGACTGTCTTCATCAAAGCTTAGTGTTCTTACCCTTAAAAATATACAATGCAAGGTTGAGACTCGTACGGAAAAGTTCCTCTCAATTATCGATTTGGTGTCTTCTAATGTCGTGTTTAAGAACAGCAAGCGGCAGTTCCTGCATAGCACGCCTTAAAAACACATTTCACAATCATTTAACTTAATTCATTTTAATTAAAAAAGGTATTAGAAACGTACTTGTGAGTAAACAGCAAAAATCCATCTGCCAAACTCACCATTTCGCCAAATTGGGTGCTATTTGAGGGTTTTCTTTTTAGCACTTTATCTAATAACATATGTTATAGTCAATCTCAGGCTTTTTTGTTTATGTTTCACAATATTTCCAGATGGATCATATGATTAACACGACTTATTACATTTAAATGTAACCATTGTTAAAAGAAGACACAATGACGTCTAAGAAATAATGTAGGTACACAGGACTTTATGTTGAGATTCTCTCTTGCAATCATACATAGAATATGATTAAAAACAGAGAATGAATGTAATAACTTACTTTTAGTCTTACCATGGTTTTCAAATGATTTTAGCAGTCCAGCCAACAGTTGTTGAGACATTTCAGTAAAACCGAGCATCCGACATACTGCGGCCCGTCAGGACCAAGACCTCACACCACAAGAGCTCATCATCTCATCCCCAGGACAATTTCAAACACCCTTGCACATCTTTTCTTTTCTTCTTAAAATACACTTGCCACTTTTATTTTGAAATATATACTTGTTTTAAAGTATTGTTACCTGTTTGTTATTTACCATTCTTATCTATTATTGCACTATGTATATTGTTTTTATTATATTTGTTTTGTTTTATTCTACGTCTACTGTCGTGCACCTTTCAAATTGTTCGTATTTTCAACGTACTTCTGATTCTGAGCATTAGCATCCATAGAGCCGTTGCCAGTAGCATGGCAAAAAAAAAAAGTAATCAGCTTGACAGCCATTTGCAATGTGTTTATGATAAGTAATAACTGATAACCGACACCCTCTTCGTTCGTGGGTCAACCAGAGGAGAATACAGTGGGTGCAGACTACTTCTTCTCGACTATTAGCACTGCAGAAGCTGCTGGGTTCACATCTATGCATGCTAATTATGTGTGAAACTGGGAAACAGAAGGTTTCTTTTAACGAGTGATTATCATGCCTAAAAAAAGGCATCCTTTGAAGCCAGGGATACTGAAGTTTGAATAAATGACCAGCGATTTTTTTTTCCTCACACTCTTTGTGAATGGGAATAAAAAGAGACTGTGAATGGGAAAGCCTGCAACACAGACAGATTTAACTCCCACTCATTTGGGGGTAGATATGGATGAAAAGTCTGCAACAGAATATTTACTTTAAAAGTGCTATTTTATGTAAACAGTCACATTAAAGACTGCGTCACGGTATTGGCAATGGGCGGCTTTTGAGCAAGCAACATAATAGCATCAATGCTCATACCCAGATGAACTGTCTGTGATTTTGAAAAGCAATTGCTTTTCAAAACCACAGATTTGTTCAGGATATTGGTTCGAACATCTTGGTGAAGCACACTTAGAGGAGAAGATCATGACTGTGCTGTTCACACAGTATTCATGAAGCTAATGCCCGGAGACGGTTAGCTTGGCTTAGCATAACAGCTATAGCTTAGCATGGTCCGAAGGTTAAATGAACCTGCCAACCAGCAACTCTTAACAGTTGTTTAACATGCTATAGCACCTCTGACAGTTTGTAAGAAATTACGTAGGTAAGTGTGTGTGTGTGTGTGTGTGTGTGTGTGTGTGTGTGTGTGTGTGTGTGTGTGTGTGTGTGTGTGTGTGTGTGTGCAGTTTGGCTAGGGAAGCTCAGCGGTGTGCAACAAGCTACGCAAGAGCATTGACGCCAAAGATTAGCGACCTCAACAAATTAGTGGGCGGGTATAATACCTGCAAGCAAGTGGACCAATATTTAGTCGCCAAATTGTACAGAATGTCAAATACCATTATTATATAGTTTATTGAGCAATACAATTGGGCACTACAAAGCGGTAGTCAAGGTGGTTGACAGCTTGGAGCCATTTGACGGCACCGGTGTTGCGGTTGCGGGAGTGTCGCGTTTTTGACTGGTGGCTCTCAGCCGTCGCTCGAAGAGGCCGAAGCTGTTGAAAACACAAAACCGCACACTCACCTGTGTTTCTTAGTTACGCAAACCATTTACGTGAGTAATAACCGGGCACTCGGCCGAAATTTGACAGTTGACACAAGGTCACTCTCTAAGCTGAAACCTGCTCCTCTGAAACGCTTGTGATCCTGTCGGACTTTTGTCCAACTTGAGTCCGCTGTTGAAATGTTGATTCTGAAAGCCAAACAACAAACAGCCATTGAACAGTTTTAGTTCAATGTTTAAAGCTTGCTAACTCTTGTTGGATAGCCGGGGCAGTGCGCCTCTTTTGCTGCTAACATGCGTAAACTCACTGTGTGTTTTAGACACACAGTGAGCTTTACGGACGCTGGTAGGCACATGTTTATTCTTCTTCCAAGCCTTGGACAGGCTTACCCGTTTCCAGTCTAACATCTCCAGTTTCTCATTTGTATGAAAAAATATGAGCTGTGTATAGCTAAATGGCAATTTCTCTAGATTTCCAAGCAACAAATTGAGCCGACAGAGAGTTGTGTTGTGCATGTAAGTATTTAGTTCATTGGTCAATATCCAAATGTGTGAATAAAAAGACTGTTACTTTTCCTCCTACTGAAGCAGGTGGGACGTAACGGACGTCCAAAAAGTGGTACTTAAAAGACACAGATATTGTGGGCGATGTACACTGTTATCCAAGCCTCGGCCCAGTGTGAGAAAACCTGCGAGGAACAAAGTAACACCATTACAATGCGCTAACACTGCCGGTGAGTCGGTTATTGGTCGGGTCTGTTCTGACTGCGGGCGGCTGGAGAGGCTGATTGCATCTTTGTGGCGGTCTGCAGCCACAAAGATGCCGGAATAGGTAAATCTAATATGACACGTAATTTCTTTCCACCAGCAAACTGCACTGCCGATGGCTGGCAGGCGGCAATAGAGCACTAATAGCCCCAAAAATAAATGTGAAAAAATATATATATATTCTAATCTTGCCCTCGACCCAAACAATGGAGGTAATTGTTCCCTAAATGCCATTTGTGAGAAATTCAAAAGAGGCACAAAAAGCCAATAAAGTGCCAAATTAGTTTCTCATGAATTGAGATCCAGGAACCTGACTGTGCTTTTGAAGATGAAAAGATTTATAACAGGAAGGGAAAGATCTTGAGGCGCTTTTGTGTAAAGCTAGGTGATGAGGCACACAAAAGTCCTCTTAATCTGGAGCGACTGTGTGTTAAAAAGGAAAACCAGACACGTTCGACTTTCATCGGGGCAGAGATAATATAGAAGACGCATTAATAACACCTTCGATTTGGAGAATCTGCCACGAGGAAGTTACCACAAAGAAAAGAGAGCGAGAGCTAAGTAAAGAACATATATTAAATTAGTTCTACAAAATAGTCATAGATCCTTTCGCCTCCGAGGAATATAAAGTAATGGGAACCCGATCGCCTCTGTTGCAGGAGCGAGGCTGCAGTGCTGTTCACAGAATGCAATCACATCAGCGAGGAGGCCAAAGAGGGGGGTTGCCACGCAATTTGGAGTGGCTGTTGACGGTCAGTGACCTTGAAAACTCCAGCCAGAGCCAACTTCTTTTTTTCGTTTGACTTGCTGGCTGACCGTCCATGCATCGTTCGAGTTTGCTGTTACTGCAGCTCTGCAGAGAGAGAGAGAGAGAGAGAGAGAGAGAGAGAGAGAGAGAGAGAGAGAGAGAGAGAGAGACAGAGAGAGAGAGAGAGAGAGAGAGAGAGAGAGAGAGAGAGAGAGAGAGAGAGACAGACAGACAGACAGACAGACAGACAGACATTAGTATCTTGTTCTTGGTGTTGGGGCTCTATTCATATAGAGGGAAGAGCGGGCTGTGATGCAAACGCATTGAAAAATATGTTGGGCAAAGACTTTCCGCAAAAATGAAAAGGAATAATGTAAGCATTCGGATAAAAGCAAAGAGGGAAAAAAGAAACACAGGAAGCTGCGATGGAAAGAATATGAAGGTGTCAAAGAATATTTAGTATTATTTGGAGAAAGTTCCCATGAGTCCTAAATCTTCAGGCGACACTGAAATCCTGCCTGGATGTGATCAGTAGGCCACACAGCTGAATGTCAGCACAGTTACTTCGTAACCGTGTGCTTAAATCCCGCCAATATCAATCAAATGGGAACCGAAAATCCTCACTGTGTCCTAATGTAGCAACATTTGCCGTCATGCGACATCTTGTTTGGTCAATTTGTACAAAAATTAAGATACAAAAACATACATTTGTGCATTATTTTATTTTATTTTTTACAAAAGGGCTAATGCAGCGTAGGGCTATTTCTTGGGCGGTAGCGGCGACTTCGTAGAATCTTGTCGTCATTGTGAAGTTGCCCAGCAAGAAAGCAAATAGGCAAAATTCCTGAATATTACCGGACACGCCTGAATGTGTCTGAGGTTGTGTCACAGCTGAGTGTACAATGTTCAGCTCTTTCAATTTGGTGACTTAGTTAGGGCTCGCTGCTTGGCGTTGATGCCATTCAGAGCCAACAACAGCTGTTGGTGTGTCACTGAGATTACTCAGAATAATATTGTGAGTTGGTGCAAGTTAAAGCGTTTCCACAAATATAAAGCGCTGTGAATAAGTGTGAAAGTATTTATGGTCTCATATTCATTTCGTAATTCAACCGAATTTCTGTGATGGTGGGGCTTACATGGGAAACGGCCTGTTGGTGTTACACACACTTTCACCCGGAGCTTATCTTCACATGTCTGATGTGTGAAGGAGACACATTCCCTAATTTTGGTGAATGGAGGGGTGAAATTAGAAAATATCACACACCCTGAAGGGAAATAATAACACAACCATGTTAACATCGGTTGACACAGTTAAGATTCCCCTGGCGGAGGTCTGCAGCCAGGGACTCATGAGAGGTGTCAGGAATGTAATTTACAGTTTTAAAAGAGGAACAGGAAAGGGAAAGAAAAAAAAGTCTGCAAGA
Source organism: Clinocottus analis (assembly GCF_023055335.1). NCBI lineage: Eukaryota > Metazoa > Chordata > Actinopteri > Perciformes > Cottidae > Clinocottus > Clinocottus analis. The sequence goes on from NW_027175898.1 coordinate 3,083,763, forward strand.
CTGGAGTGGGTTGCTATTCATTTGGACTTACAGTACCTTCAGAGGATGAAATTATAAGGAAAACACGAAAGAGTTCTGCCCCGCAGATACATGCGTGCGTGAGACCAGACTCACGCGTAAATTATTTCCAATACCTAATCGTTTGCAGGTGGTCCCTCTGGACTACAAATGACATCATTGACTCACTGGCCACTTCCACGCTTCGCTCGCTAGAGGTCGCTGTGCGTCTCCGTCAAACGGCTGACGTAGGGCTGACGTACCAGGAAGTGTGTTTAAGACAACAACATTGCAGCTGGATAATCACCACTCGAGCGTCAAGCTACATGCCTTGACAACACCATAAAACAAATGAGAGGATGATGACAGTTTAACAGCTAAAACTTGTGCTTCAATAAACGCTGCGGTGTGGCCATTGAGCACCCAAAGGTGTAGAACAAGTAAGTCATGATGTCATTCCTATGCTTTGCCGGCGTCAGTTTGGCTAACGCTCGTTAGCCGAACTGCTACTGCTCGCCTGCTACTATATTGACTGGTAAGCTAAACAACTAAGTTATTTGGTGCCATAGTTTGTGTTTAAGCTTGTTTAACTCCTGCATTTTCACTTGAGTTACAAGACGTAATTATGAGCAGGTTTGGCTCTCGTGCAACGTTGAACATAAAACATGGACACCATATTCGGTTGTAAACGCCGTCAATATAAGGGCACATCGCCTGTTGGCAATGTATAGAGCGCGACCTAGCAACGCAACAGCTAGAAACCTGTAAGTAACAGAGGTTGCTGGCAAATGCGTCATACATAAGATACATCGAGTCGCAGCTGTATTTATTTAGTCAGCTTTGTAAAATATGTCTCACATTTCTAGGTATGACACCTTAAAGCAGGGAGCTGCATTCTAAGTTAAAAGATATTTGACCAAATAAAGTGGACGTTTATTAAGCTTGAATGAGGAATTTCCTCAGAAGTGCATAAAGCCTGGTATAGGCTTTTAGCTAAGCGTTTTTCACAGACGTTCATTAAACTAAACAAATTTATCAAGTATGAAAAAGACACATATTTTGAAAGGTGTATGGTGAAACACTCAGATTTCCGTTTTTGTCAAATGCAACGTTGACAGGAATAGAGAAGTTGCTATTGGCTTTGGTTAAGAAGTATCAACTGACTCTACCAGCAACCCAAACAAATTACTTTCATTTCCACTTGAAGCCTTGGGTTCATTGGATTTATTCTGCTGCGTGAGCCGTCATTTACAATTATTGTGCAATTACAAGCGCTTTAGAGACATTTGGGAGAAAAGTATACTTTACTAAGAGCTGATAACTGTCATTTGCTGTAGGTTTTCTTGTCACTCACTGGGACACTAGGAGGGAGACAGTGACATTTCCAGGCCCCTCCAATGTCCTCCGGCTGTCCACCCCAGTCGCCCGCCGTGGCGAAGTCTGAGGTGGCAGTGGATGGAGACTGCCCGCTGCTGGCTGCCACCTTCGCCTACTGGGACAACATCCTGGGTCCGAGGGTGCGGCACATCTGGACCCCGAAGGGAGACCAGCTGATGTTCCTTAGCGATGGCGAGGTCACGTTTTTGGCCAACCACACGCTCAACGGGGAGATCCTGCGCAGTGCAGAATGCGGCGCCGTGGACGTGAAGTTCTTCGTACTGGCGGAAAAGGGCGTCATCATCGTGTCCCTCATCTTCGACGGCGAGCTGAAGGGAGACAAGAACACGTGCGCTTTGTCCATCATCCTGCCACAGACGGAGCTGGCCTTCTACCTGCCCCTGCACACCATCTGTGTGGAGAGGTTGAAGCACGTTATCCGCAAGGGACGCATTTGGATGCAGAAGGTACTCCGCCTGCCTCTCGCCGATCCCTTGCCTTCTCACTGTTGGACACAAGAGAGTGTAAATTATTCCCCTTCATACCCATAAACCTACTTTAAGACCTGATCTATCCTCGGTTCCTGATTGGGAGTGGATATTAAGTCATCTATCATCTCTATTTTAATCATTTGGGATCGCAACAGCATTGCCGGAATAATAAAGTTGCAGCCTCCCAACACGAAGGACTAAATCAGCTAATTAGGTCTGAGAGCTCCTACGGAGAAAGCTGGCAAGGAGGTATAATCAGGGGAGGAAAAATAACACGACGCACAACACTAAAAATATATCGCTGTTGCAGACATTGCTGTTCACAGTGGGTCCACTTAGTTGCATGTCAACCAGTAGTGTGCGTATCCCTGTTACTTTGTTGTACATTTAGACAGTGTTCTTCTTGTCAGACTGTCCTTGTAAATATTTTAGGAGGCTTTTATATTTTTACCTGATGCGCCCACAGTTACTTTTTTGGTGCTTTGTTACTCATCTCATGTTGCTTTGAAAACATATTCAAGAGTCCTCGTTGCTCTCAAGTTCGGCTCACAGGCCTTCGACTGAATATTGATCCTCAGTACATTTTTTGGCCCTGACCATAATGCTTCTTTGCAGAATAATACTGTTGTTACTTCTTTCTTATTTTATGACGTTTTTCTGATCTAGAATCATTATTTTTATTATTTATCATTATTTTTATTTTTTTTACATGGCATTTTTATTCAAGTTCTTCCACAGATTTGTGTATTGAATCATTTCAAACAAGTGAATGAACCTTTTCTCCTAACGTTTTTAACGAGTGTTTATAGTAGTGACTAAATAACCTAAAACTTTTTTCAGAGTCCAACAAATATCATAATAAAAAAAAAATCCAAAACATGGCCCTTACAGATTATTTTTTTTTCACAAGTTGTGACCAATATATGTAGAAAGTAAGACATTTTACGAAACAGTCTTACTCCAATGGCTTTTATTTTATCCATCCCCCGTGAACCACTGTGCAAAATGCAGCGGTAACTCCACAGTATCAGTTGAGTCTTTTTCACGTTGCGATCGAGGCTTCCAGCTCTTGAGCACGATGCGATCATGCCGTTCGAATCCTTAAATGGCCGGGTCCCCTCAGTCGACCGGCTGTAGTGTTTCTGCAGCGCTTGAGTTCACTGTTTCCACTTCCCTCGACCCCAGGGCTACAACATCATCTCGGTGCTGAGCTTGGAGATTGTCCCCATCATGGAGCTGTTGGCCTCGATGAAGTCGCACAGTGTGCCAGAAGACATAAATGTGAGCAACACACACACACACACACACACACACACACACACACACACACACACACACTACTGCTCATACTTTGGAACTAGCAGTGATCAACAAAAGAGCTAGAAGCCGTAACGTTCAATTAATTTTCCTTTTAACAGGAGTGTAAAGCTTTGGGAAAACAGTGTGAACCTGTTCCTTGTTGATGGCAGGATGAATAGCTTATCATCCAGGGATTCCAGATATTTGTATTGTCATATAAACACAGATAACATAGTTACTTCATACAATGAAAAACACTTATTTTGCTCAGTCCTCCTTCCACACAGAATTACAACTGGCTATTATTCAAAGAAAAAGAAAAAACCTTTCTCCAACTTTTTCTGTTTCATTTTTTCACTTGTTCAAATAGTTTCTATTTCCAAGAGGTTTAAATTACCCAGGTCCCCTGCCTAGATTACCACCTAGAGCTTTTCAACATATTTGCTTCCTTATAATATGCAAATGCACTGGGAGAAAAAAAATGCGACACCAAAGATTCTCCCTGGAATGTTTCTTGCTTGTTTCCCGCATTGTTTGCACGATGCTACTTTTTCATTTTTCATTCTCAAATGTGCCCATCAGCACTATTTTGTTGTTGTCTTTGTTGAGACCAATTTTTAAAATGACTAATTTGTTTTTTGCTCCCGCTGAGTAGATAAAAGACACCGTGCTAAATGATGATGACATCGGGGACAGCTGCCACGAGGATTTCCTCCACAAGTAAGCACTCTCCGGTACAGGCAGAGGGAAGACAGATGATGAACAGGGCCCATTTAACACCCATCAGCCTTCTGATGATGACTAATGGCTCTCCACTTAGCCCGAGTTCCCTCCTGAGAAAGGAACGAAAGCTAAAAACGCCGTTAGTGTCGAAACTCCAGAAAGTCCATTCCGGCAGCGGAGCTCCCAATCGCTCTCGAGTTGAACGGGATTAGCGCCGCATCCTGTGGTGATGACAAAGCATCTGTAGCACTGTAATTTATTTACTTGAATCTTAAGGACGGTCATAGCCGATGAAGCTTTTTTAATAAGAGAATTGCAGACTTACAGAAGCCCTGAGAGCCACGTAAGTCAAGAAGGAAAGGTTTCTCTCCTGTGTTTACGATTTAACAGTTTGGAAAAACAGATTTTGCCGGGATAATCCTTCTTAATTTCCTTACGTTTATCTTAATCTGTGTCACAAAGTGAAAATAAAAGGTTTTGTCAGAACAACAAACTCAACGATCCTGGTCAGAACAAACTTCACTATTTTAAAAGATGAAAAAAAAGTAAAGGCACTTTGACATGTTTTTCTGACAAAACCTGTTATTCTTTTTTCTTCTTACTCGCCTCTCAGTGTTTTTGTGCAGACGAGCTGTATGCTCGAGCCAATGTGGTAATTAAGTTTGAAACTAATTAATACAATTTTTGTGACCATCAAAATGATGACAGATGTCATGAAATTGACTATTTACCTTTTAGAATATATTGAAAAAGGCCAGAAAATGAAGCAAACTGCATAAATATATTCAGCGATCACTGGCCCTCTCTCAGAAAAGCCTCATGTCGTCCTCCTTCTGTTTCAATCATTATTCCTAGAAGCTGTCATTGACAATTAAAGCGATGCTAACAAGGCTAATGGGTTCTAATTTGCATGTCTTTGTCTCTGGTTCAGGGCCATCAGCTCTCATCTGCAGACCTGCGGCTGCTCGATAGTTGTTGGAAGCAACCCAGAGAAAGTTAATAAGGTAAATGCTCTGTATTAGTGGCCGCACACAAACACATTTGTAATGCGTCTACATAATTTAGAATGTTTTGAAGTGTGTTGTTTTTGAGTTTAATGAGCCCCTCATGCGCTCTTTCACTCCGCTGCCGCTTGAGCTGGCATTTTGAAATGTCTGACGGGTGTTTGGCAGCTCAGTGGCGAACGACCGTCCGCAACCAGGCTCCCAAACAGAAGCAACGCGAGAAAGCTCATCAGCTTCTCGTAGCGGGAAGATATCGGAATCAAACGATGGAGAAAAACTGACATTGCAGCCGCTGTTTGTTGAAGAGATCTACAGCCGCTCACAGTTTCAGCCCAATGGATTTCCTCCTTAATTTGTAGATTTGTCGACTCGAGGCCTCGAACTGAGCCCCAGTTAGATCGTAACTTTTATTTGTGTCTCTCAACAAGCCTCGAGCCGAACGTCACATTAAGGTCTATTACCAAAATGGGGTTTCTTCAGCCAATTTTGTGCTGAGCTGTAGCTCCTTGAATAAATGTGCTGGCCTGGGCAGTGCGCAGACATCCACCATGAACAAAGAGCTAATTATTTCCTCTCTATGTTTAAACGGTACACCTAATACAGCATAGTTGCATGAGTTTGCACACGCCTTCGAATGGCAAATAGCTGCAGTGATGTCAAGTTTAAGCTGTTTTCCTTTCACCTGAAAGCAAATCAAACCCAGTTATTTTTCTTTCTTTTTTTTCACCACAGATTGCGCGGACTCTCTGCCTCTTCCTCACTCCGGTGGAGAGGAAGTGCTCCCGCCTCTGCAAGGCTGACTCTTCTTTCAAATATGACACCGGCCTGTTTGTTCAGGGTCTGCTCAAGGTAGCCACAAGTCCCCCCCCCCTCATTATGCCGCGCGATGCCATTTAAGTCCGAGGCTGGTTAGCGTTCTGTTCCCGCCGGCTCGTTTGATGTTGTTATGACCTCATTTCTTTTTTAACTTAAAATAGTCGCAATAAGATATTTTATGCAAATCAGATCTGTTCAAATGCATGCTGCCTTTTTGTCTTGTCTTCATATGTTTTTAAAAAAAAACTGTAATGCAATGTTAAGGGGAAGCGAGCATTACACATGTTTCATTTTTCTGATCTACTCTAGGTTTTCAACATTACCATCACTTATTATGTACTGCTGTTTTGCAGTGGGCTTGGTGTTACACAGGCGGGGTGAGTCGGGGGAGCTCTCCATATCAACAGGATCAGTATTAGAGGCAGCGGCACACAAACCTGCTGGTGCCTGTTAGCTCAGTCATTAAGAGTCAGTGTGGTGCACAACGCCGTATTGTGGAGCTCCTGCGGGAACGTCTTATGGATTACAACATACGATGCAGGGGCCGGGGGGCAACAAGAGAAACTGGCCCAGGGAGAAGCATCAATAAAATGAAATTGGAAGCTGCGTACTCGCAAAAAATGAAATTATTTATTAGACCTTCTGACCTGCATGTAAAAAAATAAGGAAAAAAAGCATGTTTCATGAACAAAGAATAACATCAGGGGAGCTTTACCATCCCTGTGTGTGTGTGTGTGTGTGTGTGTGTGTGTGTGTGTGTGTGTGTGTGTGTGTGTGTGTGTGTGTGTGTGTGTGTGTGTGTGTGTGTGTGTGTGTGTGTGTGTGTGTGTGTGTATTCATGGCAGATACGTGCAAAGACACTTTGATGAAGCTTCCTATTGTTCTTTCCTCTAGAAAGTTGTGTTTGTGTTGAGGGAACAGATTTCCTACACACTACGCACAATAATAAACAGGTATTAAAAATGCAGTTTTATTTTTTTATTATTATTTCCAAGGACTCCACAGGCAGCTTCGTCCTGCCCTTCCGCCAGGTGCTCTACTCGCCGTACCCGACCACGCACATCGACGTCGACATCAACACGGTCAAGCAGATGCCGCCGTGCCACGAGCACACGTACAACCAGCGGCGCTACATGCGGTCCGAGCTGAGCGCCCTCTGGAAGACGGACAGCGAGGAGGACATCGCCCCGGACACGGTCATTCTCACGGACGAGAGCTTCACGCCCGACCTGTAAGACACACAGACACACACACACACAGTGTTTCCGTTGGCGTTTGTGCATACACTAGTCATATCTCTGCATGTTTTAATTAAATTGAATCCGACATCCAATCATATAAAAAGAAATGCTTACATGATTTCATATTCTGCCTTTTTTTATTTTATTTTGTAGGAATATATTCCAAGACGTCATGCATCAAGACACTTTGGTGAAGTCATTTATAGATGAGGTAAGAATACAGTTTTGGCATAGTCTTATTTCTAAAAGGTTTTAAATGCTCAACTCAGTCCAAAGATACAAGACAAGAATAAATTAACCCCTTGAAAAACCCCTTTTTACCATTTGAATACAAAACAACAGGTTTGTAGTGGTCTTTTCACAAAAGGAATATGTTCTTTAGGAATATATAAATGAAAAAATGCTAACAATAATAGTATGAATAAAATAAAACAAATGATATAGCTTTTTGTGAGAAAAAATATATATATCTGGTTATCAATTTTTTAAGTCTGATCTGAATATGTATTATCTTCTGTACGAATGACTTTAGGGAGAAGACTTGTCTCTCGGGGCTTCCATAGATATCAAGTGATTTTGAATGGGGATAAAACTCAGATCGCGCCATATCTTCTTCCTCGTCTTCCTCTAGCACAGGATGTCATAGCCAAAACAAAACTGTTCTCGTTCCCTTTCTTGTCAAGTGACAAACCTTTTTGTAGTTCGCCGTTAACAAGTCAGACTTGGTGGAAGTGATAATGAACCACATTGACTGAAGCAAGAACATGGTGGCAGTGTTAATTTATTTTGTTACCTCTTCTCTTTGTATATTCTTTTTTTGTGTCCATTTCTATTAAAAATGTTTTTTGTAGCGATATTAAGTTCTTAAATGTGTTCCTCAGAAAGAATCATGAGGCTTTCTGCTTAAGTAATGCAGTATCTTCCCTCTGAGTGAGGAAGAGCTGATGCTTGTTGAGGAATTACTGCAAAAAATAAATAATTAACGAGACTGAGAAAGTAGAAGTAGTAGATTGATTATTTTTGGCTTCTTATTAGCCGTCTACGACTAACCTTGTTTTTTCCCTGCGGTGTGTAATATTGTGACGCATTCTGGTGTTTTGTCTGCGGTACAAATGCTATTGGACACAGGCTGGTCCTTTTTATATCAGGCTGCAGGGAGTACTTAAACGACATGCCCCAAACCTCACTCATCCACTCTCCAGAGCCCCCTGAAACAAGGGCTGTGAAATCTATTCCCACGAGTCTCAACCAATCAGCCGTTGGTGTGCAAGCGCACCCCGGAGTTACAAGTTCTTCCTCAAGACAACAGCAATATGTTCCTCTCCCAAGGTCAGCTCAAAGGAGGGGACATTAGAGGTATTATTCCAGGCTTTTTTACGGCACAGTCCGTAGTCTGGACTACTAATTGACGTCCTGTGTCGCACCCAGGTGTTCATGCTGAAGCCCGGCCTGTCCCTGCGGAGCACCTACCTGGCCCAGTTCCTGCTGCTGCTCCACAGGAAGGCCCTCACGCTGCTCAAGTACATCGAGGACGAAACGTAAGAGCTCTCGCCAATATTAAGACTTTAATCACAACAAAAAAAGGTTGATTGTTTGGCAATGGACCACCACACTCACTCACCCACCCACTTCTCTGCGTCAACTTTGCACAGCAGCCGCTGACCTTGCTCTGACAGCAACACAGACGGGACACACCCTGCAATGTAAATCACATCATGTATGCTACTCGGCCAATCAAATAAGCATATTTGGATAAGCATCGTGGCTTGAGTGAGAGACAGAAGAGATGGACGAGAGGCTGAACAGTCGGTAAAGTCCGCGAGTGAGAAGTTATTTCACATGGCATTCTCCAAAAAGAGAAACGTGGACAGCAACACAAGAGTCTTTAACCAGAGTCTTTAACCAGAGTCTTTAACCAGAGTCTTTAACCAGAGTCTTTAACCAGAGTCTTTAACCAGAGTCTTTAACCAGAGTCTTCTATGTTCATTCTTCTTAAAGACAGTTCAAAACTCGTATGTCTCCTGTGTTCGGATCAATGTGAAGCTTTGCTATGACAAAGCACAACACAAGAATCTAAGAGGCAGTATAATCAGAATCCTAACGCATTCATCTACTGTCCAACAATAATGTCAACAGAGACTATAGAGCTGAAACAAGTGGTTTCATAACAGAGATCGTCCCTCACACACATTTTATAAGAAAATAACAATGTTGTGCCTTTTTTTTCCACCAGACACCTGAATTAACTGTATTTAAAGCTACAGGGCAAAGACAATTAAGTTAGTACTTTATTTTAAGATTTTTTTTTCAAAACCTTTTCAGTAATGTTTTTTTTTGGTAAATCCAGCCCTTGTAATTAAAATGAGAAAATAATTGATTTTTTATTAGAGTATTTCCAATTCATCCAGTTCAATTTGAAAACTGATAATGAATGTTGTTGAGATATTATTTTTTTTTTTTCTTTAATATATTTGACAGTCAGTTTCTGACTTCATACACATGTTGAAAGAACTGCTGGCTACTTCAATACACAGAGGACTAAATCATGCACAAGTTGGACATTAGTGTGAAGTACCGGACTTTTGCATGAGGACATTTTCTCAAACTGGACCTTGTTGAACATGAGATGAATGCCCCTGTTTTAAACACTACCAGATGTACATTGGGTAAAAGAAAATAATAAAGTGTAGTGGATGCAGGGAAAAAGGTAGCACTAGAGAGAGAGGAAAAAAAAAGGAGAGTATAATATCAGGTGAGTCATCCTTCACCCCGCTCTGAACAGGCGGGCGAGGTTTGACTCCGATGCATCGCAAACACTGCAGGAGTTCACGGATATACACAAACACAGCAGCTGAGAAACCTGAGCCGCCGAGTGTTTCTGATGCGGCCCGATGACATCTCCACGCTGTTGGTCTACGATAGCAAATGGAGAGATATCATTTTTCCCTCTGCGCTGATGAAAGTGACCTTGTTCTGTTGCGGTGCTGCTGAGCTGGCAACAACTATATGAGGATGGAAAGATTCTTTTTTTTTAATAGTCACCAATAGCAACGGGCAAATCTGCATTCATTAGCTTCCTCTGCGTCTCCGTAAACCAGAATAGCTGCTGTGTGTGTGTGTGTGTGTGTGTGTGTGTGTGTGTTCACAGCGCTGCAGAGATCTGGTCTTGAGTATACGAGAATAATTTCCCCGTAACGTAAAGAAAGCTGAAGGCATGCGAGACATTTCAGAGCTTTATTGGTCGAGGGCTGATGAAGGTCTGATCGATGATGATGATGATGCAAGACTATTAACGAGCAACGTGAGGGTGTTACCGCGGCCTCTGAAAGATCCTAATGGGCAGTTTTTGCATTTCATAGACTCAACAAATATACGGCAGATTAATCAATAATAAAAATATATGATTTATCAGCTTGTTTAAGCTTAAAAAAAAAAGCTTTTTTTTTAGTGACATAAGTGAAATGTAGCTCATGTCTGACGGCGAGTCGGGCTCACAGAGCTGGTTTATGATGCCGATCGGCGGTGCAAAGAAGCTGCGAAAAAGCTGCGACGAAGCGGCTGCATGTTGAGCCCCGCGGGGCGATGAATCCTCGGCGGGATCCCAGAATGACAGCCCCTTCCCACCCCCCTTCCCGTCCTCTTCGTCTACACAGCACGTGTTTTGGGGGGACGAAATGTGCCGAGCAGGAAAATTAAGCTCAAGCACATGCTGCGGTCGCCCCGGTTTCACCACTGCATAACATCTGAGGAACTCGCATCGTCGTCGTCATCATCATCAAAGCTCTAAATGATGTTTTTACGATCGTCTGACAAGAAAATGCTCACTCTCCCCCCGCTGAGCTGCAGGAATGAGACCGCATGCCAGGTCTCAAGGTGACCTGGTGGCTTCTGATGGCCCCACGCCAGACTCATCTCTCATCGGCCCGAAACAGAACACTCTCGATGAGACAACAAGTTAGAAACCAGTAGCTTTGCGCTCCTCTCTGTTAAAAATCACGGTTACACTCTCTCTCTGGCACGGCTCTTCAAGGGATAGTTTCTGATTCTTATTCAAAGTGATGAGGTATCCGACACTAGATCTGGAGTTTGGAGAAACAGATGGAAGCGCCTTTTTCTGGAGATGAACCGTGAAAACGATCGACAGAAAATGACAGTTTCCTCAAAGGAGTCTGGTATGTGAAGATTTCGGCTCCTCATCGTAAATAGCTTTGACGGAAATATCCTAAATATGGCATGTGTGGGCCTTTCCTTTTTGTGGTTAAAATGTTTTGGCCCCTCCCCGCTGGTACTCCTGCCTGTTTCTCCAAGCTGGGGGCGTGCCAACCCCCATCTACTGTAGGTAATATACTCTGACTGTGAAGGAGTACCTGCTGCAACCCCACCATTCATCTGAGAGACTTGCACGTCTTCAGCCTCATATCGTCCCCCGAGCATTCGATTCCACGCTACTGTCCCCGTGACGACCTGGTCAGAGCTCCATCTGGGCGTGACTCATCGCCGCCTGCGCTCCCCAGCAGTGGACTGACCTTTCCACTGCTTCAGTACAGCTTCAGTACAGCTTCAGTACAGCTCTCTGTTGAGTTTATCTACTTTTAGGATATTTTCTTTCTCCTCGTGTTAATGAAAGACGTGTGCGTGACGGACCCCTTGAGCAAATGCCTCAACACGCACATAAGCGGCCCGGAAATATTTCTCGACTTCTGGTCACGGTGCTTCTGAATTCAAATGTTTGAGACCATTTCCACTCAAAGGGGACGTCTTCAAAACACGGCAGTATAAACTCAGTGGCACGGCCGTACGTATTTCACTCGGGTTGCTAACAGTGGCTGAATTGTTGCATCAGTAAATGCAAACACACTTGCAGATCACAAAAATGAAATGTACAATTCCCTTTTTTATTTAAAACATTTTTTAAATCGTGCGTGATACCTTTTTTTGCATTGAATAATACAGGGATGTTTGCTGAAATGTATTAAATGGCCCTACCAAAAATATTTCCGCCACTGTAAGTAATTATGATTCAGCTGCTGTTTTGCCAGTGACTGACATGAGAAGAGTTTAACAAAACATCCAGCAGGATGTTTACACTTAGGTATGTTTACACCAGCTTAAATGGAAATTACGGGGCTTTTATTGCATAGTTTGGAGTTGTTAAAGCGTGATATCTTATTGTGAAGTCCCGGATGTGTTGACAGCATTGATGGTCATTTTGGTGACCTTGCTAAAAATTATTAACCCGATGCTTATTCGGATGTATTAATTTAATTAAAATTAAATTAATTAAGGAGACATTTTTTCCAATTATTGGAAAAAAGAGCAACCGGATATCAGAAGAATAATGTATTTAAATTAATAAAAAAAATAAAACAAATAAGGAAAAGAAAAAAATAATGTTTTAATTTATTAATTCATTTAATTAAAATTAAATTAATACGTGATTTTTAATTTAAATTAAATTAATACATCCGAATAAGCGTCAGCGCCCAGACAGACAATGTTTACTACGAGGATAGAAGCTAGCAGTCGGACTGTGGTGAAGAGCAGCGCTCGGCTAATTTACCGGCGATCGCGTCCTTTTACCGGCTCTAGTAAAGGCAAAGCTAACTAATAATTAAATTTATATTAGTTTGAAAGGTAAGAAGTTAAAGTTTAGTTTAACACCATTAAATCCGCTGAAAACGGGCGCTAACTGAAGCGCTAACGCCGGATTTGGACGGGCGACACGAGAACGACGCATTACGTCGCTCCGCGTTTCCGAAAAGACAAAGATAAATGTAGCCGCATGTTCTTTCCTATCGGGCCGCTCGGTGGCTCAGTGGTTGGACACTGAGCCTGTCATACATGAGGTTGGCTGTTCGACTCCCCTCGGGTGAGCACCGCGGGTCTCGCGCCCGCGGTTCAACTCCAACTTGTGAGTTGTCGCAGCCAGAAGTGTATGTGTGAGTTCGCATTGATCTCCCCGAGTGAGCGTGGGTTTCCTCTCATAGGTTTCCTCCCACAGGCCAAAACAATGCGGGTGTAGAGGAGGGTAGAGGGTACAGGGTAAAGTAGAAGGGCATAGGTCACATATATGCTGTACTGCATAGAATATGGCATATATCCCCCGTTAAAAACCTATTGGTTTTTTTTTCATTGTTTTTTTTAAATACATTATATTGCAATATCCGGTTGCTCTTTTTTTTTTTTTCAATAATTGCACATGTACAATTTCATAAATTGTCAATTTAAAAAAAACAAAAACATTATTTTTTTCTTTTCCTTATTTGTTTTATTTTTTCATTAATTTAAATACATTATTCTTCTGATATCCGGTTGCTCTTTTTTCCAATAATTGGAAAAAATTTCTCCTTGGAGATTAATAAAGTACTTTTCATTTCATTCATTATGGACAATTTATGAAATTGTCCATAATACATTGTAATACAGTCAAACCAACAAGCCATGTTTTATGTTCAAACTCATTGTAAATTGAGCAAAGATAATCAATAAGGTGTATGAAATACACCTTATTTATGCGTTTTGTATCAATTGTACTTCACTTGCTCCCAGAGACGTGATGTTGAGTGCACAGTTAGCGCATGAACACTGACTACACAAAATCCACTATTTAGGCGCTCGCGTGAGAGGATGAAAGCGCCCCCCTGGTTCACGGTGCCGCTAAACAGCCCGAGGTCGAAGGGCGAGCTATTATACAGGTGCCTCGACAAGCTTGTTTATGCTCGGCGGCGGCATACATAATTCATCGTGGCGACGGCGCTTCTGTGCACCAGCTGCAGCCCGAAAAACTCAATGCTGATGCAAATCCTCTGACCCCCGGTAGCGTTGGCTGTTAGCAGTGACACGGTCTCCCCCCTCCCGCCCCCCCCCCCTCTTCTCCGCAGGCAAAAGGGGAAGAAGCCCTTCCGGTCGCTGCGCAACCTGAAGACTGACCTGGATCTGACGGTGGAAGGGGACCTGAACATTGTCATGGCCTTCGCGGAGAAGCTGCGGGCGGGGCTGCACTCGTTCGTGTTCGGGAAGCCGTTCTTCACCAGCATGCAGGAGCGAGACGCGCTCATGAGCTTCTAACGCCCGCGCATTTTTGTTTTTTTTAATGTTGTATGTCTGATGGCAACAGATGTCATAGTGTCTTTTTTTTACGTTACATCAATGCATGCATGTGTGTATTAGCGAGGCGACCATTCGCCTGAGTATTTGTTGATGCTTGCTGGAATGAAAAGAACACAAAAGAAACGTGTTTTGGCCTTCCTCTTTGTGTCTTGTTGAATTGAAGGCCTGCTTTCAAAAACTGATCGTTACAGCTGTTATGAGCCAATAGAATTAAAGTTGTGATATATTGCCTTGATCAACTGTAAGCATAATGTGAGTTTAATGTTTGACGATTTATTCATGTATTCTTTGCCTTCTGTATTAATTTATGGCGTTGAAATTGGCTGAGGGGCCCACCAGGACTTTTTGCAATATCATTTAAAAATCATATTTATTAAAACATGAGTTATTGGTTTCTTTGCTGCCTGCGTTATACAATAACCTCAGAATCATTTGAACTTGTGGATTTTCTTTTTCTTTTCTTCCTTTTTTTTCTGCTAAGAAATTAAATTAATCAGCGTGCGTGCTGAATGTGAAAGTTGCAGATCAAGTGATGGTACTAAAAAAGGCGGCGAGATATCGCAAAGATTTCATTAAAGATGAAGACAACAACTCAGGGAAGTCTCATCGCATTCCTTCCGAACAAAGTCGATCCGAGTGTGTCGCTGACAGCGAGTGTAATTATTAAATGCATCCGCCCAGCTGTGTGTAAAATGGATTTGCATTTGATTGTTGTTTTTTTTTCTCCTCCCACAGCAACCCACATATTTGCCGGTATGATCACCCATCTGTGCCGGTGGTCTTAAAGTCAAGCGATCTAGTTGATATGCTGTATGTATTGCCTTCGAAGACGCAAATCGCTTTGACGAGTTTGAAGTGATAATAGTCTGCCATTTTCCATTTCCACCCCTCAACATTTATATGGGATTTTGAATTCCGAACACACACACAGGCCAACCGCCTTTTCAGACAGGCTTCATAGAGAAACATCTTGTCTCCTTTACTTTTAATCACTTCCCTTCCCATCACCTTCCATTTTACTTAATTGTTTTACTGCTTTTTTTTCTTCTCACAAAACACGACCAAGAACAAGCGGAAGGCCAGCATGCAGAAAATAAATTCAGTTCTACACGATAAAAGAACAAGGTTATGTGTGTAATACCGTAGTGTTTCCGCCTCGACATGCTGGACTGTTTTCTCAGTAGTTTTAAATCCTAATCAGGACTTTTCTTTCCATATACATCAATATGCTGAAAGTCGTCCTGTGCTCAAACTTTTTCTGGCACACTCAGTTTTGGCTGACCAACAGCCAGGATGTTTTTCTACAAGGTTAATGGAACGCTGTGGGCCAAATGTTCACTATATATTTTTCAACATTCACTACGTGATGTAAAGTGTTTGAATCGTCTCGTCGTAACGTTTGGCACAGCGTTGTGTGACGATGAAGGTGTCCTGTTGAGATTGTTTGGAAGTGAGCGGTCGCCGTCGAGAGTGGCCTGAGAGAGGGATGCGGGAAGGAGTCCCAAAACCCAGGAGTGACTCGGCATTAATGCAGCACCCCTTCCCCCCCTCCCCCCGTCTCAAAATCAATGGGTTTTTGGTTAGATGCCTCAATTAACCAAAGGCCCTTTACGTTTCGAAAATCATTAAAAAAAGTGGCGTCTCTTTCGTGCAGATCATCTTACTGGACAAAATCTTTGTTCAGAGAACCATTGCGATACTTACTTCCAGGTGGGTCAACAAAAAGTCTTCCTGCTGCACCTCTAATATGCGTTAATTAACCCTATGAGAGCACATGGTATTTCCAATCCATCAGTCAGATACACACCATCAGGACCATTGGGAGCGACATTAGAATAACATCGGCCTGTGTGGAGCAGTGAGAATACAGTTTAACAGTGGATACATCGCCGATGTGGGGAAAAACTGATGAAGTTCAAGGTCTGTGAAGTCCTTCACCAGCCGGCGGCACTTTCTCTGCGACGTGGTTATCCATAAATGATATCTGTGAGGAAGCTGCTTTTTCTTAACCACTGGATGAAATAAAGGCAGCTTGAAGATCTTAGTCTTTCTATGACTGCCTAAAGCTAGAACATTATAATTAGGTGTCCTCTCGAGTACATTAAACTGCTGCATATTTAAAACAGGAGGGGAATGAGCCAAAAGTGAAGGAGCTGTTAATTACTAATAGGATATCTGTATAGTGACTGTTTCGGAGACCTCCTTCAGGAATTTGTTTCACAAAACAGAAAAAGGAATTCATGTGAGATATGGTTTCTTCTAAAGCCACTGCTAAAATAAGTCGGTCTTGAGGAGACGACATGATTGGCGGGGGAAAGCTTTTAGCTTGATGTTTGGCACCTTTTTCAGTAAGGCTGGAAAGAGGGCGTGACAACAGGGTCTTACATGAAATAGTACCCTAGAGCTCAGGCAATTCTTCAAGATAAAGTAGAAGTTGATGTTGTAAACATAACTGTTTATGGTGCTGTAAGAACAAGGTTGCTTTAACAGTAGGACGTTACAATGAGAATAGAACAGGAAGTACAATTTCCTCTTTTTCTATTTTTTAACTTTTCACTCCTGGGTTAACGGTTAACAATTCTCTGTTACTTTGATATTCAAAGCACTTCATCAACTCACTTGTGTGTAAAGATGAGCATTTTAAAAGTCCCACTGAAAGAAACAGCTGAAGCCTTGCAGAATGTATTATTGCAGAGGTGAAGTTGTTTGTAGGAATGGCTTAAAAGGATTAACAAAGCAGAGCTTACAAAATAACTCCCACGTTGCGAGCACATTTAATAGGCGCTTGGGGTGTCAAGGTTGGTCGATCCATCACATTGCTATCTCGACAACTATTAATTGCCATACAAAATTTGCAAATACATTCATGGAGGATGAATCTGATTCCTGCGTCACCAGCAGGTCAAAGTTTTCGCTCATCTCGTCAAACGTCTCATCATCTACTAGATGGATTGGCACAACATGTTGATGCATGGTCCACAGAGGATGCATGTTAATGATCTTAGTGAGCCCTCAGCCTTTCTTGTAACTCCATGATGTTGACATCTGTGGTTCTGAGTGACAGATTGCAGCAACATTTGGCACTGACATTCTTACCCCCTCCTCAGGATTAATTCTAATTTGTTTGATTCCCTGATTTTTTCATCT
Organism: Clinocottus analis; assembly: GCF_023055335.1. NCBI lineage: Eukaryota > Metazoa > Chordata > Actinopteri > Perciformes > Cottidae > Clinocottus > Clinocottus analis. The sequence continues at coordinate 3,100,968 of NW_027175898.1, forward strand.
CGTGCTATGATCAGTTCAGAATTTGCATTGTCCAACACTTACATCAGCGTTAATATAACCAGCAAATTAAAATATACTGAGATAGTAAACGTGGTTATGAAACCTGATGAACATCAGCGTGTAAGCAAATAGTCTCACTCTTGTGGAATACTACTATTTGCATGTATATCCGAAGGCTATTGTCAAGGAATGTTTGGCCTTTTTACAAAACTAACATTCACAAATATTCAGATGGCAAGAAAAATACAGTGATTGTTTATAACTAAATACTTTACCATCCAAAGAAACAGAGTTAATATATATATATATATATATCATCATCTACTAGATATATATATCTCATCATCTACTATATATATATATATATATATATATATATATATATATATATATATATATATATATATATATATATATATAATATAATATAAATTGATGCAATTTCAGTGGACACAATATATATTTTTTATTTATAGCCACCAATCTACATTATGACTCGTTGAAATATGGACGAGTCATTTAACTGCTTCAGAAACTGAATCTCTAATGTCTAATACCCTACTTGCCAGGGGCCTTATTCACCGAATGAGTAAATATTTCAGCACGTGAAATATATTCCACACTGAATATGAAAAGGTAATCTCTTTGAAATATCACTGGGTGATAAACCACCTTCCTTTCTTTGCTCTGTTCACTGTTTATTTTTTTTTTCTCTTTTATATGCATTATTTTACTTTTTAACTAACGTGTGTGTATAAATAAGTTTAATTGTATAAGGCCTACATTCTTTTTTGTGTCCATTGTTCTATCTCTTAGATTTGAAATACTCCCATAACTTTCATGAACAGAGAATTAAAGACGTGTGTACGAAACGAAAGCGTCCAGCATCAAAACAGCGCTGCTCGAGTCCCAATACTATGAAAACATTAATGTTCATAGGCGGATAGAACTGTCTGTCAACTGTGTGTGTAGCCTCGCTCGCGCTGCCCTCTGATTGGTCGGTCGCCAACTTGCCATCTTTTCCTATTGGTCCATTCTCTGACCGCTCGCGACAGACCAGGAAGAGACGCTAACTGGCCGCTTGCCAGGTAAATATTCAACAGAGGATGCTAGCAGTGCCCATGTCTGACACGACAAACGGACAGCAACTCCTGGATAACTGGAGCAAAGATGAAACCACATGTTTTGCCGAGGACGTTAAGGTATTTCACGAACACCGAGTTGCTTGTCTTCACAGTTTGAAGAAGGAGAAGTTAAAGGGTGCGGCCTGCTGTCATTAGCTTTTTAGCTAACCTCAGTGCTAACGTTTTGATATTTAATGGTTAGCTCAATAATTGAATTATCCACAAGCTAACACGCCATGAGCTCAGAAGCTGTCTGGCCGTCTGTATCCACGTTATGAACGGCAAAAACATTTTTTGTCAAACGTTCGTTTGTGTTACTAGTGCTGAGAATGTTTCCCAGGAAAGACCTGCAGCTGGGATTAGCTAGCTAACGTTAAGGTGTGTGGCTTGGGTCAGGTCGGGCTCTGGGTTCAACATTACGTATGAATTCGAGTGAATCGTTAATTCAACAATCAGATCATGATCATGTTGAGCTTCATCTTGACACGCGGCGGGAAATGAATACAAAAAAGCCGTGTCGATGATGATAGCTCCCCCAGTTCAACATGTAAACAAAGCCACAAGACAAGTCGAGTAACGTCCTACTTAAATAAGTGACTGTTCTCCTTTCTTTATGTGTCCCCATTGTCTCAGGTTAACCATCATTTTATAGCCCAGCAACGACATGTGAAGTCGTTTGGATTTAATGTTTAATTTGGTGAACCAGCTGCTTTGTGGCAAAGTAGCAGAACAAGTGTCTTCAGGAACTCCGAAAAGGTCTTGTGTCATGTTTAACAAGGTGTTAATTTTGATGTTTGTGTCTGAGCAGCCTGTGTGCCTGTGACACGTTTTGGGATCAAGTATGCTCGTGCTGTGGTTGGTTCACTGATTCATTCTTATATTAAGAAAAGACAGTAATCTGACGATTATTGTTCCAAACATATCTGGAATGGATGATCTAAACGAGCGCTTCCAAAATATTGTCCTTTAATAGGTCGGCTTGTGGTGTGGTTTTTCATCTGATTACAGTATCTGTTGGGAGGGCGCATGACATGAGAAGATCTGGGATCAGCTGTGGTACCTAACTAAACATGGATAGGTAGTTTGCTTTAGCTGACGGATTTACCCGCTGTGCTGTGCTCAAGTCAGTCAGTAAACTAAAAGTGAAAACACCTCAGGGTTACTTGTGCCGGTATGTGAGTCGCTGACATCAATGATCATTACAGGACCTTACAGGAATACCTGCACTGTGATTATTTTTGTGAACTGGATCACAGACACATACATCCGGTTACATTTAAGGGAAGTATTTGTTTTGCACTGCTTTAGCTCTTTTTAAGTACAGTTAAACCACTTAAAGGAGTGTTTGCCCCTTGCCCAATTTGATGAAGTAAACAAGCTCAACAGCCTGAACTGGATTAGCATCTGGCAGGTAGCTGGTGTCAAGTTTACCTGTGAGATCGAGAGCCTCCAATAAATTTCAGAATGTCAGTTTGACAGATAATCATTTAAGAAAAACTGTGTTTTCTGCATGAGAAAGTCCATTGTTTGGTTACATGTCAGTCGCTTTACAGCCGACATCATTTAATATGGATTAGATGTGTGTGTGTGTGTGTGTGTGTGTGTGTGTGTGTGTGTGTGTGAGCCCCGTGCCCATACGCACAGACACACTAATGTGCAACACCTTTCTAACAGCCCCCCCTGCAACACACACACAAACAAAATACATAATCCTCCCTGTAGAAGCAAAGTCCACGTCACAAAACACACCTCATGACATGCAAAGTAGGTGTACATACAGCGAGTTATGATCAAGTGTGTTGGCACATACCAATATTATGGGAGTTCAGCTCGTATGGATGTGCTATACAAAGAATTTTACTTCTTAAACAGTTAAACAGGTAAACAAACTGAATGGCGTAGTTGAATGCTTCGATAACCTAAACTCTGAGTTTTTTTTCTAAATATCTTATGCTAGATTATTTGATAGTGAATATATCTTCTTGACACTATTGATAAAATTAGATATCACAATTGTTTTAATTAATAGAAATGGAATTACTAAACAACATCACGCTGACTGTTCTGCCTCTAGCTTAGTGGTGGTGACATGAAGTCATGTGACCTTGTTATTATAATGTACACAAGTGTAATAGCTTTTTGTACAAGAGTAAACACCATCGTCTAATAGCATAAAGTCATGTTTACTTGGTGAAGATTATCTTGCTGAACAAAAACGTGTGAGCATCATAACTGTTTATTTGCCAAGGAGATTATTTTCTACTGTAATCCAAAATCCAAATAAAAAAATCCCATCAGCCTTTTGTAGAGGTAACCAGGCAGATGCAGCACGCTATTTTGTTGTGTAACATAATTAATATTACGTAATTTAATATAATATAATAAACACGCTTTTTAAATTTAAGAATTATGTTTAATTTAACTGTCTCTTCTGGGAAATGTATTCAGCACTAATCTGTGCAATAGAAATGCTTAAATTTCATTTGGTTGTCTCTGCTTTGACGCTTGTACTCTTTTTTTTTTTTTTCTTCTTCTTCTTTCATTTGTTCTTGTGTCTTGGAAGCTATCTGACTATTTGTCTGTTTTAGTTTTAGGTATCGAACTGAGAGCCTGTAGCCATGGATGGACATGCTACCAAAAGCAATGAAAGCACTTTCCCCAGCGTAATGGACCTGGATGACTTTCTTAACAAGCACAATTCAAACTTTATCTGGCTCCTCGTTGGTAAGTACTCTGTATTGGCACTATGTGTGTGTAGAGGGGGTATTTACGGATTAGTGGATAGTTTCTGAGTTATGTCGGTGTGGACCTGCCATTAGCAAAGCATTCGGGGGGAATTTATAATAGTTTTCCAAATCCATCTCTGGTATGACTACTACCACGACTGTAATGCTGCGGTCATGTCTCTGTGCTTACTGGTCTTTAATATGTCACGAAATCTAGCATTGGTCACATTGTGTTCAAAGGACCAAAAAAAAAGGTAACTCACGTGTGTAGTTAAAGAGTTTGACTGAACAGAGGCAAACTAGTGATCATGTTTAGAAGAACTTTACTGTTTGGTTCACAAACATCAGTGATGATAACACAAACAAACCATTCAAAGTATCATGAAAACATACCAAATGCTTTGTTGCTTACTGTTTGTATTATTCCCTGTTTTAACAAAAGCGGGTCGTGTTTTTTTGTCTTTCAGCCACCATTCTGTCCTGTGGATGGATCATCTATTTAACTTATTACAACTCCCGCAACATCGGCCTCATCCTCACGCTCATCATCAACAGACTCTACAAGGATGGCTACATTCATATTGGTGGGTTCATCTGGCGCCCGGTCACACAGTGATGAATGGGAAAGGGAGAACGCTGCCAATGCTCTCAGTTCAAGGCGATAACTCGGCCTGCTGAATATTTCATGACAAGTCGGCTTCTCTCAGTGATTATGTCCACAGAGCCTGAACGGCAAACTGCAACCAACACCTGATTGAAATCGCCTCCATAAATGACACAGAAATCAATTTATGAAAGCGTCCTGAGGACGTAAATCCAAGTGCGACCATGTCATTTATTTTAGTTTTTAGTGAGTGATTAGTTTCTTTCTGGAAAAAAATCAATTTCTTCACTTAAGAGTACGCCTGGTCATGATCCTTTGCTCTGTCAAACAACCCCAATACTTTACACTCCAAAAATGACGCTTAATAGAAAGTCGGAGCATTACTTTGTAGTGAGACATGTTTGTGATGAATGTTTTATCAATGAAATAAGAATTTCACAGCAGAGACCTGCAGCTAACTGGTTATGAGTAAATATCAAGAGCAAATGGGTTACCAAAGCAGCATTAGCATTTAATTGAATGAGGAAGGCATCGTTCAGTCTCTTTGCCAACACATGTTGCTACAAAGTGAGCAGTCAACCGTGTGCCAGATAATCTATTTCCAAAGTCCGATCTATAGTCGGTGCTTTACCAACAGATGATGGTGGCGGTCCTTTGTTTGGAGGAGCAGAAATGAGCAGCAAATCCCAGGAGCAGAGCAATGTAAAATTTATTTTCACTGCACTGGAAACTGAAGCTGTTATATCCATCTACGCCGATCTGCAAAGCCACAAAGACACACACCGATGACAAAAACATTAATTTGACCTTCCTGACTGAACACAGGGCATGTTATTGTGTGAATCTGAATGAACTCTTTTTAAACACCGAAGTCACAAAAAAAACAGAGACTCCTGTGTTCTGCAAGGTAGAATGAATGGTTTGGTCAATGGAGTCGAGTGGCCTTTATTAGAGCTTCAGTTCCCTGTCAGACAGGAGCTGTGTGACAGCAAGGCCAGGCGGTGAAAATATTTTAAATATAGCATAGACTTAAAATTAAATAAATACATTTTTACAGTGATTATTTTCTTCGACTCGCATGTTCCTGCTGTCTGCCGTACACAGCACTACACCTCATACAGCCCCACATACAAAAAGTCAGAACTGCCGCTTTCAGTCAGGGGTAGAAGAGAAAACCCCCTTGTAAACAACGACAGTTGGGTACAGACACAGGTTTGTTACGTGATGAGCAGGTTCAGGTTTGAACTTGCCTCAATGCGTGTGTCGTCATTGCGCTTAGTGGAAATGCTTGCACAGATTGACAGGAAACTTCGACCAAAACAGGCTTCCTCAGGAGAGGATCTGAGGAAAAGTCACTTGACAAAGACAACAAAGAAGAGAACGTGTCAGTTTGTATGATGATGATGATGATGATGATGATGGTAGTTGAACTACGCAGGTGTTGCCGTAAGTGAAACGAAGAAAGGCACGTTATGACCCCAAAATAATTAATGTTGGAAAACCTCATTCAGTTTTCTTCCTCCGGGACGACTCTGACCTACTTGTTATACAATTGAATCCTAATTAAGATTGTTGTCCTTTAACTCGCAGACTGTTTATTTTTTTAACAAGGCTCACACACCCATCTAATTACACCTTTTGTTTACTTTTAATGATTTTAATAATAACTCTTTGATTTCCCACCGCGGTGATCAAACCCAAATCTCTTTGCAGTTTTGCGTTTTTTAAAATTGTAATCCTATGACTTCATATCAAACTGCTCCGCTGTTATTGTTTTTTTTGGCAATCTGAAACCTGCACTCTGTTTTGACTCTAACACAAAATGTGTCTGAACGCACCGCAGGCTCCTTCTCCTTCTCCGTGCTGTCAGGGAAAGTCATGTTCAGAGACGTCTACTTCATCAACCAGGACATGTCGATCAGGTAACCTGGCCGGTGCTGCGTTGATTGCTTTGGCTGCCTCCCGCCTATAATCTATAGTCTCATCACTTTATAATTTATTGATATGCATTTTCTTTTGTCCGATCTACAGGATACAGGATGGCTTTCTTATATTTCGCTGGTGGAAAATGTACAACCCAAAACAGAAACAGCATGGTGAGTTTAAGGGATCGTCATTAGTCAGGCGCCAGTTGTACAAAACTTCTTGGTTAAGATGTTGGTTAAGATGTTCCTTTAAAGTTTAAGTTAAGGTTTCCTGATAATAGAAACACCCAGAAGACTCCTCCTCAAGGTTCCCTATAAATGTTCACTTGAGTCCTTTATGTTGTCTCCTAAAAGTGGTCTTATACTTAAGGAATCCCTTAAGGGAAGCGCAAAGACCTTTTGTAACGAGAGGAAATCACACTTCAGGAACCTCCCAGAGTTTATAGCGATAAATGATGGAATGAGAACTTCCCAAAGGTGTGCTGGTGATAAGACCGACCCACATCAGGATCAGTTTGTTAACAGAAGAAGAGGCAAAAAAAAATCAATGTTCAGTGAGTCTATAATTAATGAAAACAATAAAACCAATGTTGTAGCAAAATGACCTGGCAGTGCCAACCAACAGTTTCCATGGAAACTAGTATTTTACCGCCCTCAAATCTCTTTCAATGCCTTTTAAGGGACTCTGTGCAACAGCGCTAAGTAAGTCCCTCGGCCAAGGAGAAAGTAAATGACTACCTTTATCTGCGCTGGCCCATTTATTTATATTCATATGATAATAATATAATATTAATTATAAATGAACCGCCATCTGGAAGGAGACGTCCTCATGAGTTTTCTCTCTTGTCGCTAGACCCCAAGGCAGAGACCAGGCTCTACGTGACGGTTAACGGCTTCGAGTTTCACGTCTACAACCGCACCGCCCTCTACGCCCGACTGCAGGAGACCTTCGGACTGGACCCGACGCTCATAACGCCCAAAAAAGAGGACGAGAAGGGACCAGAGGACCGAAACAAGACGTTGGAGAGGTACGATCGAGGGCTCGCCAAACGACGCGTCTTTTTAAATTGAAGTAGAACTAATAATGATATTAAGATAATTACAAGCTCTTGATAGCTGAGCACTTGCAGTATTTGCACTATCACTATCACCAAATTGGCTCCCTTCCTGTCTGCTATGACCAAACGCGTTGGAAGTGTTTGCACAGAGAGCTCTTGTCACTTCCCTCCGAAAGATAAACGAATAGGGCCGGCTGGAAAATGTGTCACCGTTAAACTGCTGTGAGACTGAATGTCTTCTGGCCCCCCGTGTAGCGTAAACATCAAAGCAGAGAGTCCAGACCACACGTCATCTTGGCGCTCCCTCATTCCTGTCATCAAAGTTAACATCAGCACCGTAAGTTCCTTTTTGTGAACTTTATTTTGTTATTAAGTAGCTCAAGAGCAATTGTTGAGGGGAAAAGCTAGTGTTGAGGCCTCGTTCCTTCATTGCATGCGTGGTTCACTCTGCGCAGGGCCGCTTGGCGTTCGGGAACCACTACCTCCCCCAGACGCTGTGCGTGAACTTCGAGGATGCCTTCCTGACGTACGCCACCAAGCCTCCGTCCAGCCACCTGGACCAGTTCATGCACATCGTCAAAGGCTCGCTGGAGAACGTGCGCGTCATGCTGGTTCCCAGTCCGCGCTACCTCGGCATGCAGAATGACGAGTAAGTCCAAGTCAACTTTTGACGTTATCGGTCCTAGAACTGCTCTTGCTCGAAGACTAATGACGTGAAAATATCCTTTACCACTCATTTTTTAAGCGTACCATAGTGACCAAAGAAAATTAGATCATATGAAGCTTGAAAATATAAATAACGGTCCGCACTCTGTAGCTCCCTTCAGTGCAATTTATAAATCACACTTGTGCAGTGTGTTTTTTAAATTTATTTTTTTAGTCCAGCAACGACCTTCAACTGAGTTTGGATGTGCGCAAACACTTTACATTGTTTATCATGGTAAAGTTTGAAATGGATATTTCTGTGAAACGCACGCACGCACGCACACACACACACACACACACACACACACACACACACACACACACACACACACACACACACACACACACACACACACAGACAGATGACTCACTCTGTTTCAATATTATTTTTGCCACATTTGTAAGGTGATAATTCCAGATAATAATTTTATTTGAATTAAGTACATGTGCATTTAATGGAAGACTCATACCGTACATGAGCAAGGGCTATTGCATATTGAATATATATATATATATATATATATATATATATATATATATATATATATATATATATATATATATATATATATATATATTCCATTTTCTGTCATTGGGGAGTCGCTCTGAATGTAAACTGTAGCCTCTTGAAAAGCCATCAGTGATTTCAACCTCCGACTGTCTTAAAGTTTTATTGGAATGTCCAGTGAGATGAAGCAAAGAAAACGTAAGAAGATGGCCACATTTATACCGATGAAAGAGTCTCTTCATGCCAGAATGGAGCTTCAATGTCAACAGAATATTTCATTCATGCTTTGGTACCTTTTTATTTTAGGAACCCACTAACCTACTGCGACCCCGTTCTTCAAAATAGAGTTCGCCACCTCTGCATGTAATCTGTACTTTGCCTTCTAATCTCTGACCCATGGATTTTCCATCCAGACCTCCCAGACTGATGGGTGAAGGCTTTGTGGTCATGCAGTCCAACGACGTTGACATCTACTATTACCAGGACGAACCCGGTATACTCATGAACACACACGCACACCACAAACAATACCAAACGTTGTATCTGGGAAATTGTTGTTTCTTTGAAATAACCTTCAGAATAGTTATTAATGCAGAAATACTATATATAGATCTTCATAGGTTTAACCTCTGTATATTGTGCTCAACGTGCATCAGATTGATACAAAATCGTCTCGACAAAAAAAAGTTATTCCCTGTATGTCCCTGTATTTTCTTTTTATATTGCAATATATATCGTGAAAAAAAAATTACTGCAAAGTCAGTTTTTTCCCCAATACCGTGCAGTCCTTCCATTTACAGTTCCATTTTGTGTTCAGCGTTTGTTGCCGAGGGAAGTTTAGTCTTTTCTTGTGTGTGCGTGCAGGTCTGGTGCCTGAGGAGCAGGAGGGTGGGGAGGAGGCGGAGTCGTGCAGTGAGGGCGATAAGCTTCAGGACCTGCCTCCGTGCTGGGGTCTGGACATCGTCTGCGGAAAAGGAACCGACTTCAATTACGGCCCCTGGGCAGATCGTCAGAGGTGAGAAATGATCCGGCACAAACCTGCTCTGTTACATCAAAGAATTCCAGCGCAAGATCTCTTCTAAATCTTGTAAATTGCACAAAATACATCATTCGGTGAGAATTAGGAGAAATGTGCTCTGAAGGACTGATCATGGCAGTTAAACTCAAGATTTGTATATCGAATAAAGTGGAGGACACATTGCACTGTTCTTATATCTTGAACTGCATAACGATATGGAATGGATGGAAGAGCATAACTTCAAGGCTTTGGAGTCTGTTTTATTCCCGCAGACATGGTCTTGCATTCAAACAAACTCTTGGTTTCCTCAGGGACTGTCTGTGGAAGTTCTTCCTGCCGGCTGACTACCAGGCCATGAAAGTTACAGAGGTTGCCCAGCCAGGAAAACCCAGGCAGATTCAGGCCTTCGAGCTGCGCATGAACATCATCGCTGACGCCACCATCGATCTCCTTTTTACCAAAAACAGGGTGACTCTTGCTCTTGTGTTCTTTCAGTTGTTTTCCCCCTTCTCTCTCTTCAACCTCTGTGATCTTTCTTCCCCTCCCTGCTGCTTTGCGAGTCTTTGTCTTTATGCCTCATCGTGTTTCAGCGGTCGATATTGGTTCATGTTTTATGCTTTTTCGAATTTTCATCCTGCAGAGGCGCAGAGATTTTTGTGTGAAGTGCATACTAAACATCAACATAAGGCAGTGAAAGATTGAAGAGCTATAACCTCCTTTTTGAACTGATTTTAGTTCTGATTTGAGGATGTTCTTTTCTTCTTAAGGCCCCTTCACTGGTGATTTGACTGCTCTGTTTTCTCTCTGCCCTCCCCATGCTCTGTTCATCCCCGTTACTAGGAAACCAATGCCATCCATGTGAATGTAGGTGCAGGCTCTTACCTGGAAGTCAACATCCCCATGACTGTAGGAGAAAACGGTAAGTCTGCGGTTTTAAAACAAAAATAAGACGAGTAGACCGAAATGTCAGCACTTGGATCAGTTGCAACAGCAGATGTCCCTCTGGCTTCATGGTAAATCTTGTTCACGTAGAAGCGCACGTCAACAGGTTGCCCATCATCTGGGGGATAATCTGTCACACTGACTGATGGTCGAACTGCAGCCGCGTGACGAGCAGCTTTTTCAAATGTCACGATAAACTCCGCCTTCAAGATTCTTCCAGCTGGTCAAATTTAGCTTTTTAGTTATCTCTCACATATTGATTTCCACTGAGGTTAATCACAGCAGTTCTTTTTCCGACATAAATCGTTCTCAATCTGCATCAATGCTTGTTTTCAGTTTCAGCTGCTCTCTAAAAATCCCTTTTTAGAAGATGCAGTGACCAAAAACGGAGCTAAAAGAGGGACAATATTCAACTTCCAATCATCAGGTGTACACAAACCAAATAAATGATGACGTTTTGTTTGTGACCTCTGGATGTGTAAATAAGCGGCTCTACCAACTTCTGTTACCTCTGAACTATTTTCCACAAGGAATTAGCAGAACTAAGGAGTGTGTTACCAAAAAACCAAAATGAAAAAGAAAGAAAAAAAGTTTCAGTGACTTTGGTACAAAAACTTTTATCGTTCACAAAAGTCCCCATCGAGCTCTCAGTAATCTCGTTACATGGGCTAAATTTCCACTTGAGATCAGGATCTTAGCGTGGCCATAGTCAGGACTACCTCGGTGAAGGATGCATCAGTTGAAGCAGCTCGACTCAGTCTGCTGAACCGCCGCTGCAGCACGCAGCGCCGGCCGCTTGTTTTTATTCATATTGATTAATGTCCAAATTTCACCAACTTCGACACTGCACGTCTCCGGGTCTCCAGCAAATACACTCGCCGGGTGTATTTGATGGAGTCATATCCAGAATAAAACAACCGACCCCGGGGAACGCTGACATTCTCAACAAAGGATCCGAGGAACGAGTAATAATTCATCGCACCGAGCTCATAACAGTTTGTCAGTCATCAGTCAGTGTCCTCCTCTGTCTCCAGAAATGCAGTTACCATAAGTAACCGTTCAAATTTTGCCGGTAAATTACATTATTCGCGCGAACTCAGCCCCAGCTCTAGGTTTAGAGGATTGATGCCCCTGCCTGTCTGTCCCTCTCCTTTGCCCTCAGGCTACTCTCCCACCATCAAAGGCCAGCTGCTGCACGTGGACACCACCAGCAGCATGCAGTATAGGACTCTTCTGGAGGCCGAGATGCTGGCTGTAAGTAGCGGCAGATGTAATGTTAAACTACGCGTACACACACAGGAAGCGCTGTGCCCCAAGTGCAATAATGTTCCTCCTCTACCTCTTTTTATATTTCAGTTTCATGTCATAGCCAGCTACCCTCGGGTGTGGAACATGCCTCAGTCCTGGCAGTGTGAGATCGAGGTGTACAAGGCCACGTACCACTTCATCTACGCCCAGAAAAACTTCTTCACCGGTGAGCTCTCCAGCACATGGACTTTACGAATGACGGAGCATCTGGTGCCGCATTTTTCACTGTTGCTTCTGCTCTTTTTTAGATTTGATCCAGGACTGGGCAAGTGACAGCGCCCCAGACATCTACTCCTTTGTGCCCTACTCCTGGAAGTTCAAGGTCCTTTTCCACCAGTTTGAGATGATCTGGGCGGCAAATCAGCACAACTGGATCGACTGTTCCACCAAGCAGCAGGAGAATGGTAAGGAAGGAGGTCTCAGACTCAGCTTCTGTTCAAATAGTCCAACTGAGTCCCCTGACCTAGGACTTTTTGTGCTTCATTGATATTTTTAAGTGTATTTATTGACTAGATGTTCTATATATTTCATATATTTTATTTTTTAAAATATATTTCTCATACCAAAAAAGTACGATGCAGATGCACAGATTAAAGGTACAGTACGTAAGACAGAAATGAGTTCCCTGTTAGAGCACCATAGAAATGACTTTCTATAACACCGCAGAATTCTACAAATGAATTATTGAAAAAACAACCTGGCTGAAATCCTTTATAATGTAATTGTGTGAGTAGTTTTGCAGTGGAACTAAACTAAACTACACTAAACTAAATGGACATATGTGTTTAGCATTATCACTGAGGCCAAATTGTTTTTTTTAAGCCAATGAAAAGAAATTTAGCCACGAAAAGAATCAATGACTTAATGTCTCTTGAGCGCTGGAAGCAGATGTCCATGACAGGATACTTTGACTCTATTAAGTCATGATATATTGTGCATACAGTACATACTCCACTTAATCCCAAGGCAGACTAATCAATTGCATTATTGATCTCCTGTAGTGTACCTTGCGGCGTGTGGCGAGACGCTCAATATAGACTTCACTTTGCCTTTCAACGAGTTTGTTCCCACCACCTGCAATACCTGCTTCAGCTTGAAGGTGAGCCATGCTTTAAGTGGATATGATTTCATGTGCAATTGTGAAGATGTATCTATCCTAGGGATGTCTGGCATGCTGTTTGTTTTCATATTGGTTGAATGCTTTTGTATTTCAATGCGCCGGCCGGTAGATTTGAATGCTTTGACGCCGACTATGCATATGTGTGGGTGAATGCACTTAAACACATGAATATATATTTGTGTGTGTGCTTCGTCCTCCTTAGGCGGAGGATACAGACATGCGACTGTCGCTGCCAGAGTGCCACCCGAGCCGCGACCCCCTCCTCACCGTGGCCAAAGAATACCAGAACGTCAAGCTGCCCCCAGACATGTTCACGCCGGGGGAAAACCAAAGCGCTCCCCCTCCTAAAGCCACCAAGTCCCGCTGGAGGAATATCACCCACGCAGAGTGAGTTTACCTTAGGAGTTATTTCTCTCTAGTTGTGGGGAGGACGGAAAAAAAGGTGTGTGTTGGCACAGAGCAGGATGATTCATCATCTAAACACACTGACTCACATCAATCCGAGGTAGTAGGTGGTAATTTCAAAGTAAATGTACCACTAACCTTCACTTTTTATGCTTTGCTTGGTTCAATAGTTGCTGCCTCGCTTGGTTTGAAGTGTATAGCCTGTTTAATATGGCTTTTTATAGTTTTTGGTATTTTAGATGAAGATAAGAGGGATACACTTTTCAAGGGACTTATTATAACAATTAGTTTTATTTAATTTTAAACCCTTTATTATGTTTCAAACACTTTTTTCTTTTTTTAATCTATCTTGGTCGGCAGCCCTTTTAGAGAATGTTGCAAAGCGGGGTTTCGTTTTAGGGTCAGGAAGAGTTCGAAAAGATGCGGGACAACATTTAGTAATTGGGCGAGCATGCACGCATCGTGCACTCCGCGCACGATAAGTCAACGTTTCAGATAGTTTACAAGGCATAACCCCCAAGCCAGACTATCCTGATGTAGCACTACTGCGAGAGACCCCCCCCCCCCGGGAGGCGGCGATCAAATTCTGTCCGGACCGTTGCATTCGATGCTGCGGAGAAATCAGCCGTGACCCATTCGCTTGTCTCTCGCCCCGACTCTGCGCGCTCAAAATTGAACGCTTCATAAAGCGACACGATGTACCGGAAAATCCACAAGAAATGATGATAAACTCTGTACTACGACTGAACTGAGTGTGTATTTTTCTTTTTTTTCCCTCCTTGCATCAGAGCCGGCTGGGTGGATTGCTGGAGCGTACCCAACTTCTTGCTCATCATTGACTACACTTGGCACCCCATTTATCCCCAGAAGGCCGATGAGCAGCTCAAACAGTCGCGTAAGCTCGCTGCTTCGGTGTCAAATTCCTTTTGCTGTTCGTTCTAAAGCCAGCCGTGACAAAATGGCTGTGTGAGAATTTTTAACAATCTTTCATGTCTTTGCTCAGTCGGCCTTACTTACGCCTGTGGCGAGCTGTTTTACATGGCGTCCCCCCCCCCCGACTAACTTGCCCGTGATTTGCGTCTAAAGTGTCGGAGATGGAGGAATCCATGCTGTCAGCTCTGCGTCCCCCGGAGCACACCGGGGTGCATCACAACGCCCAGCCGCGCTACACCTCCACGTCTGCCTCCGCCGCTCACAGCCGGATGCCCGCGGACCCCACGGAGCTCCCCCCAGACAGACTTCACGTGGAGATGGAGATGTCTCCAGATTCCCAAATCATCCTCTACGGGCCTTTACTTCGAGCGCTGATCTCAATCAAGGTACGGAAATTCTTGCCATCCGTGTCCGATGACAGAACTTTGGGTTTCCGTGACACCACTTGGTAATCCGTTGATGTTTTGCACTCGATTTAATCACGAGGTCATTGAAATGGTGTGGATGCTCCATGTACAATTTTGGAGGAAAGCATTGTTGTTGTGTTCCCGCAGGAAAACTATTTCGGTGAGGACGACATGTACACAGACTTTGAGGAGGCGGTGTCCAGCCCCGTGTTGTCCACCTGCACTTCCTCGGGCCTCGGTTGGTCTCCTCTGGGAATGGAGGACAGCGAACAGAGAGAAAACTCAAACATCCATCCCCTGGACCTGCGCCCCTGGGACATCACCGTGCTCATCAACCTCTACAAAGTCCACGGTCGACTGCCGATGGTAAAACCGGTGACTGGCTAATAGTTCAATTTGATCAGTTGGATTTCCTTTTTAAAGAAGAGAAAAAGACATCAGTGTTGACATTTAGCAAATTGGGATACGATCAAAGATCATGACACTAAAAATATTACTTCATTCCATTGTGCACTAATATAATAGGCATGCAGCAGTAAAGATATTGGAGACAAAAACATCTGTATAATAGAATTGTTCATATAGAAACTGGCAAAGGACTTTTAAAAGTTTGTTGGTGTTATATTATGTATATGAAAACAACGTGATGCACGACTCCTCATATTTCCTCACTTTCTCGGCCCCTCCAGCACTGCAGCAGCGAGGGTCCCGAAGGTCCTTCCGGCTTCTTGGAGCGGCTCTGTTTTGAGATGAAAAAGGGCTACAAGGAGACGATGCTTCAGCTGCTCCTGTCTCCCATTCACATCTTCATCAGTGACAACTACCAGGTCAGAAACACAGCTGCTTGTTATGCCCGATGTGATGTTCTGCTTATATGGCTCCACATAGTGCAGCCGGATTTACGTTTTTGTCTGTGGGAAATTGCTGAAGAAAGAAAATAAGTTTGTATCCAGATGCTTGTAATCCAATACAATAATACAAACTATGTTAATACAAACTACGGCAGCCCTGAGAGAAAGGAAAAAACAATATATATATATATGTATATATATCTTTAAAAGATAAAAGATGCGCCATCATTTTCCAGTTTTCTTTTGTTTTGTCCTCTCTTGTCTCTCAGGGCTGCCGTCCATCTCTCATGAGTAAGAACAATTAAAACGCAAACAACTGCTCTTTAATCTGGACTAATGCGGTGACTCAGTCCTTGGAAAATACCCCGAATAAAGCTTGCATAATCTAAAACCAGTCACATCCTTGCATAAGCACCTGCATATTGTATAACCACACCGGATTGCTAAGCTTTAGCCACGAGTTGGATCCTATTTGCTGCTCAGAGTGAATATCTTTCCTTAATCCCTGACAAAGCACGTGGATCCTTCATTTCCCTCCTCTACAGAAAATACAAGCCCAAACGTTATGTGTGGCATGAGCAGGGATATTATAGAATTATGTTCTACTTAAGCATAAGACCACACAAGTTGGTGATCATAAGATGAAAAACTGTGTGTTTGTGTGTGTGTGTGTGTGTGTGTGTGTGTGTTGTATTTTTCGCCCACAGCGTCCCACAGCGGACGGGGTTTTGAGGGACGGCCACCTGAGCCTGTCGGGCCTGCAGATGAGGGCCCACGCCATGTTCTCCGCTCAGGGCCTCACCCAGGGCAACGACACGCTGGAGTACGCCTGGCTCATCGACATGCAGGCTGGGGGGCTCACGGGCAGGGTCACAGTTCCACAGGTGTGTCTGTGTGTGCGTCTGTGTGTGGCTTATGTAAAAGAGCGATTTAGAATGTGTGAAGGGATAAATGCGTGCAGTATGACGATTATGATTACATCACAGATCTTTAGGTCAGCTGAGTGGGAGTGTGTGTGTGTGTGTGTGTGTGTGTGTGTGTGTGTGTGTGTGTGTGTGTGTGTGTGTGTGTGTGTGTGTGTGACTGTGGTAAAGCTCTTCTAAAAAACAAACAACCTGCACAGTATAATATGAGCCACCTTTTGTGCATTTATAACGTTCAGTTTTTGTCGAGTGTCTGAACAAGCCATCATTTTTTTATATTATAGCTCGTGGCGGTGTTATGTTTGATTGTACTCCGTTTGTCCACCCCCACCCACGATGACTGTATTTCTTCTGCTCTCTGTTTGTGCATTTGCCCTCGCAGTAAATGTATCCATCGATTGTTTTGAAGCACTAACGGCCCCTTTTGTGCACTTGTGATTATTAGGTGGCCAGTATGATAGAGTGGGGGGAGACTTTCCTTTTCCACGGTGTGTCCCGAGAGTTCCAGCTGGAACAGCCCAAGCCCTCCGTCATGTGCCAGCATGGTGTCGACCGCCGCATCTGCGATGCCAAGGTACAAATAGGCTGAGCCTCATTTCTCAGTTTTCGCTTCATCTGCTGTAGCTCTCCAGCGTTTGTGTGTGTGTGTGTGTGTGTATGTTGGTGTTGGTGTGTGTGTGTGTGTGTGTGTGTGTGTGTGTGTGTGTGTGTGTGTGTCGCTCTCCAGCGTTGGTGTGGGTGTGTGCGTGGGTGTGTGCGTGGGTGTTTGTGTGTGACTCTCACACTGGAAGCGAACGGATCAGCTCATTATGGCTTTTTTTTGTGAGATTTTGAACTGTCCATTGCGAAGGGAAGTGTGCGAATGACATCAGATAATAAAAGGGGACCACTACGAAGCTTTATCTAATGATGCATGACTCAGAAAGCCCACTTTTTCTTCATGCTGCTAGAGACCGCCTGTATCAGCACAGCTGCTAACGTAAAACTATTGATGTGCCACCACACATGGCTTACGGACACAACACTGTGGTGTATGAAGTAGCTTTGAGAGAAAACAAGCCTGCTTCACAAAATGCCTTGTTTGTTTCCGAATACTAACAAGGATATTGTCTAAAAACTTCGCCCGAGAGCCATCGTTAGTTTCTGACAACAGAGCAGCTGTGGCTACCAGCCATGGCACGCAGCCAGACTAAATTAAAGATGGCTTCCCTTGCAACCCACGGAAAAGTTTCTGGTACTAAACGCTGGTTGTTTTCCCAGCTGAGCTGCCTGCCAGGTCATTGTCGCACATCGGAGGAGCTGAAGTACACCATGACCCGACTGGCCATGGATGGAGTCGACCTCTTCATTGTGGAGCATGGCTGCGCTGCCAACATCAAGGTAATTGCCGCCAATTAGTATATATTTATTTATAACACTTGAACTCATCTAAATCCATTTCCATATGGTATTTGGTATATGAAAAGATTTTTCCCTCCCCTTTTTTTTGTTTTTTAACCTCCCCAGACGGCCATCATTCATGTCGCCAACTGCAACCTGCACAACCAGGCAGTGGGAGAAGGCATCAGCGCCGTGGTGCAAGACGTAAACATCCGGCAGTACATTGAACAGCAGCAGCACAACGAGGCGGCCAGGCTGCAGCCGGCCGGTCAAGGTCTGGGTCAGCCGCTGGG
The DNA here is from genome assembly GCF_023055335.1 of Clinocottus analis. Lineage (NCBI taxonomy): Eukaryota > Metazoa > Chordata > Actinopteri > Perciformes > Cottidae > Clinocottus > Clinocottus analis. The sequence goes on from NW_027175898.1 coordinate 3,119,198, forward strand.
TCTCGGGCAGCCCGCTCTGCTGCGACGCTCCGTCTGGCTGGAGGCGGGTTCGGTCAACCTCAACCTTATCACGGCCGACATTGCCCTGGCCGCTGACCATCCAGCCAAATGTGAAGTCCAGAGGCACTTTCTGGAGCTGCACGACGCCCACACCAAAAGGTAGGAAAACCCAGACTGTTGTGCGTCACAAGCATTGTGATATTTTTCATTTATACTTTTGTCCATTATTGTTCACCTTTTTATATTTACATCGTTTAACAACACCATGTACAAAAGAAAATCGTCAGTGCTGAAACTTCCTTTCAATGTAGAAGTGACTCACTGGCTGCATCACACCTCTGTATAATGACTCACAGATACGGTCATGAGACGATCAGCTCGTAATGTTCAACAGGTCTGTTTAAATAAAACAAGATGATTTATTTTTCTCTCATCGGATCGGCTTATGATTTGCGATAATCAGCGGTTGGACTACTGTGATAATGAATTCAACATAATTTAAGGGTTCATAAAAGGTCTGCAGGGAGCAATTATCAGTGTAGATTTTCTTGCTTGTAATTGGACATGATGTTTCTTATTACTTCAGCTAATTGTCCTGAGTGTGTGTGGGTTATGAGAAAGTTTAAAGTGTGTCTGCTCGTACGCTCATGATCCTCAGAGTGTACGTTAAAGCAACAACAAAGTCCATGAAACTCAAGGGGACCAAAATGGCCTATGTTTACTTTTTTTTATAGTCAAAGTACGAGGAGGAGCCATTTAAAAGGAAGCAGAAGGAGTCTTTTGATAGATTTTATTTTTGACATTGTACTTTGACGTTATGGCTTGTACTGGGGCACGATCAGCGAAGACAACAGGAATTAACTGAAGAACGTGGCTAATGTTAGCCACAGTCATCGAGCAAAACAAGCACCGCAGCAACCAAAGTGCAACAAGCGAGTAACAGCAGTTTAAAAAAAAAATTATAATTTTTTTTTATTAGTCTCAAAAATAAGTTGCGTCTTTGTTTTACTCGCTTCCAAAAGGAACGCAGTGCGCTAGCCAGATAATGACACAAGACAGTGGCGCTCATGGGAAGTGCCGTCTTCGTTCCATGACACTACTGCTATTGTCTCCAGGAGTTAAAACAAATGTATATAAAATAAAGTTGCGTTAATGGTACAAAAACACAAAATGATTATCAGCTATTGACTAAGAAAGGGAGACTAATGCAAGATGTTATCTACATTAGCCTGAAAGTCTCACAGGCGGACAGACAACTCCACCTTCTGCTTTGACCGTCTCTCCCTTTCCTCTCCTCTCTTCAGACTCTGGTTCCTGTGGCCAGAAGAGGCTGGCATTCGCAACAAGCGCAGCAGGAACCGCTGTGGCTGCCTTGGCGGCTGCAGGTTCTTCGGAGGTACCAACATGGGTCTGGACTTCTTCAAGCTTGAGGAGCTGACGCCGTCCTCCTCGTCTGCGTTCTCTACCTCCAGTGCAGAGCCGGACATGTCTTATGGACAGTCTTTGCTACAGCCGGGCGAGTGGATTATTACCAAGGAAACGCCCAAAGTGGATGGTATGCATTTGCAGAAAAATGTTATGTAGATTTCCTGACACGATCCCCAGAGTTTTTTTTTAAGGGTTTTTGTTTTGTGGACCCCCAAGCAAGATTCTAAGTAGTTCATATCCGTTATGTTAAATTCAGCTACTCTTCCAACACAGGGACCGCTGGGAGTAATATTATAGCTCTTATTTTATGAAAATGTTCATTACATATAAATGTTTGATCATATATTGAGATTTTTTTAAATCGTTTTCTTTACAGTGTAGCTCCCTAATTAAAAATAGAGAATGAATGCATCGTACTGCTGCAGAACAAACAGCACATGTCTGAAAGTATTGACAGTTGATCAATCAAATGCATGTTTTCTTAGGGAGAGCTGTCGGACTGAAGACGGACACGCACTCGCCCTGCCTGCCTCCTGAGCTCCCTGAGAGGCGTGGCCAGCAACACCTCAGTCTTCAGGTGCCCCAGCGCTCCCACAGCTCCGCCTCGTCCTCGGAAGAAAATAGCACCTCTAGTGCCGCGCTGCCCCTGCTGGCCGGAGAGAGGGACACCCCCTCGCCGAGCACAGAGGACCGCATGTTCCCCATGAACGGCAAAAGCCCTGCTGAGTAAGCAACAACAAGGTTATATGTCGGAGCGACATATACTGCGACATGTTTTGTAGGAATCTCTGAAAGCCAACACAAGCCGGGTTTTTAGCAAGGGTGTAAAATGTTCTCCTCTCTCCCTACGCAGCACCTTAGGGGAGTTTCCAGAAATGGTCTCGCCGGTCTCGCCCAACAGCTCTCAGGACCGCTCCTCAGTGCGCTCACCCCTCTGCTCCCCGCTCAAGCGCCAGTCGTCCGTGCAGTCTGGCCGACTGGGCAGCACCAAGAGCCTGTCGGCCGCCGTCTTCGCCGACAAGCCTCCACCAGTCCTGTCCGGAGGCGTCCAGTTCAGCAGCGATGTGTCCCGCAGCGACGAGAACGTCCTGGACTCCCCGCGACAGCGCCGGAGCTACGGCTCCTTTCCCTTCACGCCGTCGGCGGACTCCAACACCTTCCACCAGTACCGCTCGGCGGACTCCAGCATGTCGGTGGCCGACAGCGAGGCCTACTTCTCGGCCGCCGAGGACTTTGAGCCAATAAGCAGCGCTGACGAGGGCCCGGGGACGTACCCGGGTCGCAAGAAGAAGAGGAGGCAGCAGATGCAGCAGATGCAGCAGCCGCAGCAGCCCCCGTACCACATGGAGAACTACAGGTCAGCTCGAATCACAATGTAATGGAGGACATTAAGCTCCGCCTCGGTGGAAAAGTTGTCAAAGTTAAAGGGTTTGGAACACGGTCAGATCAAGTACAAAGCTAAGCACGGGATTAAGGTGATGTCAGAGTCTTGACCGCTTGCAGTAACTGTAAGATCAGGTCAATAAATGACCTATCCAGCAAGTTGTGACTTAAAGTGTTACCCTCTCACATAACGATAAAGGGCCCAGTCCGAAGGCTTTATGATTTACATTTTAAGACTGTGATGAATGCAGGAATGTTGTGTTTTATAAAGTGTCTTCAATTTGCCAATTCCCCTTTTTGAAAGGGATGTTACTGTGAAAATATATTATTGTTATTACAGCGTGGTGTAAAAGGAATTACAAGGTCTTTATCAGCATTCACTTGGAAACCGTTGCAGAGTGAAATGAAAAACAGGCCGTAAACAATTGCGCCAAATGACTTCTGACATCTTTGCAATGATTGCGAAATGTCTTTATGGCACAACATAAGCCGGAATGCATAAACGTTGTTATGACGTTTTTATGGTTAATGCCCGGCAAGTTTTGCATTTCATCTTGTTAAGCAACTTTCGCCCGAAGCTGAACACGTCGCAGCTTTTTCCATTTTATTACTCGTGATTCGATCATTCAAGGATGGATGTGATCTGGGAGGGCTGTGGCAAATGCGATGTTTGATCCATGGGCGGCCACTTACTGCGGCTGTGTTTTTGCAAATTGGATTTCAGTCTTGCTCTGCAAATACCTTGTCATCTTTCCATTACCCCGAGATGTTCTCACATTGATTGCGACACGCTTTTTGATTGATGCAGCCGCCACTCCAACACAAATAATCAATTTCGGTCTCGTGAAAGGTTTCTCCTGGTACAACAAGCCTGTTGAAACGTAAGGCTGAACCGTTCAGGAACCGTGCAATCATACACAGAAAGGAGCTGACATTGATTCTGGCTGGTCGCCATTCTTAAAGGGATAGCCCGGATGTTTTGAAGTGGGCTGGTTCGAGGTACTTATCTTATATTAGTCGGTGGCTCACCCAATGTTGGAAGAAACAGATGTACAATGTACCACTAGGGCCCAGGGCAGCAACAAAGCGTATTTCAGCCACCTCAACAAATCAATATCAGTTGAGTGCATCCGCTATATTTAGAATATTTTCACCACTTTACCTTGTTTTCAGGCAGCTTTGTTCCAACAGGGAACTGAAGCTGTCATCTATGCTTTTTGTTAAAGCCACAGGAGTCCCTTGACCCCTCAGTAATTTTACCGAGCAGACCACCGGAGCCTACCGCTGTATTGATCGGTTAGTTTGTCTGTGTTGTATCGTGTGACTGGTATTTTCAAGGGTTAGTTGCGATTCGATGAGAGCATTAGCTAAGGGCTAGCTGACAGCAAGGTAGGACTGTGAAAATATGTGAACTATAAATTCACTTTAACTGCTATTGATTTTCTTTGGTGGTCCTTTTCTAGGTGGCTAAAATACAGTCCTGCTGCCGCCCCTATCCACAGCAGCTCATTGCTTTAATCCCGTGCTGGGACTTCTGTCAGTTTCTACAATCTGGGAGCGTTCTGACCGCCGTCTACTGCAAATAATAAACTGGCTATATATTCGTTCCTCATTCAACCTCCAAATAAAACATGCCAACTGTCCCTTTAACAGCCATCCCGCCATTCAGAGAAAATGTATATCATAAGCTATAAAACGAAACGTCAATTTAGTGCAGCAAAAGGCCACTAAAACATTCAATCATGCATTGGCAGTTTGTTTGTTTGTTAACCGGCTTAAACCGCATCATGACACATTCATCTGGTGCCCGTGTGTAAATATCTTTACTCTCCTCGTCCAGCCGGAGCTCCATCTACCACAGCGTCGAGGGCCCCCTCACCTATGTCCTCAACGGGGATCTGATCACCGAGCCGCGCCCCCTGCCCATGCCCCCGATGCTGCCCCCGCTGCCCCCCCAGCCCCTGCCCAGCCACACATCCCAGGCCTCCTTCGTCTCAGCCCTGGCCATGGAGGAAGAGAGTTCAGTGGAGACGGAGAAGACGGCCGAACCCGGCCCCGTAACCCGCCAGCCCCACGTCATGGCTTGCTACCAGAGCTACCTTGCCCACTACCAAGTAACGTCTTTCCTGATACACACAAATGCCTCTGTTTGCATGTCTACAGTGTTACTTTGCATACATTTTTCACTGCTGTTTTTTTTTTGTCCAATTAAAACGCTCTCCACTCCGCCTCTGCCAGGTCTCAAATTGGTCCGTCAAGCAACCCACCAATAAGAGGACCTCAAAGTCGTCTCTGCACCGCCCCTTAGATTTGGACACACCCACCAGTGAGGAGAGCGCTGCCTCCTTTGACCAGCTCTCTGTTCCAAGCTTTAAGGTCTTTTGACTAATTACTAACGGTCTCTGTGCACATGTAGCTAGGTAATTAGCATGTATATACTACAGTTAAACTTCCAGATGTTTGCCTTGGTATTGGTTGTTAAAGTGGTTAGATGATTTGTGTCCATCCCCGTCACACCCAGGACATGGGTTTTAGAGTTTAATGTTATCTTTAACATTGCAGGTGATAAGGCAGGGCCTCTCTGCCAGCTCTCTACTGGACAGAGGACTTGAGCTGATGGGAGAGAACAACAGGTATTTAAACCACATTGTTTTCACCCAGTTCATCCTAATGTAGTCTATTTACTGTAAAAAACCTATCTACTAAAGAAAGTATGTATTTGTGTATATTAGTATATTCAACAGCACCCAAAGTATATGTCTTCCTTCACACTGTCTATTTTAAGTAGCAATTCATGCGGTCTTAATTTTGTGTTTTTGTATCATATATAATGCTTGATGAAAGACTGTGTCTTTGCTTCTCCACAGTACACCATATACCCCACTGGACAAGAGAGCCATGGAGAACACGGATGAGGACACGACGACAGAAGACTGGACTCTGGAGCAGCCCTTAGCTCAGACGAGGACCACTGCCATTGTGGAGGTGAAGGGAGCCGTCAATGTGGTGCTCACGCCCCTTGTAGCCGAATCCCTGGACAGGTAGTAACTCTGCTTGACATAGTTTTTTATTTTTGTTTTGAATTTGATCTGCCTGTGTTGTGAAAGGGATATTTCAGATGTTCTTTATCTTGCCAAAAATGTAACTATCCCTTTAAGTCGATGTAATCTCTGTGCACACTGCATCTTGGCTCTGACATTCAGCCCATGGTGTTTTCAGAGGCGAGTCTCACCCTTGGTTCTCTACCAGTGTGGCTCTTGTTTGCCAAAGGCCAACCATGCTGGCTTTACGACGGGCCTGATCAGCACTTAGCTCTTGGCTGGGGCGGGGTGGAGATGTGTAAACTGTAGCTTGAAGGTTAAAGAGAGGCCAATCTTCAAGTACCGTCATCTTAAATTTGATTACGCTTGGAAAGGGCAATTTTTATACCAGAATCCGTTCTGATGGAACAGTTTTTCAGATATAGTCATAGTTTTATTACGAAGATATTTACAACCCTATGAAATGCTATAGTTTTACAACAATTGTTTACAGCTTTCTGTCTGGTTGGTCCCCTTTTAAGGTACATTGAATCCATGGTCCACTTTGCCAGCATCCGTCATCCTGCAACCATTCTGGATGACCTGCATGGGAAAGTCCTCAACGAAGCCTATCAGATCAGCAAGTCCACTGTCACCGAGTCCGTAAGTCCAACAGTACACCAAACAAAGCAATGTCGCTCGATGTGTTGATACTGATTCATCATGACGGAGGTTTTGGAATGTTGGTTTAATTGTTAGTTGATTCAAATCGGAGGGAAACCCGTAATTCCTGCAGAAAATGTGTCACTTGTTATTTATTAATAGTATAAAATAAGTGTTTCTGTTCTAAATGTTTTAAGCTATGCTGATAATGAATGGACGGATATTCTAAATAGTTTTGAGGTTTGACCCGAATCAGCTTCCCAACTTAAAAGTGGCTTATGTTGCCTGATGAGATGTTTTGGATCTGGATCCACGCAGAGCCAAACAGGCAAACAGGAGCACAAGCTGTCCAAGACCGAGGGCACGACCCCCGGCTCCCTGAACATCACTCACGGCCAGACCGACCTGTCCGTCAAACCGGATAATGTGAAAATCAAGGGCCTCCAGGCCAACGTCTCCATCCCCAAGGTGAGACCCGTGGCCTGGAATAATGAGAGGCCAGCCAATTGTTCCCCAACCAGGAGGGGTTCAAGAGCAAGCACTGAATCCTGAGCATCGCTTTACATTCAAACAAAGAACATACAATGTTCAACAGTACCTCCTATGTAATGTAGCATATACTGCGCCATCAAAACCATTCATGTTCTTCAGTTGTTGTTTTTTTTATCCCACTGAATAGAAGATAAAGTATTTTTGCACTAGTGAATGGGTTTTGTCATTTTTAACTGATTCAATATTGATTTCTATCGCAAGCTGTATATCTTCATGTTGAGAATTACCAAAACAATCTTGCAGTTGGGGGGGAAAAATAGCTTTACACAGTATATTAATCGTTTTATTGCTGTATTCATCCCAGTGGAACAGCAATTTGTCTTCTTTTATAGAGTTTCTTGTGGGCAATGCTTTCATTTGTGGCCGCAGCATCGTGTTTTTTCTAAAGTTAGAGAAAAATATTTTACAGCCCAGTGGGGTTGAGTTGTTTATTTGTTTCCTTTTCTTTTTCCTGCAGGTCAATCTTTGCCTGCTTCAGGCTTCTGTCGAGGAGGGGTCACCGTCCTGCTCCAGTAAGTGCGTCACACATGTGTCTCTGGTGGCGCTGTGCTTCGACAGGATTGCCACCCAGTTCAGAATGAACAGGTAACGGCTCTCTTCTCCTCCTCTTGTGTCTCTGTGGGGGCGTGTGGGTGCAATGACTGCGCTTTTTGGAGTAAATGTGCTCATGACAAATATACCTGCTATACATCCTTTAAAATGCCATCTGTCACATTCAGTTGAGGTCGCTTGGGATGTCATTTTTTCAGGAGTACCATTCATTTTAGAACCAATTTAGTACGATGGCGATCTCTAGGAATTTGGCAATAATTCACATAGATGTTTATTTTTTTATTCATAACTTATTCTTTTTTCCAAAAGTAGTACACAGCACACGGGCACTCAAACTTGAATCCAAATGCACATTTTTGTCCGACTCTTTCTCAGGGGCATCGTGGAGGAGACGCCCAACACCTTGGAGCACGGCCGTCCGTCCGTCAATTTGGAGAAGTACGCCTCGGCCACCAAAATGCAGCCTCAGTCCTCGGGCTCGCTGCGCTCCAACGCCGGCATCGAGAAAGGCAAAGAGATCGCCGCCAGGCTCAACGTCCACCGCATCCACAGCCAGCTGAGAGGCCTCGACTCCACAGGTTGGTTCAGGTCTGGTGCACGTCTTTTCTAAGCGCTGCACTAACGTTTTACATACAATCTCTTTTTGTTTCCGATGACAGTGTGCATAACTTGACCTTCAGTACCAAGCAACATTTTAAACAGGTTGTTTCTTCTGCTTTAGATATTGGAACCTGTGCTATCACAGCAATCCCGTTTGAGAAGTCCAAAGTGCTGTTTGGCCTGGAGGAAATGGAGGAGTTTTCCATGGTGGATGAAACCGACGCCCAGGCCACGGCGGCAGATCTTGGCCGCTTAGCAACGTCTCTTGAGAAATGGGGCTGGATCATGTTTGAATGTGGCATTGAGAACCTCACGGTCAAAGGTAAAAGAAACAAACTTAAAGGCATGCCTTATGTTGAGACCCAGGGACTTAAACAACATCTAAAGATGAGTTGTATCACAAGGGATGAAGGGGAATTTGTGTTCAGATTATTTGAATGCATTGCGCTTTTCGTTGCAGGGGGCCGTCAGTCTGGAGCCATTCTTTACAACTCGTTTGGTGTGATGGGACGCTCGGACACCGGGGGGAAGACGGGCATGTCCAAGTCCAACGGGTCGACAGGCTCTCAGACGGGCAGCGGTTACAGCACCGATGTCTCCGATGACAACCTGCCACATGACACCATCAGCCCCGCCTCTGATGCCAATGAGAACTCAGACTCAGACGACCAGGTGAGAAATGTTGAATGTGAAGTGTCAAGGGACAAAAAAATAAAATAAAAGGGTTCAAGTTAAAAAACAAACTAGGTTGGAACCGACGTCAAACCAGCTTTGACCCTCCTCGAACTCAACATTTTTACCGTGACATTTGAGTGTCACAGTATGATATTCATGAGGCCGACAAACGCACAAAAAGCTTTTCGTGCTCTGCCGATGTCGACCTCAAACTTTCACTTCTGTGAGGACATAATTCATTCTCTTTGAGCCGATTTCTTTTTCAATTTATCTGCAGCTGTAGGCTTAAAATGTAGCTTGGCAAGCTCACACGCACCTAAATGTCACAGAAGGTGCAGGTTTATGTGAACGTGTCAACTGAATCAAAGCTCTCTAGTGCATTGATCTGAAGTGAGATGCGCACATACACCCCCGTCTTAAAAATTGTGCAATATTCATCTGTATGTTTTTTCCACCATATGTTCTGCATTTTTACATTTTTATTTTATCAAATATCCCTACCTGTTGCCAGCCTTTTAATTCAGATTTGAATAATTGTCTTGCTCACTCAGTATTAGTTCGCTAAGACTTGTTCAGATGTGTATTAAAAGAAAGAAGAGACATTTATTCAAAATAAATGACGTTTATTCAAAATAAATGAGGCAAAAATGAGATTAACGTCATCGAACTGGGAGCAAACCACTCTGATCTTGAAACCGGCTTTGACTGCAAATCAAAAGCCGTAATCAATCACAAAGACAAGCGGCAGTGAATCTGTTTCGAAAGCTTCCATACTGAAACTCATCATCTGTGTGCTCCGTAGGATGAAGGAGTGGAGTCAGACGACCTGAAGAAGGACCTCCCCCTCATGCCCCCACCGCCTGACTCCAGCAGCATGAAGCTGACCATCAGGGAGATCTGGTTCAGCTTCGCTGCGCCCACTAACGTGCGTTCACCCTCACAGGCCATCTCCAGGTACGACTCTGACGCAGTAAACGGACCTCTTTACACAAATGCTTTTCCATGTAGTAAGTCCAGGGATTTCTGCTCAAGCTATATGACAAAAAAAAAACATAACAGTGACACATGGTTGGGCTTTTAGTGTCCGTTTTGGCAGTGAGATTGTGTCATGGGTGCAATATTTTATGCTTTTTGTCCTAAAAATAAATAAAATAAAAAATACCTGTATGTCCCCTGACAACTGTTTACAACACCAACGTTGCTGCTGATACAAACCTGTCTGTCTTAATAGGTCAGTTACAGAAGTCAACTAACCGACACATAATCTCATGTCTGCAGTTGATAATTAGGGGAAAGAAACCAATTCTGAAACAAAGTTGTGGTATAAAAACATGGCAAAAGTTCTTAACATCCCTGATGACAAATTAAATTAGCAGAAATGGGAGGGATGTATCGCGATATATTGTGGAACAGTATTAAAAAATGGAAAAAGTGACTCTTTTCTGTTTACAGGCAGTTAAATCTGCTCAGCACAGCCACACCCGCCATCGGAGCCTGGTTGGTCCCTATCGACCAGCTCAAATCTTCACTCCGCAAACTGACCCTGGAGGGCACCTTGCGCGTGTGCGCCGTGATGGGCTGCATCATGACCGAAGCGCTTGAGGTCAGCAATGCACCCGTAGACCCGAACAAATGCACACACATGTAAAGGAAGTCCAGTATCATCTGATGGCATTAAAGAACCAGCATTTTTCTTTCTTTTATCAAACCAGTTCTATGGACCGTCTAGTTTTCCTGAATTTTTATGTGCACTAGTTTTACACTTTGACTTTGATTTTTTTTGTGTCATTCCCCAACAGAAAAAGAGCATCCACATCCCGATCCGGAGCAAGTACAACCGTGTGACTAAACGGGCTCGCTATCTGCATGAGAATCCCTCCTGCATGCTCTGTAACATCCTGCACCGCTACCTGCAGCAGGCCGACTACTCTGTCATCGAGGAGGCAACCATGGTAAGTGCCAAGTCTGTGTGTGTCTGTCTCTCTGTCTCTCTGTCTCTGTCTCTGTCTCTCTCTCTCTCTCTCTCTCTCTCTCTCTCTCTCTCTCTCTCTCTCTCTCTCTCTCTCTCTCTCTCTCTCTCTCTCTCTCTTTCTCTCTCGCTCTCTCTCCCCCTTTCTCTGTCTTGCCATCTTTCCGCATTTCCTTGATTGTCTACTAAAATGGATATGGCCTCTTTTGGAGTCAGGTTTACACAAAATAACCAGCAATTATTTTAAGTGGTCTCGAGTGCTCTCTTGGCCCGGCGTTGCTGTTTTAATTAATCCCCCCACCGGTGGCACTGATCCCGTTCTTTTATCGTCTCCTTGTCCGTCCCAGAACGACGGGGTTCCAGCCCTTGTGACTCTGAAGAAGGGCCTGGTCGCTTTGGCCCGACAGTGGATGAAATTTATAGTGGTCACCCAGGGCTTCAAAGCCATCGGTCTGATGAGGCCCAATCAGCTCGCCAAACCCAAGGAGCCTCAGCAGAGCCTGGGCGAGACCATCTTGGGCCTGGACAACGGCGCCGCGCTGCAGAGCGACACCAGCGCCGACGGGGCTGAATTTGAATTCGACGCAGGTGGGAACTTGCAGCTCTCGATGCGCTAACCACCATTTTGACCCAACCCCATCTGTGAGCACAGATGGACCGTTGGATCTTCCGACCTCAACTTCTGTGTTTGCGCGGCTATAAGTACGAGTGTTATCACTCGTTGGCAGAAAGGCGATTTTTTTTTTTGACACGCATGATGTAGTCTTCACACTTATTTTGCAGCGTTCATACGGTTCTTTCAGAGTTTTATATGATGTTATTTTTGTGAAGCCACAGTGAGTGAACACACCATGCTGCTGGAGGGAGCATGCAGTCGACCCCCGCCCAAGGAAGCGAACTCTGGTCCTGTGAGCGGAGTGGAGATCATGAGGAAACTTTCCAAGTCGCACGCACACAACGAGTCTGCACTCAGGATAAAGGTACAGCTGTGAGAGCTGTGTGTCTTTTTGTGTCCCAGTTATTTGTCGTGTAGGCGCTTACACATTTCAAGGGCACCGCATGATATTATTTCCATTAAATTGTGGATTAATCTGCAATTTTGTTGAATCTCAAATGATGGCATCGTAAATCCCTAGAGCCCTTTTGTGATGTCTTTTTGAAAGCCTTCTTTTGTCAAAACAGCTGGAAAAACCCAAAGATGTGCAGTTTTGCATCTTCAAGGATTAAGAAAAAATAAATATATACACATTGCTATAAAGCATTTATTTATGGTGAATGTAAAGTTAACATAAGATATGCAGTCGACAAGTTCTTTGAGCCGATACCTGATGGGAGGGCATGACACATTTCTCTGTTTAGAAAATGTGTAAATCAGGCAGAGATCAAACATTTTTATTTATTATTTGAAAAATTACCGAATTACCGGTTACTTATTTTCCAAAATGTTTATTATTTGTAAACTTTTGCTTTTTGTTGCTTCCTAAACTAATCTTACTAATCTTAAACAACAATTCTTTTTTTTTCTTCGCTTTTTGTTTTTTTTGTCTTTTACATGCAATGAGATTTAAAAAAAAAATTGCATTGTGTCTTAAGGAAAACAAATGTTCTGTCTAGAACATGTGGTAGTGGTTAAGTCATAACACAGGCGAGAAAACAATTTAAATTAGTCTTAGTTGGTGGATCTCCAAAATGTTTCAACGGCCTCTCGGCAAATACACTTAACCAAAAACAGGGAAGTCAAATTGATTAGTTGATTAATTGATTAGTCCAAGGACAGAAAATGATTCAGCAACTACTTTTAAATACAATCATTTTCATTTTTATAGCAAAAATTCAAATCTTGAACCACCCAATTAATAAAATAATCCTCATTAGTCGCAGCCCTATTGAACACTAGTTAGTACTTTACACTGAGGGACGTCTCAGGCCAGGCTGTCCTGACGGTGGTGTGAAGGTTAGTCTACTGGTGGAGCGCCAGGAGGCTTCAGAGTGTGCCGCCGTTCCTTTTTTGAAATATGAAAGAGCCACAGGCGCGAACATCATCTGTGCATTTTGTCTTCTGCAGGGCTCCCATCCGTACCAGTCGCTGAGCTACACCAGCGGTGACACGGCGGCCGACTCGCCCGCCCACGTCAGCCGCGCCTGCATGCCAGCCAAGGACAGCCCCAGGAAGGAGAGCCTCCTGAGTAATCTGACGGGCAGCTTTCGAAGTCTGCACAACCTGCTGGAGGGCATGCCCCAGAGGAACGAGGCGCCTGCCGCAGCCGCCACCGCGGCCAAGAGCGGCTCCCTTACTCGCACAGGTACTCGCACCACTGCTGATAGGACGTGTAAGGTTCTGCGTACTGCGGAGCGGCATTCACTTGATCACAGCATGTGAAAGTCTCCTTGTCATTGTTGCTGCAAGACTGACCTCTACCGTCCAGTAATGTGAGTGCAACCAAACCCAAAATAGATCCACAGCTTGGTCCCTCCTGGAGGCCCGCGGCGAGCCAATATGCAGAGTCAGTCTGCCATGAGTTATTTACCTGCTTTCACACTCTCAACAACCCCTGCTGGTGTGTGTCTGTGTGTCTGTGTCTGTGTCTGTGTGTGTGTGCGTGTGTGTGTGTGTGTGTGTGTGTGTGTGTGTGTCAGAGGTTGAAAATTGTACAAACCATGTCTCCTGTCACAACTTTTACTGTCCACAAATTGTAAATGGACATAAACCACACGTGCCTCGATGATGCGAGATGGAAATGATCCATGAACAGCAGTCTGTGCTACGTGTATAATCCATGTCTGTTCCATGATGTAATGGGCTCTCAATCTCTTTCTTTTGGGGCTCAGGAAACAGTTTAGGCACCGACATGCTGACCGAGCACCCGCTGCTGTCGGAGCCGTCCTCAGTCAGCTTTTACAACTGGATGTCCAACGCTGTGGGCAACAGGACGGGGGCCGTGACCCAGGACTCCCCCGTCAACCGCTCTCAGCACAACAGCCTGCAGACAGGTCAGCCATTGTTTGCCTAGTGGGGGTGTTTTCCATTTGTCAAGCATTACTCATACATTTATAAAAAGTCCTACTTCTAATCCGAATATCCCTTAATATTTTGATATTTACTATCTGCTGACTGATAATATCTGTGAAACCTTGAGGGACACGGCATTTTATTCGTTCGTGAGTAGATGTTGTGGAGCAATGCTGTTCAAATCACCTCCATGTTTCACTTTGTACAGTAGCTTTGGCGGGACAGGATCTCTATAATGTTGCCGATTCACTAGACCCACTGGATTCCCCTGGCAACCATTACCAGTACCAACCGCTACCGACGGTTCACAGTCCAGAAGGAGGTCAGGGGTTGTTGCTCGGTGTTGTGCTGATGACGTTGATGACCTAGTTAGTCCGCTAGCAGCTGGTTTGTCCCCCCTATTTGTTAGTACAATAGTCTCCTTGTGCTCTGCGTGAATCCACCCCACAGAAACGCCTGGAAACAGGTGTGTTGTTGGTGTGTAGATGAAACTAAATGACCTTTTATTGATGCTGGAGGGCACTTGTTTAGATAAAGAGTCAACAAATAAGACTGTGTCGATCTCACAGCAGTTTGAGCAGACGATGCAAACCTCAATTTATAGCTTTAGGTTAGAAATTACAGACAGCATATTTTCCTTTCCTGCCACCAGTACAGATACCCAGCGTCGGGTTATTGGCATCTACCAGTCCAACACTGGACTAACTCGTACACGTTATTGGGCTTAATAATACAATATTACAATATAAAACGAGGGAAGTGGCAGCTTATAAAACCCTCTCGAGTCTCACAGGCCCGTTGCATCGTAACTATGATGGATAGATGGACAGATGAAGTCGTGTTGTTTTCTCACTGTCAAACATCTTGTGCGAACCAGAGCATGTTGGTAGAGTTCAGCAACCCGTAAATGTTTGCTCATCCGTCACGCCGCTGCTCTTTCCCACACTCTGCTCCTCTGCACTCCCACTCATCTTCTGCAGCTACATCCACACTCAAAAGCCGTATCGACGAAAAGCAGTTCTGAAGCGCTCGCCCGCTTTTTAAATTAATGTGCCCGGTAACGCACATCACTTGACCCCCCACCTCATACGGGGCACGCGAGTGTCAGTATAAACAGGAAGCAGATTGTCTACTTTGGTGGTTGCTTAGTTGCAAAAAAAATATTACGGGGAAGAACGACAGTGGCAAATTAATTCCAAATTGCTTTAGTAGCTCGCCTCCTGCTCATGTCGGCAGTTGTCGCATTATGAAATCTTTAACTGCACAACAGCTGCCGGCATCGACAACAACAAGGTCGGCAACGGCTGTATTATAATATCCATGTTAAAATGATCACTGATAATAAAGGCTGATGTTTTTTTCACTCCAGAAAAGGGTCACGTGGGAGAGCTGCAACAAATCAAGGCGGGGCTTTTCAAAATCCCGCACAAGCAGACTACAAAGGGATAATAGTTTCCAAAAGTCTCCGTTTAAAGTGGGGTCTAAAAAGCTGGATAAGTGTGGATGCTTGGCTTGAGAGCACTATTTGTATTTACTTTTAAGAGGTACATCTTGCCATCCCAATTTCCCAGAACCCGGCTAATTGTGTGATTGTTATCATCGTGCGTGAAAGGCTGGATTACAAGACGATAAAAGCGACATAGCTTTGGCGTTATGTCCCCGCACCCAGGTGTCAGTCAGCGATGGCACAGCAACTTAGCCGGAGCAGCTCCTCGCAGACGGGATGGGATGTGGCTCTTTAGGGTACCACATCGTGCATAAAACGGCCATAAAGTTCCTCTTAACACTCCCCCGCGATGCGACAGTTGCCTTCCATTTAATTCACTCCGAACATCTTTTGCGGAGAGGAGGTGGGGTTGTGAAGTGTTTCATCCTGCGGCACTCTACTCGCTGGCTGCAGCTTATATTTACATGTCCATTACCGTGGTGCTGCTCCACTGCTCGCATGCTCTGGTGTGCACGTCACCCTGCACAAATAAACCTGGTTGTTACACCCCATCTATCCCAAAACCCGACAGGTGGCACGTGTAACCTCCCAACGATCCCCTCCGCATCGGACTTTAACACCGTGCTGTCCAGCGACCAGAACACCCTGGACGGGACCCCCTCCCAACACTCCCAGCACAGCACCAGCCAGGACGAAATGGCCTACATTGAGGAGGGCAACCAGTGCCACGCTGCCGTTCAGCTGGCCGACGCTCAGGTGACATGGATACACTTGTCCGCCTTCCTTTGTCATTTGTTCCGCCGTTGTGCTTAATGTCTAAACTTCCCCCAGGCAGGCAATTAACAGAGAAAGGAGCCTCGGTCTGTGTGGCGGATTAAATCGTAAATGTGCTTGGTTGATTGTATTTACAAGTACCAAGAGTTGGCCTTGATTCGTGTTTATCGGCGTGGGTGTTGCAAACTCTTTTTCCGCCGGGCTCCTACAGCTGTCTTCATTTTTGTGCCTTGGCGTCTGTTTCCCACCCTCAGGTTGTTTTCAAGCCTCTGCTGAGCTACACAGGCATCCAGGCCCAAGACGCCACTCCTCTTAGTTACAAGATGTATTTTGGGGAGCACTTGTCTTTTTCTGGCAATCTCGAGTGTCTCCGAGCAGACATCGTGGACTCGGACACCTCCAAAGAGCGGAAGAACAAAAGATCCAGGAGGTGAGATATAGTGCTGCGTGATTCAGAGGTTCATTTCTTTCTGTTTTTTTCCCCTGAATGTGTTTTAGTTTAGTGTAGAATGTCGGCTTAACGCAGACGCAATCCTCCGTCTCTAGACAAGGCCTGGTGAACCTCCCTCCGCTGGAGTTCAAGCCGGCGCTGCTGATCGAGACGTTCAGCCTGAACGCCGTGGTGATGGAGAAGTCGACCAGCGCTCCGCAGGGTCCCACCGCCGCCCCGCTGTCCTTCCACGACCTCAACCGCCGCCACTACAACACGTTCCACTGCGACTTCACCACAGCCTGCCAGGCCATCAGCCAGCGTGTGGACATGGCCCTGGTGCGCCTCATCCACCAGTTCAGCACCATGATCGACGACATCAAGGCCACGCAGACGGACATCAAGCTGAGCCGCTACACCGCCGGCTCGGCCTCCCCGACGCCCACCTTCAAGGCCCGGCCGTACCGACACTTCCGGTCCTCCGACTTCAGCCGCAGCTCCCGGGGCAGCCTCAACGGGGCGGGGCGCAGCGGTACTCAAACCCTGAAGAGCAAGAGAGGAGTTGGTGGAGGAGGTGGAGGAGCAGGCATGGCTGGGGGTTTGCCACCTAACGGGCCTCCGTCAGCCATGGACACGCTGGGGAGAAGGGAGCCCCGAGGACGCACCTCCCTTGGGCGTTCGGAGCGACGCACCTCTAAGGTAACGGAGAGATTTTACCTTCTTGAGGAGTCCATATATTAAGAGGTTATGTTAAAAGATATATTATATATAGATTTAAATCATGAGATGGCATCGCAGAGCCACATACACGTCCAACCTCGACAGTGTACACACTTTAAACGGGTACAAGTTTGTTTTCTGTCAGATATTGATATTGGCAATCGTTGCAACAAAGGAAAAAAGAAAATTGGATCCCGGAGTATTTATGTTTTCATATTTAAAAAGGCTCCGACGGATTTCACGGTTTAAACACCCAAAGCGGGCCCTTTGAAAGTCAAGAAACCCATCTGCCTTTTTTTTATTTTTTTATTTTTTTAAAGAGCCTGAAGACATAAATTAAGATATTTTTTAAATAATGTTCAAATTTCTCCAGTATTCCTCTGCGGTGCCTTTGTCCAGACACTTTTGAATATGATCAGTAATATCCCAAACTTAATTTTCTACACACAAACTCTAGAGGGAGCCAGAAGATAATAAGATTTTCTCCGAATAGGCACCTGTTCAGTAAAACACAGTATCAAGTGTTGGTGACAAAGTATTTTATTCAGTTTCTAGTTTACAGACAATAGTTAAAAGCTTATATGGTTGAATTTTCTCTATAAACCTGTTAGGCTTGACTGGTTGATATATTCAGATCAGAGCATTATTATTAGTTTGACAGTTTAAACATATGCTGTACAGGAGAAGAGTGACTTGTAATGGACTGCCACAAATGAACCACAGCTTTTGAAAGTAACGCAGTTACCTCAGAAATAAATTTTCGGTTTACCGAAGTGACTGTCACGGGGAGATGATGTCATCTCAGAGATCTCATTACCCGTCTGTCGTGACGGCCTCCAGGCTCGTAACCTTGCAATAGCAGTATAGCAGTTTACTTGCCCACGATGCTCGTTGCGACATTTCCATTCATTGCACAAACGCGGAGTCCTGTGTAACGCCTATAGGTGTCGAGAAAGGGCTCCCGTGACGTGGCGGACCACATGGCCATCCAGATGGACGACTCGGACTCCATCACGGTGTCCGAGCAGAGCGAACCGTCGGCAGAATGCTGGCAGAACATGTACAAGCTGCTCAACTTCTACTCTCTCATCTCCGATCCCACTGGCATCCTGGAGAAAAGCTCTCCAGAGAACTGTCTCTCAGGTGGGAATCTGCTTCCAGCAGTCACACAATTCCTAGTTTTCTGTTTTTATTCCACCCATGCATTTACGTTCGGCTTCACTTGGCACACATTAGGCTTTTGAAGGCATTGCTTACTGTACATTTCCTTTGCTGATTTCCCTTTTTTCCCCATCTACACCCTCTGCTGTGGTCTTGGCGTCTTCACGGTTTTATGTCTGCTTCATTGGCTAGACTCTCAAATTACTCTTTTATACATTGATTGTATCGATGTTCGATTTTTTATTCATATTTATACTGCATACATGACACGTTTTCTCATTAATTTACATGTATCTTACTGGAGAAAAAAATCAATACTCTGCTGCTGTTATTTTATTAATACTTGCTGTAAGTCCTCACCATTAATAGTGCCCTTATAATACTATACCTATCTGTATCTCTACTTTGTATTGACTCTATAAATCAAGCATTTCTGTATTAATTGATCCTATAACACGACAGGATCAATTCCAGTTCACGCTGGATGCGAAAGCGTTTTCTTCAGCGACGCATATTCGGCTGCTGGTCTGTTCTCTCTCTGCGTGCCTATCCAGCAAATCTAGCCAGAACCATGCTGATAATCGACCAGAAACATTATGAATGACACGCACATTTGTGACCTTTTCTTGAAGTTTCAATTCCCCTGATTCCCTCCTCTCCATCACATTTTCAAAATCCATTAGAAACAGACCAGCGCGAGCAGACACACAGCAGCAGACACACACAGACGTCTAGCGTGAGCCCTGACGTTTATGTTTTGCTGCTGTTGAGACCCACCGTTCCTCTGAGGCATTCACTGAGTAGCTCGTAGTTGTGGGACAGTGTTTCCACAGAATCCAGAACTTTGATGCAATGACAGAATGAGTTCCAGCAGGGAATAAAAAGGGGTCATGTTGCCGCATGTCTTCTCGCTAAAGCTGCAGTTAAACGATAACGGTGTACTAAAACCCCCACAAAAAATGTCTAGTCTGAGGAAAAATTACTTAAATGAAAAGATACTCGGGGCGAATTCACAGAAGGATTGGCCGCTAAACCTGCACGACTAGAAGTATTAAAGTAAAAGCACCTGCAGATGGTGAAATGCAGGCCAAGCAGCTCCCACAATCCTCTACTCGTGCAACGAAATGTTTATTTCACATGCTCCTACAGTGGTTAAATATGTTATTCTACGCTCAATCTCCCCTCTACACGTGTGCTCTGCGTCGCCCTCTCTGTTCCGCAGAAGGCGGACGTCGGCCCTCGGAGCCCCTCTGTAAAGTGATCTTTGAGAACGAGCAGCAGGAGCCCTCCAACACGCCCAACAAGCCACCCAGTGGGCGGCGGCGCAGCCTGGTGAGCGCCGAGCCGCAGCACGTCACGCTCATCGTGTTCGGCATCGGCATGGTAAACCGCACCCACCTGGAGGCCGACATCGGCGGGCTGACCATGGAGGCCGAGCTAAAGAAGATCCATGGAAGCTTCACCCTCAAGGAGAAGATGAAAGGTGAGGCCGAGACCCGTGTGGGCACATCAGTCTCTGAACACTTTCTGTTACGACTGACATTTGTTCAAAGTTTGCTCCGTTTGATACAGTGTTGTCTTTTTTCATGTTCATGCGTCGGCAGATATCCTGCACCAGAAAATGACTGAGACGTGTGCATCGGCTCACATAGGAGGGGTAAACATTGTTCTCCTGGAGGGCATAACTCCTGACATCCAGTACGTACAAAGGCTTTCTAACTTCTGCTTATTAGACAAGTGGTTTTAACAATTATTATTATTATATATTTCAATATGTAGATTATTTCATGTCTCATCTTGAAAGAAATTCTTTGAATAGCTTATTAATACTGTAATTAGTTTGTCCTGTTACTTTTTAAGTGTAGTTAATAATGTTCAATGTTCTAATGATCGTCGTGCAATCAGAGAGAACGAACTGTCCTCTCATAGATGCCAAACTCCTCCGCTCATAAAGATATCTCATTTATGAGATATATTCGACAGAATAGATGTTGCCCCTTTATTTCTCTTTTTTTTAACACGCTCATTGATATCAAAACTGCGATACGAGAACACAGCAGCAGAACTCGTACATAGATAGTGTCAAGTACCTTTTGTAAAATCCCTGAGTTTAAACTAAAAACACTCGGATGCAGTGTTTTCCTTAAGCGTTGGATGCTCGGCGGGAGCCAATTACCGACTCATTTCCAGCTGGGTGGGTGAGAGGGGGGGGATTCTTAACCAAGGTTTTTGTTTTCACTGCAAGCAATTTCCTCAAACCATAACCACCCTAATCAGGTTACAAGGCTTGTAGTCATGCATTGAGACAGACTGATGCGTCTCCGCTTTGATTCGGTTTAAAACTTCTGCTGCGGCTTCAATAAGAAGCTATTTAACACAGCCCAGACGTAATCCTCTTTTTTCCTACTGTACGCTCTGAGCTTCGCTCGCCTGCTTGTTTGAATCTGTGGAGGCCACACAAGTTGGCACTTTGTAGTTGCTACTCGTGTATGAATTGCAGATGCAACTCAGAATAACTGCAGTGCCACTGACATCTTTGTTTTTCTTTCCTACTCTGCTTCAAATAAACTCGGTTTGCAGACAAAGACAATTAATTAAGGCTCCAGTGGGTCACGGTAAAAGCAGTGTGTCTGCCATGTCTGCTGTTGCTTTCAGATGTTTTCTTCCAGATGCGCTTCTGTCTGGTTTTCCTTGATGGCTTTGTTTATTCTCATTATGAGCTACTTTATTAATCTAGAGTCTTTTTCCATCATAAACTTGTACATCAAAACCCAAGGAAAAGGCACATTTTAGCTTTGAGTGACTCAGTTCTTGCTTGTCTCTTCTTTACCTTATGGTGTCTCAGAACTGTTTCACACTTTCTTCTGCTCTTCTTCTTCCTTCTCCTCCCCTTTTCCTTACATTCCTTGGCTTTCTCTTCCAACCACTTGCATAGACTGGAGGATTTCCCAACATCTCCCACCAGCACAGCTAAACAAGAGTTTCTGTATGTTGTTGCATTAGTGGATCCCCACAAAACAAAAAACACACACAGCTGCCCCGATTGGGCATCCTTCACGTGTCTGTCATCCGTGTGTGTCTACAGCGGTTTCTCAGGACTCCGCTTGCTCGGATGTTAACTGTTTGTGTTCATGAACGCAGAATGTATTCATTAGGTTATGGCTAAGATTCAGTTATTTGTGTGTCTCTTCATTTTTGACTCTTGTGCCAAAAATATTGAAATACCTTCGCCTGCTATTTCAACGTTTCCGTAGAGTGTCACATTCATAAGGCATCTAAGATGATAGACAACAATAATGTCAGGATCCCAAGAAAAAAGTCTTTACAGTCGACCTCCATACTGTTGAATTCATCGCCTCCTTCATTCGTAGTGGAACGTGTGTCACCGTTATGACTGCTCATTCCACCTGTGCCCAGGTAGCCGTCCTGTATCTGCATGGTCTTTCACCGTTTGATGTCCTCTCAAGTTGTTCCACTTCAGCTTGCACGTCCACTCACTTGTCCGCGTCGCCCCAGATGATGCGCCGCCCCGCCGCTCATTCTAGTTCGCTCTTGTGTTCCAGGACGGTGGTCAAATGCAACATCGCCAAGTCGCAGGCCCTGTACAGCGCCCAGCGAGGTCTGAAGACCAACAACGCGGCCGTCTTCAAGGTGGGGGCCATCATGATCAACATCCCCCAACACCCGGCGACGCTGCACAGCATGATGGTCCGCAGCTCCCACCAGCTCTCCAAACAAATCTCTGACCTCATCCGCCAGCCCTCCAATGTGTACGTGCCGTTTATTTTTCTTACCTTTGAACCCTTGTTTGAAAAACACAAATATCCCCATCAAAAAAATATCCTCTATTATATAGTCATTATTTTTAAATAGTTTCTAGTGGAATCTTTTCATGCGCATCAGTCACAATCATAACTACCAAAAATCATTGTTTTTCAGAAGTGTAACCCTTTAAATGCCCGTTTGTTTACTTAACTTTCCACAGTCTGAGATATGTCGGGGATGAGCAACAATATTGATTTTGATACATTGAATCAAACACTGCTGTGCTCCTCAATACGGCCGCTATGCCCCACGTGGAAACCAGGGAAATATTATGTATTTCGGCAAAGATGAGAGGATGCTGTAAGTGGTTTTATGTCCTGATGGGTCTGAGTGTCTTTCTTTAGGCCACACAGTTTATTGTGTGAAAGCTGAAGTTTGAACTTCTAAATTACAATAGAAACTCCCAACCTTGTCAGAAAGTACACCAAATGCAGCAACACAGCCGGAGTAATTGAAAAATTAAAAAGCCCCAAATGTCCCCAGTGATGCTCCAGTGTCTCGTTTATAGCATTTAAAAGTAATGAGAATCTGACATTAAAGTGTTGTACACCTGCAACTGTATTTAAAACCCCAAATGAATCGGTCGTGCAGCACACTAATGCCATTAGATCGCAATCTACATTTAATAAAATCCTCATAAGAAGTCTTTTATCTCCATAAGTGACAGGTCACTGCAGCAAATCCTCACTGTTGCCAGTTAACTGCTTTCAAAGCCTGCGTGTGTGGTCTGTTTCCATGGTAATATTCAGAATTATGTTAATATATTTATAGAGTTGTAGGTGTGCTTGGGATATTAAGCAACTTTTCTATAATTTGATGTTCACAGCAATATGAGCCAGAATCTGCAAGGCTCTCCATACACACACAAACACACACACACACACGCATAATATACAAATAATAGTAGCAATGTATCAGTGTGTAAGTCACTTCCACCGACAACAACAGTTTACCAAGATACACTTTGGGCTCATTTGATGACAAATCTAAAGCACTGCATGCGGCTAACAAGGCAACAGTTCCTTCATAAAGTCAACACCTTTTGTAGATAATGAGTTTATTCTACGATGATGAAGAAAAAGAAAGAGATAAAAAAAAAGAGATGGGGAACGTGGGTTATAGTTGTGAGAAAATATCTAAGATTAAAGAGATTATTTTAGTGGAAACAAACTCCTAAATCTACGAGAACAACACAAGGAAACGGGAGGTGCCGAGTACAAAATCGTGGTAACGCCCCTTGATTTTGTTACATCTATATTAGCTTTATCATGGTAAGGATGGTCTCTGAAACATACATATACAGGTATTTTATCCGTGCTATTTCATAAGCATAATGGTGACTTTGGCATGGATGTCATCCTCGTTTTAGAACCGTTAGATAAAGCCTTCTGTTTAGTAGCATTACATTTTATTGATAGATTTATAATATAAGTAGAAGTCATGTATATTTTGCACTCCAGGCCCCATGTGTGTGGTGTGATGACGTTTATCCAAACTTGCAAAGTTAGATATTATTATAGGTCCTTGTTAAAAAAATCCTCAGTCCTCAAATTATCAAGGAATATGTGTGTGTTGTTCTCGCAAATGTGTTCTTTGTGTTAATGTGCCTTTTATCTTCAGAGAATATGCAGGTTTGTTGCCAAAATATTACTCTGTATGACCATAATATGCCCTCTTACGATCCGTTCTTCTTCTTCAATCCCCTATGCAGTCAACCTCCCACGAGGGAGGACACCCCAACACCGCAACCCTCAGAAAAAGCGTCCAGCATCAATCAGACGCCCATTGAAGCCAACGAGTTCCCTCAGCTCCCCGAGGGCCTGGAGAAGAAGCCCATCGTCCTCAAGTTCAGCGCCATGATCGATGGCATCACCATCGGGGCCGCCCTGCTGCCCTCGCTGAAAGCGGAGTACAAAATGGGCCGCATGAAGAGCCATGGCATGACAGGTGTGTGAGTGTGTAAGGGAGGAGATCTGATATTGATTTTCCACAATGATGTAAACTAATTAGAGAATAGAGACTTTTCCCTTGAAAGATTAAAGCCACCTGTCCTGTGAGAAGATGGATTTCACCCTTTGTTTTCTCCTAGTTCTCGAAAAAAGTCTTGTTTTACTGAAGTTGATATCAACGTTGAGGCATGCCCAGAATAAGTCATAACAATAATGTTTTTTTTCTTTTCTTTTCTTTTTTTCAAGGTGCTCAAACCAGTTTCACCTTTGAATTGCCAAACCACAAGCTCTGCTTCCAGTCCAAGGTGTCCCCGGTGGACATGTCCACCATGCCGCCATCAGCCAGCCTCACCCTGCCGCCAGTCACCATGTCCGGAGAGTACATCATGGAGGACCACGAGAGCCACTCGGACCAGGGCTGGGCACCCGACGACTTCCCGGCAAAGCAAGGGAACTACCTCCAGGGCAACTACCTGCGCTGTGTAGCCGAGGTAAGAGGCTCCCCCCGATGGAGACGATGCGTAAAAGACGATAAGCAGACGGAGCGGAGCAATGTGGCTCTTTAACACTTGTCTTCCCTGATGTGCAGATTGGTTCATTTGAGCACAACCTGACCACAGACCTGCTCAACCACCTGGTCTTCCTGCAAAAGGTTTTCATGAAGGAGGTCAACGAGGTCATTCAGAAGGTCTCAGGTACTGCCCCTAAGAACAACACGCGCTTTTACATTTCCATGCTGTAGTGCAAACGTCACCTCATTCTCACATTGTAAGAAAACAAAACCTGCACACAACTAATTTTATATCCTGTTCCTTTGCTACTGTAACAGCCCAGTTTTTGTTCCCCCCGATCAATAAAGTTAATCTAATCCTAAACATCTGATGGTTCCCAGCAGTATTCTGTAGCCTATTGCTGCTCCTTAAGTCAATGGAAAATATTGTTTTCCACACAAAACAATGCCCAAGGCACTACAGCCCTGTTCATGTCCACAACAGTATTGATCGGCAGTTTTTTATAATTATTTTCTCGCTAAGCTTGATTGATGTAATGGGCCAGGAGAGAGAGACTGTGAGTTTTACACCTTTTTTATGGCAAAAGATAATGACAATGGTGTGTGGTAAATATTTACATCAGGGTTTTTGGCCCATAGCAGAGCTGGCACAGACACATAACCCCAGTTCATTAAAGGTTATGTAACACTACAGTCCATGTGGGCTCGTGAGGTTGACTTGTTTTCCCTCTGTGCAGGAGGAGAGCAACCCATCCCACTGTGGAACGAGCCCGACTTCTCAACAGATGCAGACAAGCCCAAGATCCTGCTTTATTCTCTCAGCCTCATGTTTAAGGTACGTCGCGTTCGCTTTCTTTTAGTCACAGTAGCCGAAGCCAGAATAAAAGCCAGTAAACGGTTCCTTTTTCTTCTTGTGTCAGTTAAGCTTTGAGTAAATTTCTCAAAACGCCGCTTTCTTGATTTCCGCAGGGTATCCAGATGACCGCCACCACTCCTTCCATGCGAGCCGTGCGCTTTGAGACGGGCCTCATCGAGCTGGAGCTTTCCAACAGGATCCAGTGCAAGGCTCAGCCCGGTGGCAGCAGCAGTTACCTGAAGCTTTTTGGCAAATGTCAAGTGGATCTCCATCTGGCTCTTGGGCAGATTGTGAAGCACCAGGTACAGATCGGGCCTCCCGAAATGAAAGCGACGCTTGGAGTCGGCTTGAAGACGATCGTAGACCGCCATGTGACGCCCTTTCTCCCTTTTGCATTACAGGTGTACGAAGAGGCCGGCTCAGACTTTCACCAGGTGGCGTACTTCCGAACACGGATCGGTCTGCGTAACGCTCTGCAGGAGGAGATCAGTGGCTCCTCGGACAAGGAGGCCGTCCTCATCACGCTCAACAGGCCGATTGTTTTCGCCCAGCCCGTGGCATTTGACAGAGGTACAGTTCACCTTTTCCCTCGCATCGCGATAAATGTCAAGGCTTATTCTGTGTACCTTAACAAAACATGTTCTGGTTAGTGGCTGGTATTGTTTTCACCTTGTGTGTGTGTGTGTCTGTGTGTGTGTGTGTGTGTGTGTGTGTGTGTGTGTGTGTGTGTGTGTGTGTGTGTGTGTGTGTGTCATACTGTCACAATGTGGTCCTGGAGACACCCACTGAAGCGGGAATTATCAGGGTGCAGGTTTTAAGTGCTTTGCCAGGTGTTCATATTTCGGTCTGTCTTCGCCCAGAAGATGCAATCACATAACTTTGTTTGTGTATTTGGCATCAAAATGAAGATGGGTGTGGTCCAAGCACGGGCGACTCTTTGATGGAACCGCGTCTGATTTTCACACACAACAATTAAGTGTCAATGTGTTCACACCACATTCAGGACGTTAATTCTGAGTTTTTCCTCCCAACCCGCGTGCCTTCCTGCAGCTGTGCTCTTCTGGCTGAATTACAAGGCAGCGTACGACAACTGGAACGAACAGCGCTTGGCCCTCAACAAGGACATCCACATGGCCACCAAAGAGGTGGTGGACAAGCTGCCGGGCATCCAACAGACCTCAGCCCAGGCCTTCAGCACCCTCTTTCTGCAACTGACCGTCCACGACCTGGGCATCTGCCTACCCATCACCAACACATCCCAGGTAATCTGCTCCGCTTGGTTCGGATCTTCCACAGTCAACATTGTAGAACTGTAAAAAAAAATAATTACATATTAACTTCTAGACATCAAAGGTCATATATTGTAGTTGCTAATTACATTGACGGTGGAAGGGTCTGCAATCTGTTGGCTTCAAGGTCATTCTGTTAAAGATGTTCACATTTACACATGTAGTCATGTTTAATGCAAATAATGTAATCAGAGAGGAAAAAAACTCTCACAGGTTTTAGCATCTTTGATTGGCATTAAAATGCCATGGTTGCATTTTTAGCAGTTGCTCGTAGAAGACACAGTCTACAAATGTGTTGCAACATATAAATATGCACATCAGTTTAAGTGTTGTCTGGAGTAAAAGCACTCCTCTTAAGATTCAGTTTCTAACTTAAAAAAAAAAGAAAAGCAAACAGGAATCATTTTTGGTCTTCTTTTATCAAATTGTTGAGTTCATGTCCTTTTTTTTTGTAAACTGAAATGATCATCATCTCCATTTTCTCTTGCCGACATCAACTGTACCAGTGTTCATGACATGGATTTTGCTTTTTATTAATGACCTTTAAAACACACTTGCATTTTTGTTCTTTACTTTCATAAAAGAACAATTCCTGTTACCAGCTTTGATATCAGTGTTTCCCCTACCGAAGTTGTTAGTGGGCGGACTGTCCATCTCTCTGCCCCACAAACACACATTCATTCCCCTCTACGACCTCGATATTGTACACTTTCTATGCAAAGCTATACCAGGATAAATGGCAACAAATGATTGTTTTACTGTTCCATGGAGTTAGTTAAATGTGCTTGAACGGTATATTCTTGTTCACACATTCATACCTTCCTGACATTTCATCGGTGTATACGGTATATGAAGGTGTTTGGGGCTGAGCAGCGGCGAGTCAACCAAAATGAGAATCGCTGGGGTCAGTCCACCTCAAGCGAGCCTTTGGCAGAAGTTGTCGTTAACGTTGGGGCTACGTCACATCTGGCAGGGCAATACACTGGCAGACTTTAAAGCGTCTCTGTATTTAATGGAAAGATATTATTATTGGTGGTTTTAAAAATCCTACCTATTTAGGACTCCCAAATACCCGAGTATACCGTACGACCTTGATACCACCTTGTGCCAAATGTTTTTTTCTTTTGATTCATTTGTCCACAAACTCCATTTTTGTATGATGAACATGTCATGCTCAATATGAATGTCATTCACTGTGTAATTATAATAATATTTATTCGAATGTATCCGCTAACATTGGAAATATGTTTGATGGTTCGACATGACCAGACTCCTCCTCCCCTTTACACACTCATAGACATGTTTAGGGGAAACACTGGATATTGATGAATATGGTCCATATCAGTTGTCTTGTTGTACTCCAATACTATGCTTTACTACAGTATGTCCATAGCGACGAGATATACCGGCTGTTATGTCACACTTATTTCCATAGAGAGGACAAGTACCAGCTATGGAGGGCATCCACTCTGAAGCTGGGGCCAGCACATCAGTAGGCCGGCAAAAAAATGCACGAAAAGTAACCGACAACTTTATTACATCTCTTGTGATGGCTTGTTGTGGGACAATGATTTACTGTGATTAATACTCTTCCATGCCACGAGTACACTGCATCTCGAGCGCTCTCTTTGTTGTGAAAATGGCAGGTCGCACCACTTTGTACCAATTAATATTTCAGCCCACAAAGCTGGCAGAACAACAAGGACTAATGATGCTTTAGCTGGTGTCCGAGGTGTTCGGGGTGTGTAATTACTTCGTTCAAAAAAAGAGGTTCTGCCAGTTGGTGTCCAGAGTATTCCTTATCAGTTGCTTAAGGCTAATCTTTCAGAGACCCGTCACGGAGTTGTATACAATTTACTACACAGTAGCAGCTCTAATGACATGGCACACTGTGTATATTCTTGTAAAATACAGTTTTGTTTTTTAAGTCCCTGGAGTCCTGAGGTAATTGATCCAAAGTGTGCGGCCTGTTTTTGTTCCAGTGGATAATGATAGATCATCGGTTAGTTTAGGACGATGACATGCATCCAGACCCTATTTTAGGACCAATAGAGAGTCGATCCAAAGATTCAGGGCATCCTCCCCCCAATCCTGCATTTAAACACAATCAAACAAACTGAAAAGCTTGGTAACATTTCACTCACTGGTGCAATAACAAGAGAAGTCATTTGTGGATTAATTAACGTAATTGTTTAGCGAAACATTTTCTTTCCAATTGAACGCATTGATCCTGATTTCTATTGAACCGATGAAGTGGCTGCACTGGACAGTAGAATGAAGTGTTACCAGCTAGCTGCCTTTTTGGTAGTGGCTTCTTTTTCCATGTACTTCACTATCCCTTGAGGCCTTTGTAACCCCCCCCTCCCATCTTCCCCTCCCTCTTCCCTCCCTCCTCTCCCTAACTCTCCACCAGGCAAACCACAGCATAGACTTTGACACCGGCTCGGCTATGGTCCTGACCATCGAGAGCACACTGATCACCGCCTGCTCCTCCGAGTCCCTGGTAAGCAAAGGCCACTTCAAGAACTTCTGCCTCCGCTTCGCCGAGGGCTTCGAGACCTCCTGGGACGACTGGAAGCCTGAAATCCGGGGAGATACGGTCATGAATGCTTGTGAGTGACGCGTTGTGTTTCACTGTGAATTTTATACTCTCATATGGTTCGTTTTGCTGCTGTTTTATCCCCTTTTTTAATACAGGTCAAAAGCAGCGATTCAGTGGTGAATGGTAAAAAAAAGTGTTTTTTAGAAAACGTAATTGAGTCTCTCTTTAGAGATGCGTCACTGAAGCAAACAAATACATATTTTATAATTGTATAGATACATTTTTTACTGTGGACCTTTTTATTATTGAACAAACTTTACAAGGTCGAAACAGATCATTCTTCTGTGACTTTCTGTGCACACAGCTCCTCTGAAATATTGACTGGTGGTTGCCTATGTGTCTGTGTGTGCTCTGTGTACAGGTGTAGTCCCTGATGGTACATATGAAGTATGTTCCAGGACTACGGGGCAACCTTCGGCAGGCAAGTTCTTTTAACTAAGCTCTGGTCCATAAAATATGGATCACACCTTCGAGCTGAACAATGAGCACGAGGCCGCTGTCTGAAAACTTTACTTCGCATTAATTTCATCCACATCCTCAGCCGTTCTGTTTTTATTTCCCTCCTGGCTTCCTCCTATTCCTTTTCCTCAAAAACAGAGAGCAGCAGTGCCGGCACCTGGACTCTGAACGTGCTTTGGAAGATGTGCGGCATCGATGTTCACATGGATCCCAACATTGGCAAACGCCTCAACGCCTTAGGTAACACGCTGACGTCGCTGACAGGCGAGGAGGACGTGGACGACATCGCCGACCTGAACTCTGTCAACATGGCGGACCTCTCGGACGAGGACGAAGGCGACTCCATGTCGCCCACCATCCACATGGTCAGTCACTAATGAGTTCATCTACGTCCCAGCTCTCTCTCTTTGGGCTATTGTATACATTACTATTTCCACCACAGATGGATTTCATTTGTCATTTAAATACCATTTTAAACTTGTGATGACACATTTTAATGTTCAGAAAAATATGCCAGCAGTAGATCACTTGTCAGTTGCTTAGCGAACTAGCTTCCTAACGTATGCTCATATTTAACAGACTGTAGCGGTATCGCAACTCGAAATCCATTTATTTCCCCAAATATCCGACTGTTCCTTTCAATGTCGATGCATTTGAGCGAGCCCCACCTGGCTCACCTGGAAGCTTCAGAAGGTCAAGCTTGACCCGAGTCGACCGTTCTTCCACCTCTCCACCCATTTGTCCCTGCCGTTGTTCACAGAGTCCGGGGAGCCCGTTCAGCCCTCGGCTGACCTTAAGGAAGCGTCTGGTAAACCACATCCTGGGCCTCAGTCCCAGGCCTCAGAGTGTGTCGGTCCCAGCTGACTACTTAAACTGTGCATCGCCTTGCCTCCGAGCGGGCAGTGCCAGGGCCCAAAGACCCGTCTCCTGGGCTTGTGTATGTAGCCACCCACATGGTGTTAAACTCTTCTCTGGGCTGTCGGAAATAAAATCACTTTGCTCGCTGGCTCCACATCTCGGCCATCACCTGAGGGTTGTTAATTCCAAAAGGCTGAGCGATGCTTTGTCATGCTTTTCAACTAACTATCACGATGATAAAGAATGGTGTTGCTGAGCATTTGCTTCCCCCGCCCTGCTCACTAAGCTTCAATGGTGGGTGACAGTATGAATTAGTTCTACATAATTCCCTGATGCAATGGAGGTGGTGGTGGTGGTGGTGGTGGTCTCTCTTGTTTTATGCCATTGATGATATCTGGTGTGTTGATTGGACATATTACATATAACCCGACTGTAATTGAATCCTAAAAATTCTAAATAATTCACCTCTAATCTGATAGATTTTAATGGGTGTATTCTCAATTGCAACATCTGCCTGATGGAAAACTTAAATAAAATAAAAAAATAAGTTGTTTTTTTTTTGGATCAGCATGTTTTTCTTTTTCATTTTTTCATCATCGTTTTTTTATCAGATAAATATGTTCGGGCGTGTATCATTGCTTTGACCCAACAGGAGACCATTGACCCCAGAAGGCAGATGGCAATGGGAAACCAAGTAGTTGACGCTCGTGGGAGGAAGTTCACCAAGAGGGTGGTGGACATCAGGGAGCTGAACGAACAGGCCAAGGTCATCGACGACCTCAAGTAAGATATTATTGATTCTAAAAAATGAAGAAAAAAGTCTTACTATTGATCGCTATCCTGTTAAAACTACCTGAATGCTCTTTACTTAACCACAGGAAATTGGGGGCAAGTGAAGGCACCATCAACCAGGAGATCCAGCGCTATCAGCAGATGGAGTCTGTGGCCGTCAACGACATCAGGAGAGACGTCAGAAAGAAACTGCGTCGCTCCAGCATGAGGGTGAATGCGCATCTATTTACCGACGCCGTCGTTTCAAAATTGCCGCACGTCATACCGTCAACCTGATTGTCTCCCACTTAGACTTTCAGGAGACTTGTGTCTGACTCTGTGTTTGTCGCTGAGCAGGCGGCCTCTCTGAAGGATAAGTGGGGTCTTGGCTACAAACCAAGCTACAACCGCTCCAAAAGCATCTCGGCGGCAGCCGGCCGACCGCCTCTCAAAAGGATGGACAGACAGAGGTAAAAAAAAATGAAAAGAGTGAGGGTCAGGAGTGGCCACTTACCCTGCCTGGTTTCGTATTATTAAGTGACGGTGTTAAGGGTGCTTCATCCAGCGTTTACTGTAAACAAACAAGACAAAGTAACCTCTAGCATCGCTGCTTTGGCACTGCATGTTTTTGGAACAGGTTTCACATTAACCTTCTCACAAAGAGGATGCAGTGAGTCACACATTTGAAAGCTAACATAGAGGAGAGGAAGTGCTTATCGCGTTTGTTTATCGTAATTATGCTGATGTCTCAGAATTAATGTGGTAATGATGTTAAAACAGTTGACAGCGCTGTAAGCAATAGGGAAACATTAACTCTGGGGCAGAATTAATGAATCTGATGAGTAACAATTTTAGCTTTTTGCTATGATTAAGAGGTCAGTGTTTTATGAAATCCACAATATTGTGGCGTGTCTTTCATAGAAGCTCAATTGTGCCAGTGTGATGAAACTAAATAGATCCCCCAAGTCTCATTCCAATGATGAAAAAACATTACTTAGTATCTCTAAATAGTTGCTTACTCATCAACATATTTACTTAATTTCCTGAAGATAATGACTTAGTAGCTCAAAATAATTACTTAATATTTTAAAGTACAGGGTTACTCATCTCGAAATAATGACCTAGTTTTTCAAAAATAATGGCATCTAAAAACAAGGATTCAGTATTTCAAACTGATAAGTTAATGATCTTAAAATAAATAATGACTTTGTAGAGTCATATGTTGTGAATTTTGGAAGTGATGACATCTATCTTTTTATTATAAATTTACACTTTTGGACTTCACAACGCTCTGAAGTAATTGGAAATGTTTGGATCACACCAGTGACAATCTAACACAGTTACCACTGGAATATAATACAAATATTACAATACTCTTCATTATCGGGTCCGCATACGTGACGTAATAGCTTGCCTGTACAAACACCGGAGCCGAGAATACGATGGTGTGAAATTTTATCAACAATGCTGATTGGTGTTTCCTCGTCTTCATCTGCAATTGGAGAGGAATACCAAGTTTCATCAGATTGAATTACTTAAAAATATTTTTAAAAAGCTTCAAACCTTTTGGTTCAACCCTAATAAGTATTTTGACAACATTTTTAGACACTAAGTCATTATTTATAGATCAATGAGTCATTATATTTCCCCATTATTATTATTCTGAGATAACAAGTTATTTTCGAGAGATACTAAGTCATTATTCTGAGAGTCATTATTAAATTGCGAAAACTTGTCATCAAAATACCTTTGAGTACCTTTTTCTTTCCCAAATGCTGGCTGAAAAGGTCTTTGCATAATGTTGTACTAATGTCACTTCCAACTTGAAGTATTTGCACGTATGCATCTCCTGCAGTTTGTGTCCTATCACTTTGCTTTGCTGTGTCCGTAGTTCCAGAATGGGGGATGTGGATGACCTGCCGGATATGCGCGTGGACGCGTCCTCACCTGGACCTCGGGTCACCTTCAACATCCAGGACACGGTAAACGCCCAGCGTATCTCACATGCTGACGACGCGGAGAGCGCTACGGCATCATAACTCAGCTTCATACAGATTTGATTGCACCGTAGCGAGTACGCTCCAGAAACATTTGTTTTCACCCAATCGACAACTACGGCGATGATGGTGGGATGAAAATAGATATTGAGTGTTGGAACGTCATCATCTCATCCTTCATGTCGTTGTGTCACTGTAATTGATGTCCATGCAACCTGATATTTACCGAGGCTCGTACGTCGTGTGGTCATGAGTCGAGACGGCTCGAAGGGAAGAGATCGTTCACGCCCTGATGATCTTATTTTTCATTTTTGGATGAGCTCTTTTTTTGAATAACTCTTTTGTTTAATTGAAGATAAATAATCAGGCTGTGGACGCTGAACATGCTCCTGTCAGTCCAGGAGAAATTTTCAAGGTATACGGCTCGAGAGAGACTCAATTTAACAAGTTGAAATACCTAACCAACAGCAACAAACACTTCCTCCGTTTCCTCCTCTCCTCTGTGATTACCTTGAGCGTGCTGATAGGACTTTGATTATGCAAAATCAAAACAGGATGATGAAATGCTGGCTCCCGCTGTATTGATATGACGCCAATGTTCTATTGAACAACGGTGTGTTTATTTGCATGATCATTTACTGTAATCCGGATCTGTGTGTCCCAAGTTCCACTATGATTGATGTGATGCTGTATGTGGAACCTAAATACATCCTCTACAGTCTTTATTACTTCTCACTCTCGAGATAATCACCAGCAGCATTCCCTCACCCACTGAGATATGAGATAGGAATTGGTCCAGGATTGTATTTGGATAGCGCAGGCATGCTCTCGGAAATTGATTTTCTTGCATAATGAGACAAAGTAAATCGTTGGAATGCTGCTAATGATTTATGGGCCCACACGTTCACATCCTGTCTTGAAACTGCATTAAATATCCAAATCAACTTGGCTTAATCATTAATATGCTGATTTTCTAACAACTACGCATGGCTCGGCTCTGAATCACAGCTTGTCAGCTGCTGTTCATCACAACAACTGTAACTCCTCTCTCGCACCCGACAATGGCCGATCAAATACAGATTACAGATGGACATCCATCCGGCTTTAAAGGTCAGCGGTGCATAATGTAATATTGCAGTTATTTGGTGTAATTCCCATAAAGAAAAAATAGTTTATAATTCACTAATTAGACAAACCGTTATTATTTCTCATCCATCCCTTATTCCCCCTAATCACCCTCAGTGGCACACGTTGTCATTTTATTATGTGAAAAGGTTCCATATTGCTTACATATTGCTAATTTACATCTGATTTCTCTTTTTTGTTTAATCTGTCCAAAAACCAAATAATTAAGATTCACAAGGTGCCTTAGTGTTAAATGAAAATGCACTTTTTTAATGTAATGTAATTTTTATGGAAGTCAATTAACTTTTAATAGCTAAATAACCATCTGTGCTGTGCCCTGATTGATCGTTCTAGCGGGAAAATACCAGCTTCGTTAACATCCAATTAGTTTTCACCTCACAATGCAGCCGATATTAACTATTTAACGACGACGGGCTCAAACCAAAGCCTGCACTTGTTGTTCCGTCAGTACTGTCGTTTTTTACTTGAACCGCCCACGTTCTCCTTTCCAGTCAGAGAAAAGAAAAGACAAACACGAAAAACTTTGTTGATGCTCAAACAGACTTCCAGTCCAGTTTTAGATGCAGTGAGCAAACACTCTCAACACTTGTTTCTATTTTTTCCAGCTGTCTTCAAGGACAGCAGACTTGGTGTACTTAAAGACTTTCTTGGGCATCTTTTCTCATTCTCTCCCTGTCTATCATCTGTTTTCTCCTGTTTGGGGCGTCAAACTTCTTTTATTCCTCCTAACAGGAAGTGCATGACCTCTCCGCTCCTTTTGGGAACTGTTGCGAGCTGGTAGTGTTCTGTCGTTGGACGTGTCGTAAAACAAGACATAGAAACCGTGCGGTGGCATTTGATTTCAGCATTCAATTACAGAAGACATGCCGCACGTACAGGAAAAGAAAGTACCTTGTGGTCCAATTCACAGAACACTACCTCCTTCAAAGTAACGATTCATTGGCTGACTTCATACTAAAAGGTTTTTAAGTATGAAGAGCTTCATGAAGGCCGTCTCCTTGTGTGAGTTTGACTCTTTGCCCCTCTCTGAAGTTTCCCGAGGAGACAGAGGGGGACCTGTTGTCAGTCACCATTGATGAGCCATCCCATCCTCACCACCACCATCACCATCACCATCATCATCATCATCATCTTTCTCCATCTCTTATCGAGGGCCAGGGCTCAGTTTTCAGTGCCCCATGCACCCCTGTTGTCTTCTCACCCACACTTCCATTCCAGCACGATGACATGAGGCGCGATGACCTGTCCTCGTCGTCCTCCGAAGACTCGGAAAAGGAGGACGAGTTTGAACGGGAGAGACCGCCGAGCTATCGAAGGCCCATGTGAGTCGTCTCTTCTTTCTTCCCCCGCCCCACTTTGAGCATTCTTGTGATGAATGTTAGATGAAAGGAGGCACATTTAATCTCCCATTACAGTTGCGTGAATGCTTTTTCTTTCATGATTTTTTTTTTTTTTGGTACTATAAATAAAACTTTTCAGCGTTCACTAAACATTCTCTTTCTTCTTTCTTTCCAGCCAAGCGTCTCACAGGAAGTCCTCCGGATTTTCTGCTGTGAGTCAGCTGTTCAGCGAGCGCTGGCCGAGCACACCTGCCAGCCGCAGCTTTGGCGGCCCAGCGACGGAAAGAAACATTGACTTTGAGCTGGATGTTCGCGTGGAGATTGACAGCGGGAAGTGTGTCCTTCACCCCACTACTCAGCAGCCAGAGCATGAGGACATTTCCCTCAGGAGGTACGATGAAAGGCACACTTCTTATTCTGATAACTACTGTGGTGAGAATAGATTTCTATTTGAAGTCTGACTCAGTTTCCCTCCTATGTCTTTGAAACAACGTCTAGAAAAGAGTCAAATCAGACCCATGCGTTAGGAAATCTACTCGAACGAGTTGCCAGATCAAATGGGATGCCGTAGCCTGCCCTCAGTGGTCGTGGGGAGCAAAAAGTTTCTATATTCAGATAAGTAAATTGAACGAGGCATGAGCACACCTTGCTCTCACACTCGCTGTCTCTATGTGGGTTTTGCAGGAGCTGCGAGCGCAGCCTCAAGAGTCTGGACCAGGAGTCTCCTCCCAAGAAGAAGAAGCTGCAGCCCACCTACACCTCCACCACCCATCTCCTAGCCGGCAAGAAGTGTCCCTCCTCCCTGCAGACCAAATCCAACGACATGGAGACCACAGTATTCTACATTCCAGGAGTGGACGTTAAGGTCAGCCGCCTGTAGCATCCAAAGTGTCCACAAGTTTTTTTTTTTGTTTTTTTTTTCTTTAATAATTCAACCTACCGTTTTGCTTTCCCTTCGTAGTTGCACTACAACTCCAAGACACTGAAGACGGAGTCGCCCAACGCCTCGCGCGGATCCTCTCTCCCTCGCACGCTCTCCAAAGAGTCGAAGCTGTATGGTATGAAAGATAGCGGCCCTCCCAATGCCGTCCAAAGCAAGACTAACTCGCTCCTACCTCCCCCGCCCCCACCTATCCCATCAGGTACTGAGCATTTCCTCGTTTCTCCTTGCATGCCCTCGCACCGCCCGTTAATCACCGGCACTTTAGCGCCGCGGCGCTCCGATGTGATGATTATACATCTAGACGAGGACCCCACCGAATCAAACGCATGTGATTTAGTCTTGTATTTCAAGGCACGATTCCAGAGTCCCTTTTGATCAAACTTGGGCTCATGCATATTGATGTGCACCACAGGGGAGGGGCAAACAAACAATAGTTTATTAACACTGTTCCAGTTGATTAAACATATAAGTTGTTGACATATAGTCCAGGCTACAGAAGGTTTTAAACTCCTGTGTGTCCTTGCAGCCAAAGGTAAGGGCAGTGGCGGGGTGAAGGCGGCCAAGCTTTACGCCTGGGTGGCCCTCCAGACTCTGCCGGAGGAAATGGTCATCAGCCCCTGTCTGCTGGACTTCCTGGAAAAGGCGCTGGAGACCATTCCCATCACTCCAGTGGAGAGGGGTTACGCAGGTTTGTCAAGGTTGAAACATCGAAGCTTTCCTTAATGTGTGGCAATGGCAGTCCACTGTTGTCGCGTTTAACGCATGTCTTTGTGCACCCCCTCCATCAGCGGTGGCGACCCAGGAGGAGGACATGGGTCAGTTCGACCCGGTGGAGCAGCTGGAGGAATCCACCACCTCCCTGGTGTCCTCTTCCACATCGGCCTACTCCTCCTTCCCCGTGGATGTGGTTGTGTACGTCAGAGTCCAGGTACTGACAACCTGCCAAGACATTTGCAACTAGATGAGAGTACTGATAGAGACTCTGGCACTTTTAACAGAAATGTTTTATTAACGTGCACCGTCGCCTTATTAAATAAACCATTATCCATTTTCAGTATTTCTCGCATTTCCTTGTAGGAGCTATTTTACTTGCTTTTTTAATAGTATGAGAACCAAATAGCTGTCATTTCCCATTCAATTTTCGTGGAATTTAGAGAAAAAATCACAGGGGACCTTGTGTCCTTGGCATACCATTTCCCCATTACTCAACATAAAATGATCCACACTCCCTCCAACATATCTGATGTTTTCTAAGTTTCACCTCCGCTGTACCCAGAACTCATTTACCTTTCAATTAACTCTAGTAATTATAGGTCATTCAAAATCTGAAGCTATTCAAAGATAATTACAATTGTTATGTTTGTAATTGATAGGTTGCATCATATTTATTTAATTTATTCAGTACCTTTTCTAGTTCGTTTCTTACTGCATCTGACATTGCAGTGAGTTATCACCTGTGTTGGCAGCCTTCTCAGATCCGCTTCAGCTGCCTGCCGATGTCCAGGGTGGAGTGCATGCTCAAGCTGCCCTCCTTAGACCTGGTGTTCTCCTCCAACCGCGGGGAGCTGGAGACCCCGCCGGGACCGCACCCCGCTGAGGGGTCCCACCACCCGTCCTCCACTCCGCCGGGGCAACACATCCCCAAACCACCCCCCAGCAAAGGTATGTCTCGCGGAATAATGAGGCTCTCAGAGATATGTGAAGAACAAAACTTTTGCAGTCAAAGTCTTTTGAAGTGTCTCAACCACCGTGAGCATATGTATCCGCCGTCACTCCACGCTACGGCTGGGCCCTGTGTGATTTAACGTTGCTCACAGCTTGTTCTCATCCATTCATTATTTTGCCCTGCAGTCAGTCTTTTTGCAACATCATGCAACTTTCTGCCATTTTTTTTTTCTGTTTTATAGAGCATCCCTGTGTATTCTATATTTCATATTTAGTCCAGTCGTATCCACAGTAAATGTACAGTTTGTTCTTCAGCCAAAAGAAAATTGGTAAAATGTTAATGCATCACTTGCATATTAATGCCAGACGTGTCCTTTGCTCCCCGCCTTGTCCTCTCATGATGTTGCTCTGTTCGTGTCCTGCGACTATGACGCATGAAAATCTGACAGTACGTTAAATAACCTGAGATAACTCTGCTGCTGATTTCTTCTGTGCTTCCATGCACCCATCGTCTCTCCAGACCACACACTCTTTACACACGCAGTGGCTTTGGACATTTTTTCACAAAGATTTGCAGCAAGCAGCTTTTAGTATTTTTAATTAAAATACTTTGTTTATTTCTTTAGTTTTCTCCTTCAAAATTCGGGAGGCCCTTGGACACTGCCATCATTGCCGATAATGCTCCATTGTGAATAGCAAATCCATGCTGAAATCCTAGAAATAAACAAAAGAAACCTTGCAAGGTCCCGTGTTCGTAGTCTAAATCATATTGGGAAAGACAAAATGCCCGTGTTGCAACATCATTTTATTTTATTACCTTGAAGAAACTTTTGCTACTAACTATTCATATTTTGTTCTTATACATCATTTGATTTGTGATTTTTTGTCTTTATTTTTTGATTACATTTTCAACGTGAATTAACCAATAATCATAACAACCATAAAGCATCCAACACAGGATTAAAACACACATCTTACAGATACAGTCTACTGTTGGGTGTCATATTTTATGCCTAGTTATTGTAACTGCCCGTCTTACCTCCTCGATGTGTTTTCCACCCTCCTCTGCCTCCTTCCAGCGTCTCCGTTGCTGGGGAGCCCTCTGGGCAGGAGCCGCCACAGCAGCAGCCAGTCCGACCTCACGGGCCCCCCCAGTAACTCCTCGGGCCTCAGCTTCACCGCCTGCATGTCTGATTTCTCCCTCTTCGTCTTCCACCCCTACGGCGCAGGAAAGCAGAAATCTGCTGTCACAGGCCTGCCTCCGGGCCAAGGGCCATTAGGTATGGAAAAGGGAAAGTGTATATTTTAATGTGCTATTAACTCAGGGCTGCAGTTTCTAATGACGCTGCTGATAACAACTTACTTCCCTCCTTTACCCTGCTTGTGATGTACAAACTTGCTGGATGAATATGAGGAGAACCATGAGAAAATACAAATCATGTTGAGCGATTGTCCTGATGATCGCTCTCTCTCTCTCCTTAAGGTACAGTAGACGAGGAGCCTTCTTCAGTAACGGGAAGAAAAGACTCTCTGAGTATCAACCTGGAGTTCGTGAAGGTCAGCTTGTCCAGGATTCGGCGAACCGGAGGCCCCACCTTCATTGAAAGCTTTATTCCTGCCAAGGGTGGCAAAATGGACACGACCCTCATCAACATCTCAGGTACATCCGCCAGAACAAGCTCTCTACTCACTAATGCGGCCGGTTCAAGGTTCAGTCTCAGACATTCTGGAAGACTAGGATTGGGTTTCATACAAACGGGGGAACTTGCGGGAACTCTGGGAAATTGGATAAATTCTCAACAAAAGTGGAAACAATATTAGAAGAATGTATAAATTCAGTTTGAAGTGATGCACAACCGAGCTAAATCCCTACGGCGTCGGATCTTTAGGAGCTATGAAACGCATTATCAGCAGGTGGCGATTTGTACTTTTTTTTTTTTTACATCGGAGACTTGATACAACAGGTTTGTTTTGTTCATCCGCAACGGGAGAATATTAAAGATCCGAGAGGAAACTCGGCAGAAGAGCGGGGATCAGAGAAATAGTCACGATTCCTAGTCTACCTGCTTCTTCTTCAGCACCACGGAGAGCGCCGCGGATTTCTCGGCACAGCACAGTCAGGGTGCTGATGTTTCAGAGCCGCGGGCTCTAACTTGCACAAACACGCACAGATGAAACAGCAATGAGTCGGGCGGACCAGACTAACGTATTCTGCCGCTCCACTCTCTGCATCTACGAGACGGAGAGTGGGGAGGAGGCGGGTGACAGGTTTACAATAGGAGATGCATTTTTGGTAATTTTGCTAACAAAAGGGATGGTATCCCCCTCATTCCCTTTTAAATTGTCTACCGATGTTCAGGCACAGTGTTTGAAGTGTACCTGAATATCACAAGGAGTTCATGAAGTGATGAACGGGACATTTTTTCGAGAGACTGACTTTCCCATCTCTGAATGTCAGAATGCACAAGTGCTTATTTTTGCTCTCTAGATTTAAGGAGCATATGCTATTGGATCCTTTTTTTTTTAAGTGCGACTCATGTATGCACAATGGTAATATTCTCTCCCCCCCTAGCTGTGTGTGACATTGGCTCGGCGTCCTTCAAGTACGACATGAGGCGACTGAGCGAGATCCTGGCCTTCCCGAGAGCCTGGTACCGCCGGAGTATCGCCAGGCGCCTCTTCCTGGGAGACCAGACCATCAACCTGCCGGGTGAGTTTCTAGAAAGCTCGGCAGCTTTGGCTCGGTTGTGTTTGTTGAGTGCTGCATAAGTACGGGATGTAGAAAAACACCACCGGCTTTTACCAGGCATCTAACTAGGGATGGGTATCGTTTTGTTTTTTTAACGATATCGGTGCTAAAATGATACCGGTGCCTGAACCGATTTAGTTTTCTTCTTTAAATTGAACAATGTATTAACTGTTAAATGAATTCAAAACACTTTAAACTACAGTTTCAAACTTGTTAACTTCAAACTATGAACAGTATAAATATATATTTAAAAAAAAAAAGAACAGACCAGCATCTTGTGGCCTGATGGGGTTTGTGTGCAACAGAACTCAGAGACGGTTCAATTCTCCAAACTCTGCTGCTTTATACTGGACTACACGTCATCATTATCATGGGAGAGCTTTGTTCCAACAAGTCGAGGACGCTCGGCAAAAGCTCCTGCACTCATGTCTACCCAGCGATCACTCTGTGAGCGCGCTATGCCTGCTGCTTGCCCCCCCTCCTTCAGCCCCGCCTCCTTGAGCTCAGTCTCCTTGCACTCTCTGTGTGGAGCAGCCTGAGAGGGAGCAGAGCAGTGAGTGCGCTCTGATCCGCACTATTTTAATAAATTATCGATGCTAAAAATATGCAAAATTGTATCGTTTTTTATGTACAGGTACCACACTAACATTTTAGTATCTATATACCGTGCAACATTACATAGTAGTGTAAAAAAAAAAGTATTTAAATCGACTCAGGCACCAAATGGAAGAACCGAAATCTGCATTGCTTTTCGGTTCGGTAGGTACCGGTTGTATGGACGCCATAGTGGCACCGGTTTTCAGTACCCAACACTGCATCCAACTGATGTGCATTTTCTAAAAAAGGCTCTTTTTCTTTCAGTGTATTGCTCCAGCTGCTTACTATTAACGTGGCCTTCAATTATAAATAGGCAATATGAACAAAAGAACAGAAGGGGAAGGGCGCTCTGTAGAGATATGCAGAGATATGGAAGGTCTTCGTCTACCTACCAAATCTCCACGGGCTTTAGCGTGTGTTCCTTTTCAATATCCCATCTGCCTGACCTTCCCTCCGACAACATTTCCTCCACACGGCTCTGTTTTGACATTTCCGCAGCTGTCCCTTTATACTTATACATCTCTCAACCTTTACCTCGCCTCAGCCTCTGGCCCCGCCACCCCGGACTCGGCCGAGAACGTCACCCAACATCTGTCCCCCGAGTCCTGCCGGAAAGCCTACTGGAGGACGTGGGACGGCAGCACCGGGACACAGCACATGCCCCAATCCCCCAACGTCTTTTCGGACCACTCCACCGGCAGCAACATGTCCCCGGGCGGCCTGGGCCACCTCAAGTCCCCGGCACCTGGACGCACCAGGAGCGTGTCCGATTCCTCCGCTCCCCGGAGAGGTGACTGCAAACTCACACAAAATGCTCCCCCGCGTAAATAAAGAAAGGCTTCTTTTTGCAAATCACGCGTCTTAAAACAAGACACAAACCATTAAATAAAGGTGGAAGGTTACAAAATGCGATGCAGACGCCCTCGACTGCCTTTCACCTAATCGTCGTTCATTCTCGTCCAGACTCGGTGACGAAGACGTCCACCCCCTCCTTCAGTAAGAACGGGAAGGCGGCCGGTCAGCAGGGGGCGCCGTGGGAGACGCTGGTGGTGTTCGCCATCAACTTGAAGCAGCTCACGGTCCAAATGAACATGAGCAACGTCATGGGCAACAACACGTGAGTTTCCTTGTTTATTGTAGAATACCCATCGTTGTGTGTCGAATGCCTCTTCTGGCTGTGATTTAAATGGACAAGCACAAAGGTGTGTATACTGTGAAATAATATTTAAAAAATAGTTGTTGTTTTTTAATGCCTAATTTTAATCTGTAACGTCCAGCTGAAGATAGAAACCACTCATGTTTAAATGCTAAATATGGACCTAAAGTTTCATATTTGGCATTTAAAGATATGGTTAGCTTAGCCCAGCATAACACCTGCAAACAGCTCGTCTAGCTCAGAGCTATAACGTATTAATCAGTTAGTTTTACAGGATCTGGTCATTGCTGTATATAGACATTAGAGTGGTATCAATCTTAACATCTAACTTTTAAAAAGGTGATATCAATTGATAGTAATAATTTTTATGAGAATAAGCTGATGTATCAGCAAGCAACCCCACTTTATACAAACAGTTTATTCCTAATGTTTTGTAACCCTCTGCAAAATAATACCACATGATGCAACAGTTCAAAGCTATTTATGTATGAAAAGAGTGTTTCGACCCCCTGGGCTTATGTGGATACTTTCTCTCAGTCTCGCTTTGAATTGGCCTCAAACGTAAATGTGGAAGTCATTCTGACAAGTGAGTGTGTGAGGGATCCGTGTCGGCCACGAGAAGCCGCGACGTGCTGAATCGTGAATGCGACTCCTGTATCCCGTTGTGGTATCCATTATAGTGTGAACGAGTCTACATCATTTGTTTACATTTATTGCAGTATTCTGCTGCTGCACGTATGCCGGCGTGGGCGTCTCCTTGCCGCCACGCTGATCTCCTCACGCTCCTTCAGCGCCCACTTTCTCGCGGGCTCAATTCACCGAATCCTCCGTCAGCGCGTCACAGTGATGAGCGGCCGTTGCAACCTTCCTCGCCGCGCTTATGTCCGAC
The DNA here is from genome assembly GCF_023055335.1 of Clinocottus analis. Lineage (NCBI taxonomy): Eukaryota > Metazoa > Chordata > Actinopteri > Perciformes > Cottidae > Clinocottus > Clinocottus analis. Next base: position 3,163,184 of record NW_027175898.1, read on the forward strand.
TCGCAGAGCGGTCCTGCTGAATCGTTCAGGAACACAACACCGTCATAACCGAGGCAGGGCGGGTTTTTTTATGAGCACTGCGTCATTCTCTGGAAATGCGTGGGCCCTCTGAGCAACACAAGCGTCTCCAGCTTCTTCTTCGACAAGTCAGGGTATACACTAACGCTAGTGTTAATTATTTAGGATAATCTATGTTTAAAGTAAGAGTTGGGTCTGCAAAAGAAGCTGTGCTCAGACATGAGCAATTTGCTGAAGAACAACATTAGTTTGACTTGCTGACATAATGACGTACGAAGAGAAACCTCGTCTTTCATTGTTGAAGATGAGGCCTCTGCTGAGCCAACAAGATGCTGAAAAGCTTGTCCGTGCTTTTGTTTCTGGTCGTGTACTCGTCTACCGAAAGCAGCCAAACTCTGCCCTTTAAATGTTAGATTTGCTCCCTTAGTGAACTGTTTTAAAGCAGCAACTCAAAACATCTTTTAATTTAGCCGATGAACAGCTTTGGTGATTTTTCTTTCATTTCGGATCAAAGTAGCACTCATTTCCCCTCTTACTCCGTGTGTGTTTGTGCGTGTGTGCGTGCGTGCGTGTGTGTGTGCGTGCGTGTGTGTGTGTGTCCCTTATAAAACTTTTTCCAGGGTTCTATTGTTTGCTGCTGAATTGTAAAGCACTTTGTGCGGCATTCTGTGCATGAAATAATAAATAGATAAAGTGAGTTAATTCATTCATATTGACGTGTTTGACAAGCCGACATAGCACTTCTGCATTAGTCAGCACCGTCTCAGGAGAGCTCACAGTTGTCTTTGTGCCCTCCGCAGATGGACCACCAGCGGGCTGAAGAGTCAGGGCCGACTGTCGGTCGGCAGCAACCGCGACCGAGAGATCAGCATGTCCGTCGGCCTCGGACGCTCCAAGCTCGACTCCAAGGGCGGGGTGGTGGGCGGCAATATAGACGTGAACACCCTGGAGATGGTCTGTGAGTAAACAAAGCGCCGACTTTTACCGACATCTGCTGTTTTTCTGCCACTCGTTAGCGGCTCTTGTTCTCGCCGACTAAACTGTGGACGTGGACCTGAGCCAGAGTTCAGTGCAGAGTTCTCACTCGACGCCGGGAGCTGTGCAGTGATGAGACGCTGCACTGTGTAAATCTAAAGTAAATCTAATGCATGTGGTGGTTAAACAGGATACTATAGGATGTATTTATATGTATATATTTGTAAATAGAAGGTATTTAGGAGGGAATATTTCTTTCGACCTGTGTATACAAGTAATTGTATACAAGTATCTGATACTTTATTTCTCACAAATGCTACGTAGCGGATTGCACTGCAGTCACTGCCCTTGACTTTTTGCATTGTTTTAGGTTTTTGGAAAGACAACATTTTTTAAACTGGTATTTTTACTGTAAATATTTAAATAAATTCAGTTTGTAACCATTTAATTGCAACTGTAGCAGAGATGGAAAAAGGCAATACACAGATGAAGAGCAAGTCTGTTGCTTTAGTCCGCCTCCTCTCTCCGGGCGACTGAAGCCCTGCGGGGATTTTTCTTGTTCTGAAATTACTGCTACAGTTCACACCTCAATACCACCCCCCCTAAAAAAAAATCTCCAAAATCATAATTTCCATCACGTCATGAGCCTCCACTTAAAGCTGCAGTGCTCACCGCTTGCCGTCTGCCTTCCAGCCCACATCTCCGAACACCCCAACCAGCAACCCAGCCACAAGATCCAGATCACCATGGGGTCGACGGAGGCGCGCGTGGACTACATGGGCTCCAGCATCCTGATGGGAGTTTTCAGCAACGCTGACCTGCAGCTCCAGGACGAGTGGAAGGTCAACCTGTGCACCGTTGACACCAGCCTATCGGAGAAAAGGTGGGAACGATGTCGGCGGCAGCTCGCCGTGCCGCACGGGGCTTCCTGGCTCTTGAAATAGAGCGCACTTGATAGAATGCTAAGAAGCTTTTTACGGTGACTACATGAAGTGTTTTTCTTTCTTCTCCCTCTCTGGGAAATGTCAACACCAGTATCGCTTTGCTGCTGATTCTTGTCTTGGTTTGTGTCGCCTGGTAATAAACAAAATAGTTTATACAAGCACAAGTTACTGCATCAAGAGCACTCGAGAATGCAGGTTTTGGTTCTTTAGACCTTCATTATGGCTTTTTTAATTACCAGGCAAGCCAGTGTGACAAAGTGACGGCACAAATCTGCCGTGCCAGATGCAGTGGTGTTTTCTCTACTCCGACCATCTGCTTTCCGGCCGTGCTTTACTGTTTTCTACATGCTCAACTGTCTAAATCTACCATCTCCCTGTTTCCCCACCTCCTCTCTCTCCCATGTCCCCCCTCCCCTCCCCCCCCCCCAAATCCGTCTGTCCTTCCAGTGAAATCTTCGTCCACGGAGACTTGCAGTGGGACATTTTCCAGGTGATCATTTCACGCTCCACCACGCCGGACCTCATCAAGATCGGCATGAAGCTGCAGGAGTTTTTCACCCAGCAGTTCGACACCAGCAAGCGGGCCCTCTCCACCTGGGGCCCCGGCCCCTACCTGCCGCCCAAGACCCCCGTCATCAACGCTGAGAAAGGCTCCACAGAGCTCTGTAAGCATGCCCTTTCTCCTACACTGCTGTGGAGGGGGGGGGATATTGAACACTGTGGCACGTCGAGGTATGCGCAGCGAGTGTGTTCGGGCAGTTGTGCTGGTAATAGGAGGCGCACTGATTTGTTACTCTAATACGCTTTGATTTGTACCCCAGTAGATGAGGCGGTTCAGCAAGCGAATGTGATCAAACATGCTCATGAGAAAAGAAAGCAGAAATGATTGAGAAAAGATCTGAGGCCTCATGAGGATAAAGCAACAGCACAATGCACAGATCTGATTCTACCGTTCAGATCAGCGTCTCACTTTGCGCCCCCCTAACTGTACGTCTCCGTCACACAGACATGGACGCCGCCCATCACCGCCACTGGCCCGGGGTGCTGAAGGTAATCGCCGGCTGCCACATCTCCCTCTTCCAGATGCCCCTCCCGGAGGACGCCGTGCAGCTGGGCGGTTCGATGAGCCTCCACGGCAACCACATGACCCTGGCCTGCTTCCACGGGCCCAACTTCCGCTCCAAGTCGTGGGCTCTGTTCCACCTGGAGGAGCCCAACATCGCCTTCTGGACGGAGGCGCAGAAGATCTGGGAGGACGGTGAGGCAAAAAAAAAGAAAAAGAGCGACATTGTGTGAGCGGTAGGTATTTGGCGCTGCACATAATCCCACTCTGACCTTTTGGTTTCAGGCTCCAAAGACGATTCCACCTACATTGTTCAGACACTGGATTTCCATCTGGGTCATAACACCATGGTGACCAAACCCTGTGGTGCCCTCGAAAGTCCAATGGCCACTATAACCAAAATAACCCGCCGGCGCCATGAAAACCCGCCGCATGGAGTCGCCACAGTCAAAGAATGGTTCAACTACGTCACTGCCATGAGGAGCGAAGGTAACCTTTTAATTTTACTGTATTGTTTTAAATCTAAATCTTGGAATACAGGTCTAATTTATTTTCCCTACATTTTAACTGGCAGTGGAAACACTGAATATTATAATGAGAAGAAATAAACCACTTGTGTACAATAAAACCAGATCTCTTCACGGCAATTACATCAACCAAAATAAGTGTTTCAATGTTGCATCATGGGAGTGTTTGGAGAACCTGCGCTTTCAAAGAGCATCGGCCCCACGTGGCCTTTAATAAGATTCAGTATAAGAGCTGATCGATCCCGCGTATGAGAGCTGCGAATCCCTAATCGCACATGCTGCATGGTTCAGCACACACACACACACACACACACACACACACACACACACACACACACACACACACACATTCGAGCAACAACCTTAATAAAGTTGATTTATTGCATTGCAGTTACTGTAATAGTTTACCTACTAAAGTGGCAACTGAAGTACAAATGGTTGCTTCATTGTTCTGTCATCTCAAACTTTAAACTTTTCTCAACTTCAGACATGTCTGACTTAAAGAAGGCAGACACAGCGGTTTTCTTTTTTTCTTTCTTCACCCATAAGAGCTTTTTCCCGCCCGCCTTTCCTTTCAGCTGCTGCCTGTTATCTTAAATGTAAAGTAGGTGCTTTAAACGAAGCGGAGACGAGTGAACTCAAGAGCTTTGACGCGTCTTATCTCTCGTCTCAGAGCTGAACTTGCTCAGGAACGTGGAAGCCAACAACCAGGAGAGCGGGGCGGCGGCCAAAAGCGCCAGCCTGCTGAGCAGCTTCCGCAGCTCCTCCAGCTACAACCACGAGACGGAGACCATCTTTGCTCTTCCCAGGATGCAGCTGGACTTCAAGTCCATCCACGTGCAAGACCCCGACGAGCCCTCTCTGACAGGTGGGACTGCAAAGTAAAGAAATGTCAAAAGAGCACGAATGCTCTGAATCCTGTTATCACTGTCGTCTTTTATTTTGTATGGCGCTGTTCTCCTTCCACTCGCTAATGCGGACGCGACCAGCGTTGAGAAAGTCAAAATATGAGAAGCAAGTGTTTGCCTTGTATTTTATCATCTGCTTTTTTTTTCCGTTCCTCCCAGACTCCGACAGCAAACCCAAAGTGGAGTGCAGCGTGGTGACGGAGTTCACGGATCACATCTGCGTCACCATGGACGCCGAGCTCATCATGTTTCTCCACGACCTGGTGTCGGCCTACCTGAAGGAGAAGGAGAAAGGTCTTTCACTTTACACTGGGGCTGCAACAACGAATCGATAAAATCGATAAAAATCGATGATTAAAAAAGTTGGCAACGAATTTCATTATCGATTCGTTGTGTCGCGCGATTATTACGCCGCTCAATAAGTCGCGGAGATGTTTGAGTATTGAACAAAACAGTTGAGTGAAGCGCAGCGTAGCGTAGCGGACTGAAGGTCCAGGAGCTTCTGCAGCGCGCTGCACCTTCTCGTATGCCACTGCATAGTCGCGTTGCGTGTACAATAACTCAACAGCTAGGCTAACCGTTGTCGTTAGCTCGCTAGCTAGTCGTTCATCCCCCGTGTTTGAGCTGTTGGGTTAGATAACGTCTTCATTTTAAAATACCGCGGAGGCTTCAAGAGAAGTAACGTGTAAACATCTCCTCTGAGGTGCAGAACACAGACCTGAGTTCAACAGAGATATAATGAGGCTTCGTGCAGAGGAAGTGTTGCTGGGATTTGTAGTTCCATATCTAATTAACAACCTTTGTGTAGATAAAGTGCAGTACGTAAGTTAGTTGCAGCCCTACTTTACACCGCTCGTTCCTTCAGTCAGTCAGAGTGAGAGAACAAACCCTGTTTAGTCCTTCCCCTCCGAGTCGTCCCGACAGGTGCGGACAACGAAAAATCCTTTTTTATTTGAGAGTGAGCGTGAGAGAGCCCTTCTAAACCAGACACGTCAAGGAAAGAATGGCGCGAGCCGCGTCCGCCGCTCTGAAGCCGCGTGTGTGCTGTCGGACACGTTCCGGGCAGCAGTGTGACGTGCCGGCATTTCAAGTTGTCCCTCATGGCGACAGAGGGACGGGTTAGCGCTCTTTACGCCCGGCGACCTCGCAGTATCCTCACGACAATTTAAGAATAGCGCCGTCGACTCGCACGACTGAAAAGAAAGAGAAGGCGGAGGCGAGCGCCAGAGGAGTTCCAATGGAGCTCGGGCCGTCCTGATTAATTCAAAGCGGAGCAGACGGGTATTTGAATGTGAATGGAGTCTCCAACGTACGCTCTCAGGGACGTTAATGAATGTTCATTGTGTCCCGCCGCTGGATGTTGTTGCTGGAGAATGTGTTTGCCATGTTAAAAAGGAAAAGACAGAACAATAGGCGGCTTCCTTAATGCCTCTCTCTTCCCTCCTCTGCCAGCCCTCTTCGCCCCGCGGATGTTCGCGGCGCGGCCCGGCCAGAAGAGCCCCACGGCGGTGCACGACGACAGCTCTGCGGACAAGGACTCGGACACGGACAAGGACGACGGCATCAACTACACCACGGTGGACTGGAGGGAGTTCATGTGCAACACGTGGCACCTGGAGCCGACCCTCAGGTCAGCGGCGCGGCACACACGGCGTGGGGGGAGGGGCGCTTACGCGCCTTTCATTGCGAGGGGGGTTCATGCATGAACAATGCAGCGTTCAAACAGCACCGGAAGGGCGAACGAGAGAAGGAGCGTTCATCTTGTTTGTTGGGTTTGTGTATTTCTGCCGTGAGATTTCCTTTTAGGCTTTTAAACTGTCACAGTCAAAGTTATCTGCTCAACATGTGTGATTAAAAGTACATAAGTATTATACTGGATAACTAAATTAACCTAAAGTATCCAAATTAAAAGTACTCGATATGCAGAGGAACTGCTCCTCACAGGTTATATTATCTATACTTTAGATGATTTATGTATTAGTAGCAATGCACTAAAGTGGAAGCATCCTTTTATGTTGCAGTTAGACAAAAAACTAGAATATCATGTAAGAAAGAACAGGCACACAATGTTGCTATTTATCTCTTGATTCATGTTTTCATCCTTTATTCATGCAGGGGACCTCATGATTACCTCGTTTAAAATAATTAGTTTTTTACAAACAATAAAACATGCTCACACAGGATTGTTTGATGCGTCACCATCTGTGATGCAACAAAAATACTAGTTTCTTCACACAATGTCAGGTAAATTCCAGGATGTTTTAGTGCTGCTTCAAGACTTTTAACCGTGATGTTTGAGATGGAGAGAGTTTTGATTTTAAAACGCTGTCAGGTCAATAAGTAGCATTGCGTTGTGTTTGTACATGCTGAGCCTTTAAAATATAAGAACTGATGTAAGAAGTAAAGAACAACTTTGATCTGTAGTCGTGCTAAAAGCTGAGCGTCTCTCCCGTCCCCTCAGGCTCATCTCCTGGACGGGCCGCAAGATCGACCCGGTGGGCGTGGACTACATCCTGCAGAAGCTGGGCTTCCACCACGCGCGCACCACCATCCCCAAGTGGCTGCAGAGGGGCGTGATGGACCCGCTGGACAAGGTGCTGTCGGTGCTCATCAAGAAGCTGGGCACCGCCCTGCAGGACGAGAAGGACAAGAGAAGCCGGGACAAAGAGGAGCACTGAGGAACACACACACACACGCACACACACACACCGTGCAGGTCACCCACACTGGATCACTGGATCACTGTATTACAACAGGCCACTACTGTACAACACGTTTGTGAAGCTTTTCCTCTCGTACCCGCTCCCGCCTGTGAATCTCAGCGTAGTTGTTTACCGTGGCGTCCGCCACCCGCCGCTCTGACTGAAGCGTTTTGCACCGACGTCGTTTTCTGTATATTTTGAACAAAAGTAGCAAATGTTAGAATTATTTGACTGCTTCAATGGTTAAAAACACACACACACAAACACACACACACACAGAAAACACCTGCCTCTTTTACCTGCTGTACATGACCTTAATGAAATCGCTTGAAAGTTTATTTTAAGGCTTACCAATATTTCATGAGAAATGATTTCTTATACCATTGCCTTTTCTTTGTTTCCCATGGAACACATGGTAGATATGCTTTATGTATTTTATAGTGTAGTTTTAAGACATTTAAGAACAGTTCAGTGACGGTGTTCTTGATTTTTATTGTTTTCTTCGATGTGAACAATTAAATTCTGGGAGGTGACTGCACATCGTCCTCTCAGTCGCGAGGACGACATGAATTTGTAATTATGATTTGAAACCAAGATCACTATTTATGGGTACGTGAAATGCAAAGTCTATAACATGTATCAGCTTGGTGTGTCAAGCTTATTTTTGTCCTTTTTTTAAGAAAAATCCATACAGTAGAACCAGTGTATATATAATTACATTTCTTAAAATATGTTGATTTCCTAACTTAATAAAAATATTGCCATTCAATTTTAGAGAAAGTGTCGGTCTGTTTTTGTTCCGCTGGTACGAATTTAAATTAGTTTTTATCCTTTTAGGCACAGTTTGCAATAGCCACTGCAGGTGAATTCCACCGATTGAATACGAGGCCTGAAGGGCATCCTCGGCATGATGAGCACATGAAAACTTGTCTTATGTTTGGTTATGCTTTCATAACAGAAAGCCAGCATTAATAACTGGAGCATTGAGGTTGTAATTCACCAGGCAGAGTCCCAAAAATATGCTGCGGTAGTTTATTCTGTTTTAACTCCTCTGCTTCTAATCTTCCTCTTGTGAAAATCACCCAGCATGCACCCTGTAATGACGTTCAGTGGCGCTCTTGTCGTTAACCAACTGGGGCTCTTCTCCCAGGATGCAGCGGTCCGACAGGCGATGACAACTTGAATCATGAATGACTGTATTTTTATTAAGTGTATCATGTTATTGGAATGAAAGCATTGATAATAAAACATTTTATATTTCTTAAGTCCGTAAAAAGGCCTGCTGTGTGGGACTTCTGTAACTCCCCAATGTAAGTACTCCCCCCCCCTCCTCTTCTACCTGCGCTAATCTCCTCTACTGTGATATCTCCCTCCACGAGCCATGTTCCACTTTTTCTTTCTTTTTTTTTTTTTTGCATTTTTGATGGTGCGTTGGCGGGTGACGGGGTGGAGAGCCCGGTGGCCAGGAGGGGAGGAGAGGGAGGAACAGCAGCTCTCTGATGTCTGTGGTGAGATTAGTGTCACCTGAGGAAACCCAGGCTCTCTCTCTCCCTCTCTCTCTCTCCCTCTCCCTCCCGCTCTCTGTTTCTTCCTCTCTCGCTTGGACATCATTTATGTGACACTTCTATTCGCCCACCACGTCACAGACTGGACACATTAACATGGAGGCCGATCAGAGTGACCAGCAGATGGAGTCCCGAAGCCGGTCCTTCTCCGGTCCTGAAGTCCTCCATGACTCGTCATGTTTACTGTCCCGCCACTGAATTATGAAGTAGAGAACAAAATAAAGGAGAAGAGAAACGGGGAGCATTAAAAAGTCATGGGGTGGCCGGAGAACGGCTTCTCTCCTCCCCGGACTTCCAAGTCAAAGGGAGGGGACTGACATCAGGCGCCATTATGGTGTGTGTGTGTGTGCGTGTGTGTGTGTGTGTGTGTGTGTGTGTGTGCGTGTGTGTGTGTGTGACGGTCTTCATTAATTCTAATGTGGGAGAGAGGTGGCATTGAAACAGTCTGGAAGGGGCAAGCTGGAGGATGAATATTTTATCTGCAGAATACAGAACTTTTCAACATAAAGGTTTTTTTTTTAAGCTTTGAAGTGAACCCAGATAGCTCCTGTGAGCTTCTGACAGTTCCCTTTGTGCAGATTTGAGCTAAAAACGCATGTTCTCTTTGCAGAGTGACGGTCTTCATTAGCAGGACGCTGATAGGTTGCATCCTTGCTAGTCTGTTCCCGTCATGGACAGCGACTACAAATAAGACCCTGCACCTTTAAGTGTTTATGAGTTGTAACTACTGGCGTCATGAAGGGTTAATACATGATGTACTAATGCTTTATAGGTCTGTTACAAGCCTACGATGGCGTTTTCTTTCCAAAACTGTATTTCTTTTCAAAAGTTTGGTGTGAATTAAACACAATGCTAACGTCTGCCAACTACATACATTTACAGTCAACAGGTTAGCTTAGCATAAATACAGTAGGGCGTCAGCTAGCCTGCCTCTGTGTTCATCAGACACTCGGACCAGTTCCGTAAGTGAAAAATGAGTGTGTGTATCCGCCCTGTGATTCGCTCATGGGTTCTCTATTGGCCTCGTTCTACAGCCTTCCACCCTTCATTGCATTCGTAGTGTTTCCGTTATTCTACTGACAAACAAACAAACCAACAAGATTGAACCAACACATCGTACCTAAACATAACCTCCTTGCCAGGCGCCACTTCGTATTTCTTCAAACGGAGCCAGACAATTGTCCTCGTTTCCGGTCTTTTTGCAAAGCTAACTGGCAGTTGGCTGCCTTATATTTACCGGACAGACGGTATGAAGCGTTGCAATGCTCTTATTTAACCATTTAAAAGGTGCAGTGTGTGGGAGTTGGCGCCATCTAGTGGGGAGGTCGCAAATTGCAACCAACTGAAACTTCCCCCGGATGCCAAGGTTGTCGGAGGCCACGGTGAAATCAGTGTCTTTTTTTTAAATCTCCTCCCAGTGGGTCGAGCTAAACGGCTCATTGTGCAAAATCAAAACAAAATGATCAACATCATATTCCATTTCTGCTACTGTTCACTTTGTTTGCCAACATTTATAACTGTATTATTACAAAATAGGATTCTTCACACACTGACAACCCAAAAGCTGTCCCAAATAAAAAATCCAAACTGATTTATTAACCGTTAAAAAGCCTTCAGTTACTACTCAGTATAAAGAAATCCCCAAAATCTGCTTTTTGGGCTTTGAACTGAACCAAGATAAAAGCTCAACCGGGAGCTGATCGTAAAAGATGCAGTAAACACACGAGTAAGAAAGAAGTGAAGGTGTTTACTACTCCTTCAGAACATCGTTGTGATTGATTTCCTTGGTAGCGGTTGTCTCTAATCCATACACGAGAACATCTTTAAAAAGCCTCTCGTCTCTTCCCAGGCACAGCTCCGTGTGAAACACCTACGCGAGAGCCGTCGCCGCTGTTTGCTTCACAAACCTTAATGATTTCGTGCAGCTCTCCTCTTTCATTCCAGAAAACGGCCTTTTAGGGAGCTTTTTTTTTTCCCTCCCCGTCTTTCTCAAAATCATGTCCCGCGCCGTGGAACTCCTCATTAGCCTAATTATGGATGGAAAGAGCATGGACGCGATACCTTTAAGGAACGTTTGAAACCTCTTCAAAGCCTCTGCCCGTCAGAAGGAACGGGCCCATGCGGGACAATAAAGACGGAACTGCATCCCGGTTTAATGCCTGATGTACGGCGACGAGACCGCCTCAACGCCAACGAGCAGATTGAGATTGGAGCCACTCGTCCATTACATTTTCTAATTGCTTGATCCTCTTCATCGGCGTTACCTTCATTTCATAATCCGGTGTGACAATACGGCTGAAAGGAGGAAACGTTCCGTTCCCTCGACGCGCCGCTTGTGTTTGGGAACGCGGCCACGCGGAATAGATTAGAGTCTCCGCTCCCTCGCCGGGGACCGCCCTGACCCGCCACGTTGTCTGAACCTCCTCGCCGTGAACAGCTGCCGGCGCTCTCTTGTGGATGCTCCCTTGATTTTGGGGCGTCTGTGCTAGTGCCAAGGCGGCGGCTTGAATCTGTGTGTGTGCCCACCAGCCAGCAGTTTGAAGTCATTTCAGGGAAACGTCTTTGGGTCTGTACAAAGAGAACAAGCGCCCAACTCTGCTCTCTCTTCCAGCTCTATATGAGGAGCTTTTTATTTATTTACAACTTTCTTTTCATGGCCTGCAAATTGAACTTGTGTTAACACTTTTTGGCCACTTGGGGGCAGTGCACTTTGAGCAAATCCTAACATATTATCGCCTTTTAACAAAGTCATTAGTATGCAGCAAAACACTTCAATTACAAGTCCAGTATTCACTCTCCTTTTAGCTCGTTGTTGTTCTCCACCTCCTCCAAACTAGCTCCCTGAGTACACTGTAGCGTAGTGCAGTGTTTTCTCTTTTTCTATGGGACCGATCTCAGCCCTAAGTAACAATATGTTTTATAAATATATCGCGAGAAGGGAAAAATTTGTGCAAAAATAATCCTCACCATTTTGACGGCCCCATGTCACCTTATAATTATTATCTTGAACAAGTAAAGCAGCCATTCCAAAGCGCTATATGTTCACGATCCATACTTTAATTGATTGAAAAGACATATTAAATACTTCATAAATGTGACTGAATAATTGCATTTAGGCAGAGTTAACAGGCTCTACTTTCACCCCTATCGCCGGTAAAAACAAACCGAATGTAAGCATTTCATATAAGTATGCAGCAATAGGGCTCCCTCCTGTGGCTCAAAGCTGTACTGCAGGTATTAATATTAGATAAATGGAAGAAATTCTGTAATTTTACTTGGCGACCACAAATAAAATCTCCCGTGACCCACCTGTGGGTCACGACCCAGTGTTTGGTAATGCGTAAAACAGCTGCCTGACAATGGCAGTGACAGAAACATGACCTCAAATGAAAGCTAATGTCGCTAATGTCGTGTCTTTACCCTTAAACTTCACCAATTTAGTTCACACTCACAGCTTATCAGCTCATATTCCAGGTATACAAGGGATCCCTTTTCATGGGAACAATCTCTGTGTAAACCCTCCGTGCAACACCTGCCTCGCACTAAACAACAGACAATCTAAATTAAGCGACTACCTGGGCAACAAAGTGGAACATTTAGCCGCTTAAAAAGCAGGTACGTCCCTCAGGAGTTGGTGGAGACCAAAAGCAGAGCTAACGGTGGAGTGAATATTGGGCAGAAACACGGCTCCACATTAATATTGCTCCGTCTGCTGAGTGTGGCAACTTTGTAAGCCGATAATATGCAACACAACAGCTTGGCGCGATACTCCCAAGTGGCCAAAAGGGGAAAATAATTGCAGGCTTGCATGTTCGTACAGCACTGCTGCAATCTAAGTGTTCACAAATCCAATTTCGACGGCATCGAGGTTTAGAATGCTCGGCGGACATGTTGAAACGCGATGGACAACTGCCAAGAAATAACTGCCAACCCGTCTGGTTCACTTTCTTACCGAGCGGCATCCTGCCACTCTGCATCGACACACACACTTTTGTGTTGCCAAACACCGTTTCAAACCACTCAATTATTCCTCTTTCAGGAAATGACACGCCTCCAGGGGGGGAATCATGTCACGTGACCCGACCGCTCCCGCCTTGTGGCCTCTGTCTGACTCGTCTCTGGCAGCGAGAGAGAGTCTGCAGGTTCACCCAGACAAACAACACTGGCACGGATACACCATCATTCAGGAACACACACACACACATAACACTAATTAGTTGCATTGTGTTGTACGAACCCTCACTGGTCTCCAATGTCCTTAGAAACTTAAGTTGAGTGCATTCTTGCATCATCAATAAAAGGAAGATGGAAATTGAATAATCACTTTACATCTCTGCACATTGTTTTCCTTTCCAACCTCCCCCGAGCCTCTTTGCTTTCATTTTGTTTCCTATTAATTCCTCCAGACTGCTGCTTCCGTTAAACATTTTCTCAGGGCACAGCGTGATCTTTGGATACGTCTGCTGTCTCACAGCGTGTTCGGTGACCCACGGTTATTCAAATGTGTTGTTATCAAGGTTGTAAGGCGTTTCATCTCGGGACTATTTGCATTCAACGCCTGGCGGGCTGATCACTGTTAAAAGTGCAGCCCGACATGAATGCTCTTGATTAGGACTGAAGACCTGCGTGTTCACCTTTCGGCTTCCAGTTTTGTGTCTTTTGCAGAAAGCTATTCTGACGAAAAGCATTCAGAGACTTTCGTCCCGGATCCTTTTGAGATCTTAGGTAATGGCAATAAGTAAGCAGGTCAACAAGTCCGCATATTCATTTTGGGAAAATTCCCTTTGGGTTTTCGATTACCGGGCGGGAACAATGACTCTCCCTCCTGAATTGAGAAGCACTAAATTGGAAGCCGCCAGGAGATTGCTCCGTCTTACTTCTTTTAGACCTCATAGTGCGGCATTTGAGATTTGATCATGAAATTTTAATGGAGTCACTTAAGCGCTGAGGTGGGTATCTGGCTTAGCACGGAGCTGTCTCGGGTCCCATCTCTCTAATAGACTTTTGTCTGTAAGACGATTCATCTCCCGGAGGCACGCAGCTCCTACAAAAGTCCCACAGAGCTCGAGTCCAGGTCTCGTTGGTTTGTTCCAGCACAAGATCCCTCTTGGAAACGTCTTCTCAGAGAACCGGACGTCGCAGAAACCTGTGTTGGTCTTGATGGAAGTCAAAGTGTTTGTTTTTTATTATCGACACATTTTAAAGAGATTGATATATATATTCTTTTACTTTTGACCTTTAGTTATGACCTTTTTAGTTGACTTTGGAACTGGAGGTATTTATATCACACTGTATCGGCACTTTGCCCTCGTTAAATCCCTCTGCTGCAGGAACTTTTCTCAGAATGACAACTTTCTCAAAGTCCTCTGCTTTTCTTGAAATGCAGCATATTGTCAATTTCCGATGTTATAATCTTCAAATATGCGCTTTTATTTTTAATGGGAGGAAGATGAGTACAGGCTTGCCAAAGAGTAAACATCTGGAACATCAACTTGTACTCATCTCCTGAATCTTTGTCTCAAGATTTAAAAGTGATCTGATGTCAAAAAAATGTAATTTAAAAATTTAAAAAACATTGTGTCACTTTTTAAAAAAAAGATAAGCCCATAATGAGTTTCTACCTCTTTTAAAATGGTTTATTTAATAAGGGGTCAGCGCACAATAATAAAAACATGTCTGTTAAATGTGCCAGAGGCTGTTTTCCATCAGTATAGTCCCGAGAGGCAGATGTTAAAAAACCTGTACATATATTATATTTTCATAAATTATTTACCTGTCTGACTCATCAAACATAAACATAAGGGACATCTCCGTTAGTATTTGTGTCAGACTCTGACTCACACGACGGAAATGGCCTCGAGAGGGCAGTAGGGTGAAATGTAATGACAACTTTATATACGTTCATTTTATTTTGATTTCTAAAGGTTTTTGTTACAACTTTATTTAAACTTCCACTAAGGCTGACTCCATTATAAAACACTGTTTAAAGGACAAGGTATAAAACCAACGTTGTGACAAAATACAGCAAAGGATTTAGTGTAAAAGAGACACCAGAGAGTTCATAGACGATATGAAATCCAGAGAACTCTTTTGGGATTGTTTTCATCAGAGGAGGTCCAGCTTTAAGGTTAGTAATAAGAGATGTATATGCTTTGAAGATGTTTGGATGTGTGTGTAATCAAACCCTTTAGGCGGATACGAGTCAAGACAATACCTGACGGAGGGAGGACGACATGACAAATGTATTCAGAGCGTAATGACTTCATGGTTGGGTTTCAGCCGACGGACTCAGCAGGAAGCCACTCAATCCATCTTCTGCTGACAAGCGGCCATCAATAATGAAATTAATGCCAAACGGGGAGTTGATTTCATCTGTCGGCGCCGAGCGAAAAAAAAAAAGTCCTCACGGCAGCCAGATGTTGGAGAGGAGTTGGTCTCGGGCAGAATTAGAGTCGTGTCAAAGTCGTGTGAGAGTTTAGTTTAGCATCGAAAGGACAGCGTTTCCCTCGCGAGCACGTTGCGGCGCGGCTGTCGAACCTTTAGATTCAAGTCAGAAAAGTGTCCTGCGAGAAGAATTTGCCTATTTTGGAATTTTGATGATATTAATTTTGCTGAAAAAACATGCACAGATTTCAGTTGAAACAATCTGAATCTCTTTTGTCCTCCAGTAAAAAGGCCATGATCCATCTATATCTACCTATGTTTTTTTTTTTTCTGTGCCCGCTTACTTGCATCCATACGCCCAAACACCATCAACAAGACGAGGCTGGAAGCAGCCGGAAGGACTCCATCCAACATTCACAATGTACTTTGAAACGAGGGTAAGCATCTTGTGGACGTGATTTAATGTCAAAGATGAAATGCAAAGTGTGCCCGCTGTGGGTTTTGACCGTGGTGACCTGATGAATACAGTATAAACCGTGAAGCGCAGACAGACGGAGAGAATGCGAGAAATAAAAGACCTCAGGCTGAACTTTTGGGGAACCCGGCCCCTCTCATTGTCTGCAGGGGATTACTGCGTGATGAGTTTTCAATTTGATCAGAAAAGGTTGTACAGTAGGCCACGGGAAAGATAGAAGCTGAAGCAAAGTACGCCGGCGCACTTAAAGCCCAGCAAATAATTCTGCCACGGGCGCAAAAGCCTGTGTTAAGATATGAAAGGATTAAAGCAGAAGTTCCACCTAAATTCACTCACACATCTGGTTTCACTTATTGAAAAGTTTTTGGGGGGGAAATGCAAAGCCTTATCAACATTTCAAAGTTTTCATTACCTGCTTCCTCCGGGGCCGAAGTTCAGTTTTAGTGGCCTCCTTTAGATGATCGCGAACACTTTACCGGGACCAAGGAGGGTCAAGAATATTGGCCGAATTCTGCAGAAACTGGCCCGGCGACCGCTTGACCGCACCGTTGATTTATGCTGAAGACCTGAGAACTACGTGGAGGGTTTGATATGTAAAGCGCAACGCCTGAAAAGTGAGCTATTTAAAAAATAATACCAGGGAAAGAAAAGTCACTTTGAAGCGTTCGCACAAGGTTTTCAAAGCCTCTAACAAGTTAGAGATGCAAGAGAGAGATGGAGCTTCAAAAATGACTGATTGATGGTCGGACATATGGAGGCCTGCTTCTTTCAGCACAGTGCAGCTGAAACCAGACATCAGAACCACATCAATCCAGAACTTCCTCTGCACCTTTCGCGATGACTCATTCATGTTCAAAAGTTTCACTTCTGGAAATGTTGGAGGGAATACAAACCTCTTATCACCTCATGAAAGTTTGTGCGACTTATCTCAAACTATATACGGGCAACAATTAATAAAAGACAGATTATCAGAAGGTGCAAAAGGAGATTTCATAGTTCTGGAGACACTCGGGATGAAGGGACTCCAAAGCCAAAGAGGTTCCTCTGGGTTTTGACTGTATAATTATATGCAAAGAGGTATATGTATATGGAGATATTACTGTCTGGGAATCATGGCACTATTAGAAAATGTGTGATTTGTTCAATTGAACAAATCATGCATTGTAAATGGGTAGTTTTGGGGGGAATAATGCTGATCCGCTTTGCCTAGAAGCCTTGGATGAGAGGTTTGATACCATCCTCCTATGCGCTGAAGATGATACTACACAGCCAGCTGCTGGTTAGCTTAGCTTAGCTTAGCATCGAGACTGGAAACAGGTGGAAGCAGCTCGCATGGCCCTAGAAGAAATCAGCCTCAAAGCCTGATGGGGGTATTATAAGCTCTAAAAATAGAAGCCAAGCTGAATGCATTCAAAGAAACACTTGCAGGGTTGTGTTACCAGAGCAACGTTAATTTCTGTTTGAAGATTAGTGAAGTTTGAGCAAGATACACAAGCACTATGAGTGGAAGAGGCCTTTTTCTTATAGTGAGCATTATAGGACACATTAGTTTTCTTCGGCGTATTTATGAGCTTCTGTATTTTTGATCATCCCTTTAAGTTTTGCTCCATAACTTTATGTTTTCCTTGCCTCCTCTCACACCGAGGCTGTGATTTTGTATTTATTTTTTTTTTTACCTCTAGAAGTGTTTACCCAACTAAAACTGAAGGCTGCAGACTGAAATCCACAGGGACTGCTATATCTGCCAACAATAAGTTAGTGGGAGATCAATTTAGCCCGAAATCCTGCAACGGCGTTCACGCGCCATCTCATCAGATTCTCGCGGAGGAATATCGAGTGCGACGCCTGTCATCGAAGTTCCAACGCGAGAGAGGAGCGCCGCTAACGGTCCCACCTTCTCCAAGCCTCTGATGATACCTTTTCATGCTCTGCGGTGACAGCGGCGTGCTGTAATAGCACGCTGTCCATCATCGTTATAGCCTCCCAGGTGCACACACGAGGCCCTAATCCTGATCATTTAAAAGAAGAAAAAAAAAAGAGAAAACGTCAGCAGAAGTCTGTCACAGATTACTGACTTGCAATCATACAAAGTCAACCCATGCTCTCAGGTGCTGTGTGCACTTAGGCGTTGGAGAGTCTCTATTTATAACCGTATTGCTCCTGACAGAGTGACGCTTATTGGAAAACATCTGTCCCCCTCCCCCTTCCTCCAGGGGCCAGATGTGAGGACTCAGTGGGGACTGACTCACCCAAATCATCATCTCTGACCCATCTCCTCTCCCCTGAGCAATCCAGCAAGGGCAATTCATTTGGGCCGGTGCCCGTGAAGGTTTGACATGCTGCAGGGGGGAAGCTGGCACACAGCTCCGGCTCTATTGATTTACATGCTGTTGTTTTGTATCTCTGTGGTGTTTAAAAAATAAAAATAAAAATAAAAATGATGCCAGGGCAGAATCTCAAGACAAATTGCACTGATTGACAGTGACACAGCCAGCCACTACTGTCAGCCTACAGACAGCATGCATTTACACACACACACACACACGCACTTGATTTATGCGGATTTTAACTGGCACAATGAGCTCGGGGTGCGTGAGCACGGGAACGGGTTAATGTCCTGTGGTTTGACCAAAGGGTTTGACGCAGGAATGGTTAATAGGACAGCAGCAGGTGGAGACATGCAGACTGACGAGCAGCAGCAGCAGAGGAGCCACTGCGCGCTGACAGTCGGGGCTGAGCCGCGGAGGAGACACGCAGCCACTGCCCGTCACTTGTGTGCCCCATGCAGCAGGCAACAGTCATTTTATTGCAGGATTTAGGCACCTTTATTTATAGATATATTTTTTAAAAAAAGGAAGAAAATATTATTTAGAAAATTAAAAAAAAAAAAGAGGCAGATACAGCTTCCAGGCATGGTTTCTCCGTCTGCCTCTGTCGTCGAACGGGACGCCGGTGAATAACACGTCACCTGCCGGGTGGAGGACTTGAGCAACTCTCGTGGAAGTCAGCGGACAAGAGAGCGAGCGTGTTTCTGTCTAATGGGAAATGAATGTGACCGGGAAGCAGCAACCTGAGCTGATCGAGCGACCCGCCAGCCTTTCGGTTACAACTTTGGCAAGTACAAAAGCTGTTCACGAGGGCGGAATAGCAGCGACTGAGAGGTGTAGCGGGGCAGGTGCCGAGAGCATGCGCCCCGTTTCATCTGGAGGGAGGGAACACCAGACTACCTTGAGAAACCAGACTCTTTAGTGGTTCGCTGCTTTTAAATACTTGTTGTTGGCTAGAGGGCTTCGATACGAAACTCTTCCCCACACACATTACAGCGTTGACACATTTCGGCGATCATTTAGCAAAGTGTGGTGCTCGTGCTCGTACAAACGTCTAACTTTTACCATTAAGGTTCCTCAGTCAATGTTACTCCTCCATGCAAACGCCGTAGGTCACCCGGGGCGGGAACGACTTCTGTGTGCGTTGCTGAAAACCTTGCAAACGCATTTCATTGAAATACTGCAGTGCCTGCTTTATTATTTAACAGTACGTGTATGCCGAATTCACCGGAGGACTATTCTCAATGACCACAGTCCCTCTTTCCTTCTGTGCGACGCGTGTAATTTCACCGATAAGCAGGTACACGTTAAACTTCCGGATATGCAAGTGCAGGCTGGTGTGACGTTCCTCGCGAGGAAACGGTGCTTTTTTTGGGGTTGATTTTTTTTTTTTTTTTCTTCTATCAGCTGTGGGTTGTCAGGTTACAGCAGGTGTGCTATACATACACTCAAACACTCAAACATAACTATTGCAACTTAGCATGATGTTGTCGTTCCTTTGACATCAATTGTAAGAGATTTTTTTGATTGCCATGTCGCCCATTGCTCCAGATATAGCCTGTAATCAGCATCCAGTTAGAGTGAATGCCAGATTACTGCATGCCTGGCTGGTTGAGCATCAATTATATCATGCCTTTTTACCATTATTTTCTTTTGTCAGACACAGACGTGTATGGAGCTGAGCTTCCTTTCCTCAAGGCTTCATATTTAATTGGGCATTGTGGTTTAGGCTACTTCAACCAGAACATAAATAATCATTCTTTATTTTTAAAAACAGCGGTTCATATTATCTGTGTGGGCTGTTAAAAGCAAGACAAACAACACTGATTACATATTGCGTATGTCTAAAAGTGAACCAATCATAATATAATCAGAACGGGTAAAAATGAGATATTTCAGTTCAATCTGTCTGAGTCTTTGCAGAATGTGTTTGTTTGTTTTTTTTTTACATTTTTTAATGAAAAGTAGGAATTCATGCTCTCATCTTCTTCATGGCTAAACATGACACACCATTTAATGTGTTGCGTGGTAGCCGGTCTTCCAGCACTAGACACATGGCACCTTTCATTTCATCGGCCCCGGGGTCCCTCTTTTGTAGGGCACTTTCTGGTCACCAAGCATTCCCTTTTAAAACCGGATACCTGAGCCTGGAGGGACAAACGTCTGTGGCTTAATTCTGCTGGTAGAGGGTGCCCAAATGTCGCTTACCACTGAGTGATGGCTAAAATAACACGGCACGCAGAGTTTCCTGTTGAAACGGGCTCTCCCACAAACACAGTAATGCCTGCAACGCTCTCGCAGCATCGTGCAGACATCTGATCACCTTGCGGGTTAACACGTTGTATTGATCGTGCTTCAACAGGAAGGGAACTGAAGATCGTGCAGGCCTTCAAACAGTTGTTACGAAACACTTGCCAGTAGCCATCAAATCGAATTCGGCAAACCTGAAGCGGCTCGCCGGCTGGCTTTGTGATGCTCTCATCGGAGGCTTGTGCTGAAGGCCCGTTTTGGTGTTTGAAGGTTGTTCCAGCCGTCGTCTGGATACAGTAGTAGACGGTCCAAACACGAGCAGGACGGCCGGCGTCGGCAGCGAGTCTGGTTGTGTGTTTTGATTGCAGGTCATGGTGTGTTGGCGCTGTGACGGCGAGGAGGCGTTTGCAGGATGTTTACCAGATTCCCCATGTTAGCAGACGTCTCCATCCCTGTTTGCGTTTTGCTCATTACATGAGGGCTTTACACTTCATGTAATTCTCTTCTAGATTGTAAATACAAAGTGTGTGTGTGTGTGTATGCGTGTGTGTGTATGTGTGTGTGTGGTTTATTTACCGAATTGGCTGAATAAATGTCTGAGCGAGCTGCAAAAACTTGTCCACGATATGAAAATGGCATTTCAAAATTGTAATTGCATTTCACCCAATTCTGTCCAATCGGGCAACTTTTCATTTAGTTTGGTGGGTCAAAATAATTTGGGCAACTTTTTCGTCTCGTTTGGGCGTCGTCCGCTGACACAAAAGCTCCTCCGTGGTTCTTCCTCCTCATGCGAGTAGTTGATCTGAGAGCGACCGAGTCCAATGAGCTCAGCAGGCTCAGCTCGATACCCGACGATCATCAAAACCAGAGAAGAAGTTGAAACTTCTTTCCTATTCCATATATTTCTTTGTCGTAGATGCAAGACATGTAAAAGCTTACAACTGTTCCTAAGCACGGTTTGTCGAATAGACTTGTTTTATCCCATTTTATGGCTTCTATTGAACCATTTTCATTCGTGCAACCGCAGATTTGAGTGAATGAGTCTGAAATGAATATTCAAAATGACGCTACTCAGTGACGATTAGGATGGTTGCACACTATAGACTTCGGTACAGCTTCCTATTGTCTGGGAACACTGTATTCTCCTTTTCTTTTCTTTTATTTAGTGATGACGCGTACGTTAAAATCTTGTGTTTCTGCACGTTTGATCTTGGTGTGAAACTCAAGCTTATTGAAACATTTGTTTCCTGTAGTTCAGTGCGGGGATGATGTACTTTTGTCAGCCAAACAGGAAGTTGGTGTCGCTCTGATTCTCTAGACAAAAAGCCCAATGAGTTTTTTTCATTGGACACAAGTTTATGATAATTGCACGTGTTTGTTCAGCAAGATAATCTTCACAAATGGAAAGCACTGCTGTGCATCTTGAAGCGTGAACGCAATCGACTGAAGTACAAAGCTAACGTGCTGTCGACGGACGGCACCGCGAGACGGACCACAGTAAGCGCTTATTATAGGACACGTAAAAGCTTCTAAACTCAAGAGAGGGACCCATTTTATATCGTAGAAGAAAACGTTAAAGTCTTTTTATCTTGGGTTCCTCCACAGATATTATTTCAGGCATCAAAACCAAAAAAAAGATGATTGACGAGGTAACCGGAAGTGCAAAAAAGCAGACTCATTTCCATGTTTTCCATCTCATTCCTGCAGCACTCTATTCAACACTTTATCAAATGCAATCTGTCTGGAAAGTAAGCGTGACAACTTCCTCTGAGCAAATATACACAACGGTACTGACACTAAAATGCTTCCGATGATGGATAACCATTCCCACGCTGCAGTGCAGGATTGCACTGGCTGTTGGTGTAATTATTTCGTTGGTCAATAGAACTTTTACAGAGTGAACAAGTGGCAAAGACAGCTGGGATCACCAGAAATGGGATTAAACGCAGTGTGATTATGGGATAATCAAACCCATGTCCTTTCCTCAAGGCGGGATAAAATAATGTGACATGCATGTCATATAAAATTTCCGAACCCCCCCCCTGTGGTCACACGCCTGACGGTCTCTTGGCAAGAGCCGCAGAGGCCTAATTATACCCCAGTGGAGTGTGAAAGTCGACGCTTTTGTATTCAGGAAGTCAATCATATTTTAACCAAATCACTTCTGCTGGAGCATGAACACGATTTCCCTTTTATAACTTTTTCATTTTCCCAGAGACAGTCAGGTAATTGGAAATTACACAAAACAATCAGACCTTATTATTGTCAAATATATAAAAAATGTCAGTTTCCAAAAAAAAAAAAGAAAAGAAAAGAAGGTCATACGTCTCTTCAGTGTCTGAACAATATTCAATTTTAGTCCTCATCATTGGAGTCGGTCCTTCAAAGAGGAACGGTGTAATTTAATGACCTAGATTAAGAATGGAAACGCTTTCCCCCTTTTGCTATATTAAATATTTCTGCACACAACTTTATATATATATATATTTATATATATAGTATGCATATCTAGATATATAGTATGCATATCTAGATATAGTATGCATATTTAGATATAATTTCCTGTCAGATGGTTTCATTTTTCAAGGCATGAGAGCTAATGACAGGAACTCAAGGAACCCATGAGAGTTGTGGAAAGGGCCAAAGGGCAGACTCCAGTGTTACATCATGAATTACGCTTTTTTATTTTTTATTTTTAAAGCTCGTAATTAGTCCCCGTAGGAAGTGCAAAGTTACATATATAATACAGTGTTATGCACGCTCATCTTTCATAAGTCAGCCACAAAAGCAGGCTGTTATTAAAGCTTTAATTAGGCGTTTTCAATTTTTAAAGTGTCGAGAGCACACGTTGTCATAAATCCTGATCCGTCGAAAACAAGTTGCGCCGTCACTGCTCCAAACCTTTCTTGAAATGTTTCCCCAGTAAATAAAAGGAAAGTCGTCCTCTGCATTATTAATACCCACAGCGTTTCATTAGCATTCTTATTTAGAGTCGAGGCAGGGACTTTATGCATTTTAATGTTCCCGTTCATTTCCAAGTGAGACTCAAAGAAATCCACCTTACCTCGTTACCAGCCGGTAGTGGCTTTTCTTCCCACTTATGATCAAAAAGAAAGAAAGAAGAAAAGCCCCCCCCCCCCCCGCCCCAAAAAAAGAGGCAACGGTTTATTTTTCGTCCTTGAAATGGGAATAAACGAATGTCGGAAATATTCACAGATTGTCCCAGATTGGTTCCTCAAAAACCTCCACTCGCCCCAAATGACTCCTCCCACAGCGCCAGCATGAGAACACCCAATCCCCGCTCATGCATAACTCCCAACTGTTGCGCCATTGATGGTGACGGTGTGTGTCTGCGTTTGTGTTGTTTGTATCATAGCGAGGGGGGGGGGGGGGGAGGAAGACACCAGCGTCACACTCGAACATCCAAATAAATCAAAAGGTACTGTTTCAGACCAGTTTTCCCCTTGTCTACTAATTTCCTTTATCTATTCCCTCGCGCTCGCGCAACCACGTGCCGTAATCTCCCACGGATTTTGGGGGGAATTTGCGGCGATCGCGTAGTCTGCCGCGCTGCTGTTTGAGCGCCGCGGCTCTCCGAGGCGAGCCTGTTCAAACAATGAATATATACAGTGGAGAGGAAACGCATCAAGTGGCTTTGATTTCCCACGGAGGCACTCCGGGGGGAGGATTGAAGCGGGATGATTTCTGTGAGCTCTGTGCATACGAGTCCTTTCCAGGATATTGACACACAGCCAGGCTCTGCACACAGTGGCTCGACTGATACATAGGGATGTGATCTCCAGTGCGTATGTACGATGTTATACCGGCGGGGCAACTTCACCCAGGATTGGGGACATGGAAAACATCAAACGGGCACGTTTCCCATGAAGCAGGGGCGTAAATCGAGTGCGGCGGCTTTCGCGGGCCCGCGGGATGACGAGGAGGAGGAGGGGTGGGGGGGGGGGGCACAGAGCGAGCAGACGCTCAAAGTGTGTTGAGCGAACGGAAGGGATCAGTTCAATAAGTTGCTGCCATTTGCTGTACGTGCCCTCCAAAAGGGAAACCCACCTCAGTCATGTTTTGCATCTTGTGCTTGAAGTCAAAAGCGGTTTTCCAACAACAATATTTGCTTGATCTACTTGAACTATTTGTAATCCATAAGAAATGTTGACGAGCATGAACTTTTGTCGAGTCTCTACTGGTCATGTGACGAGACGATACGACGGATAACTTGACCTGATAGCTTCCTCTTCGACCTCCACTTTCCCAATTCAACAGCACGGGTAACTGCAAAAGGGACTGTACAATCCAACACATTGTTAATATAATGTATGATGTGTGTGTGTGTCCTCCAGCACTAGTAACTAGCGTGTACCAGTACCCGTCACGATGGTGTGCACTGGAACCCGTCGAAACTCCCTCGCTGCACCGCCGCAGAGACTTCATCACACACAATTGCTTGTGTGTCTAGATTTTCTTATTGTTCAGAAAAGTGTTAGAGACTGTGAGATGATTTATGATTATTGGAGGAAATGATGGTTTTTACATCATTATTTAAGACTTTATATGGTGTATTTATATCACCTGGAAGCCATTATCTGACCATTAACCGCTAACAACACCCTCAACATGTACCATCAGTGAAGCCCGGAGCAGTTCACCAAGGTCCATTGTTTAAAATGATTCTGTCCTAATAATTGCCTCCAGGACACTTCTGCAAGACGGGAGCCTCAGAGGGACAATTCCAGAGCATGGGAAAGTGGTTTGCTGCTGTGCTTCCACCAGACCTCCGGCAGGCCGTCTGATTAGAGCAGTTAGTCTTTGGCGCTGGAGTGCAGATGAAAAGGGTCGCATCCCATCGGCTGAACTCTCTCCAGGAGGGAGGACTTGTTATTAACCATTGTTATCTGCAGACCCCGTCCCATTGTTCCAGAGCTGCTGTAGAATTACCCTCTGCTTCCCATCTGGCTTTATTTTAATTTAAATAAGGAGTGCGGCCTCTTTTTAGCTCTTTCACTTATTGGGAGTGTTTTGTCTAGGTCTTTTGAGTTGATTGTAAATACCAAAGTGCTCCTGATTCTCCAGATAAAAGTTGTTCTTTTGGGTCCTCAAAAACTGTACATTGAATGATTACAATATGCTGTCTTGGTCTCCTACAAAAGTGCATTCACACAGAACTAAACTGCCCTTTGGTGGCAAAAAGTCAAACAGAAAAGTAATCCACGACCAATACGCCAACTCTTAATACCTAATTCCCGAGGCTGCTTCCCCAAAATACAAAATAGGTGCCAGGGCTTAACACACAGTGAGAGACAAAAAATACTTTAAGCTTTCAGTCCTGTCCTTTGTAATCATTTCATTCTGTCTTTAGGAAGCTATCAAAGTGTTATTGGAGTCTGAGAGATGACATTTTAATGAAGGGTCTCCCACTAATGTGTTAACTGGTAGTCGCTCCACCACGCTGCTCACGGCACGGTGACCTCTACGACCCGTCTGTGTTACCTCATACTAATCCTCATCGGCTGCTAACGTGGTGCTCAGGACACAGATGGAGTTGAACGCGTCAGCCTTGGACACTTTAGTGGAGAACCACTGAGAGAGGGCAAGCTCAATTCGTGGGACACAGGCACCTCATAGAGGCATGTCCACTTTTAATGGCGTAGAGGCACTTCTAGCGGCGCCTCTCTGTCATTAGTGGCATCTGCGCTGAGTACCGGACATGCCTCCGTGAGGTGCCGGCTCCTAACTGGAACCATTTGGGTGGAAGCATCAGGATTGATTTGATTCGGGAATCCGGCCAGCCGTCTTCAGCCAGCCAACAACGATCTGTCTTCCCGCGCATGATCGTGTTTCATTCAGAGTGAAGAGCGGCTTTTCGCTGGCTGCTCCGTCGTGGATGTGTTTGTGAGACAGCAGGTTGGACAATGAGGAGCGAGGGATCAATACGCTGCCGGCGCAGCTCGACAATGAAATATGTTCTTACCCATTTTAAATAGTATAAACGAAAAGGAATCAACCTGTGATGTCGGTCAGTCATTTTATATATATATATATATATATATATATATATATATATATATATATATATATATATATATATATATATATATATATATATATAGGCCTTTTTATTTTATATGAGGTTTTTGAATGAACCTTTGAAAGTCTGTCGCCTAATGACGGCATCATCCTGAAAAAAAAATCTGAAACCCAATTTGCTTTAAGGGATTAAATGGATTAAATGAGTCTTTCTTTTTTAATTCTTTTCGTATAGAACCACTGTAAAGGCTTTGGGGGGGATATATTGGCAGACTTCAATATTTGCATTGGTGTATGACCAGCTATAACTAATAATTATTGTGTTTTCTTGATCTTAGAGTCTGTTGCACCGCCATGTTTTTACCGGAGCGAGGGCCTTTCTTTGTTTGTTACCTGAAGGCCACCGTAGTTCTTCACCACGAGCTACATCTAAATCACTCTTATGAATGTAAGCAGTGTGGGCCTACCTTTTTGTGTGCGGTAAAGCAAACAGTTATTGACCTCCATAGGAGGTCGGTCGATCGCGTTTACGAATTTCTTTGACAATAACATTCCCATTGTACAGTTTAATACAATTTGTCGGCATCTCAAGTTTAAGCATAAATAGTAACACACGGGCGTTTTTATTGGCAGTGTGCTCATGCAGCTCTTGGGGCCGCTCTAGTTGCGAAACCAAGCTCATCAAGATGAACGTCTGAACAGTCTGATCAACTCAGAACAGAGACCAGCGGTTGATCCTTCCTGTCTGGAGGTTTGCAAACATGTGAGTGAAATAGAGACATTTCTACAGGAGTCAAGAGGACGCGAGTCTGAGCCGAGTGGAGCTGTCCATGGTGCTGAAAAGGGAGGCTTTGATTCTGGCATGTCACATTAGCCTTTAAGCATTTGGTTTTGTTGTGTATGAATACATCTGAACAAGGCAAGAGAGTGAATGGTCGCTACTTGATCAATTAAAACGAATGGATTATAATAGTCCATAAAGTTGGTTGTGTTCCTAGATTACCTCAGTCCCTACATTCCTCACGTGAGCCTCTCCAGCAGTCTGACTGCATCAAGGATGCAGATAAGTGTTGTGTATTACTCTTAAAAGGAACATATCATTTTTGAATAATGAATTGAATTTATTACCTGTCAGCAGTATCTGCAGCTTCTGAGCGTCTGCAAGACCTCTGATCTGTTTGTTTACTTCCTGGTTGAACGAATGTGATTGGCAGACTTCAGTCAGGTGACACTCTGACTGGCTGGTGGCGTGCTACTCCCTGCTTATTAAATGCAAGTTTAGTTTTCATACAACTATGATCGTCTTGAGACTGGAAACAAATGGGAATGTGTTCTGAAAAGAAATATTTACTGAAGCTAGTATTTATAAAAATATCCAAAAAGGCTTCATTTGCGTATAAAAATAGCAATTTTTCATCTTTTCATCTTTTTTTACTACTCTGCATGTATTAACTTAATGTCATATATGTCATCATTTTATATATATATATAGATATATATATATATATAGATATATATATATAGATATATATATATATATAGATATATAGATATATATATATAGATATATATATATATATATATATATATATATATATATATATATATATATATATATATATAATGTAATCCTGTTCAGAGATGTTTTTAAAATGGCGCAGACGCTTGCTGGTGGAACCTTTCTGAAGGCTCTGCTTGAACTGTGACCTCGGTGTGCGTCTCTGAGTGTCGAGCGCTCGGCTGTCTGCTGCAGGTTTACCCAGCATGCCGAGTCGTAAGCTCCCGCTGTTTTCAGAAACACATTAAAAACAGCTTAAGTGCAGACATGCTGATGCATTGATGACTATAATCCGTCACTGTAAATGAGATGACTGTTGACTTTCCTCTCGTACAACTTAATAAAAACACAACTTTGTAAGAATCACTCCGGTGGTGTTTGAAGGAGGTCTGTTCCGCTGTAACTGAACGTGCACAGAGACAGTTTTGTCACGTTTCATCTGCCCCTTCGCTGTGCGAGTGTGTCCTGATGGAAAGATGGTAAAAAAAAAAAAAAAAAACCTTCACTAAATGTGGATATCAGCAGCGAGGTAACGCCATGTGTGGCCAAAGCGGTTTCATTTAAAATGATCCCAAAGAATCCATTCATATTTTTGAACCTTTTTAACTTTGAAAGCTGCCGGGCAACATCGCCTATTGGTGCACACACACGAGAGATATCTTTGCCACAGTTTGATACGATTTTTATAACGTGCATATTTGCAAATTTTGGGCAAAAAAATGCAGGCTCACAGTTTGCAAAATATATGTGCTTGAAATTGCTTCTTATCCATCTATTTCTGATAGCTGTTCTTAACACAGCAAATACTTTGTTTATGTGCAGCTTTAGCTCTCCGCTTGAAGTTCTAAGATGATTAATGATGAAAAACTCCCTAAACTTTCTGAAAATGAATCCCACGCAATGTGAGATGACAACTCAACAGGTTTAACTTTAGAACTCAGGATCCACGGCTATTTTCGCTGCTGACACAACACTGCAGTGAGAATTTACTTTTTGAAGGTTTGGTTCTCACCTTCTACTCCATTTTAATGTGAATATCTTTAAACCTTCATATATATATATATATATATATATATATATATATATATATATATATATATTTCATACTCATCACAAACCTCTAGGTGTAAATTAACGTGCTTTTATTACAGTCAGGTCTGCAGCCAGACAGAGAACATTGGGAGTGATGTCTTGCTGTGGCTTCGAGACGGTTTCGCTCGACTTAACTTGTGACTCATGGCTGAAACGCTCTAAAATCCTCGGTGAGGGGTTTGTGAAACAAAAACTGAACTGATGGAGCTATAGTGTGACGCTTCGGAGAGGGCTGAAGCTGTCATGAAACTAGATGATTTTTCCTGCTATCGTGTACTGTGCAGGTTTGATGACGGACGTTATCGGATTGATCTCTGCAACAAAAAGTGTGTGTGTCTGAGCCATGGCCGCTGGCTATATTTGTGTGACAGTGCTGTCCCTTGTGTGTGTCGCTCGACAGCTGAAGGTTATCGGTGTCTGAAAAGTTTTTCTTCCCCCCCCGTCGTCTTAAAAAGCGCAGTCAAACGTCAACCTGTCACGGAACAGGGAGCGGAGGTCGAGGACGCAGAAATGTCCACACATGCTCAGTCCCAACCCGTCAAATAGCGCCGCTCGGTGTCAATATACATGCTCGTTGGACGCATGAGTGTGCTTTTCAAAATAAGAGGATTAGGTTGAGGTAAGGAATGCGGATGTTAACTTGACTGCGAGCGACTCGCGTCACTGCTGTCACGACTGTGCAGTGTGCAGTATTGTATATATTTCAGAGAGGCCGAGATGTAACCTCATGTCCGATCAAAAGCAGTTAACCTTGACTCGGTTTGATCGGTCTGATACTCTTTTGAGCATTTTGGACGTGTGTTCTGTCACCTTCAAGTAAATAGGCAACATATATGTCATAAATAACATTAAAAAAAACATCTGCAACAACTGAAATTGAACTTTTTTTCCGGTTATGATGGTATTAGCAAGGAGACACCTTTTTTTAAAATAATTTCGGTCAAAAAGAAAGCTCTAGCGTCAGTTCAGTCAGAAGCCGGTAATGTATTCCTCATACATCAGCCAAACACTTCACACTCATTATTTACTTGCTGTCATTGTTCGGGGCTGTCAATCAGGACATCAGCGGGTCTCCTCCTCTCATCTCGCTGCCGTCTCTTTTCAAAAATGACTGTCGCGGATCCATCAGCTCATCATCCTCTCAGCCTCATCCGCACCACCGGGTCTGGACTCTGGATCCATCCTGCTGCTGATCAGTGCAGATGGCCCTCAATTACAAATCTCCCTGTAGAGTCCAAGTGCCAAAGACTCATCATTTATCATCACACATCTGTTAATAATGAACAATTATCCTTTCTTTATCTGACTAGTCTCTCCTGAGGGAGGGACTTGTCACTCTATAATTCAGTTTTTTTTCTAACTGCATCCTCGTACACAGAGTAACACCGGGGGCCACGACACGACAGGATATTCGTTTTTACAAACGGAGACTTGTCTCTAAATTGCACTACTACAAAACTAACTGAGACGGAAACGAGGCAGAGCGAGGCAGAGCGAGGCGGTGCAGCGCCACTTTTCACTTTCCACTTTCCAGATGACGAGCAAAGGTATTAAAACGTGTCTTCCAGGTAAAGGACTTGGCAGGTAGCCGCTGTAGGATTGGTTTAGCGGGGCAGCTGCTTCACATGCGGGCGTGAATAACACTTAATACAATCCAAGACGGACTGTATCGGAGAAAATACATCATCACTAATCATGTGTTTTATCAAAACAATTTCTGAGGTAAGAAAAAGGAACTGCAAGTAGACGAAACTAAAAAGAAACGTTGGCGACTCAGAGTTTTCTTGGAAAGGCCTGATTCAGGTGTACAGCCCTCGGCGGCTTCTCAATTACGGCCTCATCGACATCACTTTGCAGGTTTAAATTGGAAAACGTTGTTCGCTGCAGCTCATCAACTTAAACTCTAAAACAGCTAAAGTGAAACATTTGGCTGTTGTTGCCTCTTGTGTCTTGCTTTGTTGTGCATCAACACCGACAACCGAGCCGGGGCGAATAGACGCAAGAATGAATAGTTTTACACAGGTTTCATGCTGAGGAAAGAGAAAAGCTCAAGTTAAGGTAGACGGTTTGATTAAAGTGGTCCTCCAAGTTTTACTGATCTCCATTAAAAATATAAAAATTGAACGCCTATGAAATGAAGTGTTGTCTCCAGTGTTGGGAGGAAGTACTTTGACAATGTGTCAGACGCATTTAATGCTTCATGACGCCCGTCTCATTTACAGATTGTCGCTGCACGTTGTGAACATCAATGAGGCCGTCGCCAAAAACAGTTCCTTCCCTCTGAGGCGAAAGCTCTTCAGAGATCTAAATTGAATCTTCTGTGTTTAGTTATTTATAACGTTAGTTGGCTGCAAATGAAGTAGAAATCGAAGCACATTTACTAACGCGTTGAGGCTGAGAAAGAATTTCGCCTGCGCTGATAATAACAGCGCTATATGAGCTTTATTATCTTTGCTAGATTACGTCATTTATCCTAGTGTCCTCGATGAGCCTAATTGTTGGACGTTTATGTAAACACACAGGGCAAAAGGTCATGAAGTCCTAATGTAAAAATGATTGAAGTATGTCCATATATCCTACAATAAATTGATTAAAGTAAATATTTTTGAAATGCTTGATTGAACCCGGACTCCACTCTTTAAAGGCATGCTTAAAGATTGGGCTATAATACCAGTAGTACATTTTATTTGTACAGTGCTCTTTAAAGGCACTCATAGGCAGATTTAAATAAATGAGTTTTAAAAAGCGCCAAGTGATGGAGGAGGTCAGAGAGGTGTGAAGGGGAGCGGTGTGGAGGGCTTGCAGGTGAGGAGGAGGATCTTGAACTGGTTTCTGTGCTGTTTGTGGGGAAGTGAAGGTTTTGGAGGACGGGAGTCATGTGACCTCTGTAGGAGAGGAGACGGCAGCTGAGCTCTGGATGTGCTGGTGTAGGATGAGAGAAGGAGAGGGAGGTGCGGAGACGGGTGATGTTTTCACGATAAAAGAAGGCTTTTTTGTTGTTGTGCCTGACGTGGTGTCAAAGGAGAAGGTTGGCTCAAAGATGACTCCAAGGTTAACAGATGTGTGTGGACGCAGGAACACTGGCGCCATCGATGCAGACGGAGACGCGGTGGTGTGATTTGTTAAGTGATTTGTGGCCGATGATGACGATTTCAGATTTATTGCTGTTGAGTTTCAGAAAGTAGGTCTTTATGACGAGGAGCTGATGAAAGAGTCTTGTTTGTTCCAGCCGTTGAGATGTTTTAGCTTTGAAAAGAAGTGAACTTCCAGTTTTTTCCAGTGAACTTTGAAACTAACACGTCCCTGAACAGCATTTCTTCATCACCCCCCCCCCCCCCCCCACCCACTTCTCCCCAACCCCTCGCAAAAAACGCCTTCTGGTAAAAATGATCCACTGAGTAAACACTATGATTTTCTTCCACTTCAAGTGCGCCAAGCAAAGTGAAATCTACTCTGATGCACTTCTTTCAACTCTGTCTACTTTACCCTCTCCCACCGGAGCCACAACTGCGACGCCTCGGCACAAACACTGTAAACTGTTGCGAAGACGGTGGAGACAGTTTGCAGCCGCCGTCTCGCACAATTCAGAGGTGCGAGTGTTTCTAGAAAACATGACAAGTCTCTTGAACCTTGTCTGTTGCAACCCGATGGAAAGAAAACAGTGAGGTTTGCTCAGGCAGAGAAGCAGATGCACTAAAGATACACCATGACATCTGGCCAGCTGCACACAATGTAAATTACAGCGTGGAGGCCAGCCGCCCGTGTTAATTATATTCCAGTGTGTCAACACGGTCCCTGCAAACTCTGTTGCAGAAATATTTGTGCCGGCTCACATTTGAAGCCATATTGGGGGTTTTAGAGTGTAATGGAAAGATGAGCACGAGTGGAGTTGAAGCAAAGGGAAGCGTGAACTGAGACCAGTTGAAAAGTGTTTTCAGTACAACATTTGCGCAACGCTACTCCGAGGCTGGGTTTACCTCCACGGACACTCAGAGATGAGAGGAAGAGCGAGGCGGATAAGAGCTGGACTTCCTGGTGAGTTCTGAGAGCAGGAAGTTGCTCGCTCGCTCACAGCTAGCGCCGGTGTTGACGTGAACAAACGCGCACAGACAATGCAGCAGTCAAATTAGCCTTCTGTTAAAAACACGCCTTAACAGGGACTGGCTGATTTAAAAAATAAATAAATACATGTAATTGAGAAAAGGCAAGCATGTGGGTTTCTGGAAGCGTCGTCAACATGATTTGGCTTTCCTTGGAGCTTTTCTTTCAAAAGAAAGGAAACGTCTGAACACGAGCCTCTTGTGTGACGGGGTCCTACATGAGCACGATGTTCTGCAGCAATAGGAACGGTTTGCTCTTTTCACTGATTTGAAGTGGGCTCTTCTGGGTTGAGGTAATGGGTTTATTAATTTAGCAACATTGGACGGTTAAATAATGTTGCTATGCCAATGTTAATCAGATCTTATTAAACCACCCACGCGGCCCTGATGAAGGTTGTCAGTGGTAAACACTTAACTTAAATGCTTTAACTTCTAATCAAGCTTCAAACTAAATGATAGAACTGTAACATGATGAAACGCGTAGACATGTTTTAAAATCGGCATTTGAAAGTGTCTTAAAACGCAATCTGCTGAGTGAGCGGTGCGTCGGCCTCATCTCCGTCTTGAAATGAAAGCGTCTCTAATCAGAACCACCACGTTTTCATGCCACGCAAAACAGTGAGTAGAACAGCGCGCTGGGCGCCGGCGGCAGAGCGGAGTCCCGGCGGCGGCCGATTTTGAGTATCTCTCTGACGCCCGGCCTCTTTCCCGGCGGCGGGCAGAAAGGCGGACTGATCCTTGGGATGTAATTCTGGTCTCGTTTGTGGTCTTTTTGGCGTAGATGTGGGCGTGGTTACGTACCGCAGCCCTTTGACAACCCCGTGTACTACCAAGTACTTTTTCAGGCTCTTTCAGTGTATAATAAAGAGGTGTCCACCTTTTTTTTTTAATGTTTTCCGGTCCGTCTTCTTTTCTCTCTGTGCGCTCTGCCTGGGCGTTGCCGTTGGGCAATGCAAATCGACTCATGAAATAGAAATAATGCGAGCCTCTCCTCGGACACACCACTGATGCCGACGTGGTTATTAGCGCTCCTCCAGCCACTCTGACGAATCCGGCTAATCGCCAACTGTCAGGTCAAATTAGCAGTCCAGCTCACAGCGGACAGAGAGTGTGTGAAGCAAACATGTTTCAGAGAGCCTTCAAACATCAACAACAAAAAGCCTTCGACCTTCTGCCGTCTCTGTGAGTTCAGAGATCTGCTCAGCATGTGCGCCGCGAGTTCTGTCTGTTCTTTAACTAACTCAACAACCCCTGCCGACATTTATACGTCTTATTATACTTCAGACAAACAGAAGCTCAAAGAAACCCTTCGAGCGGTTGTTTATAGACGGACGCCTCTAATGCAGCCACGTGAACGTCAGGATCGTTAATTGCAAACACGTTTTTTTTTCCTCCGTTTCCTCCGTTGTTCATCATTTCGATTTTTTTGTGTTGGAGCGAATTACAGATACCGAGTGAGACCTGGCCTCCGCCTGATGCCGTGCTCTCTGCTGGAGCTCGCTCACTAACTGCGCTTGAAGATACCCTCCAACTAAACAAATTATACATGCCCCCCCTCCGGCACAATTCATACTTTCACCATCTACAGACAACGTCTGGGTGTAGCTTTGATTTTCCTTCAGTATTGCACTTAGATTCCCAGGTTCGACTCTGGATTCGGTGACCTCCCGCCTTCTGTACATCTTCATTTAACGATTCAACTTGGCAGACTTCTCAATTGTTTACTCCACGCCGTGCCTTAAGTTGATTGGGTCTTCTTTAAAGGGTAGAGAAGATGCAGCAGCTGTTGTGAACTTTTTGGAAAGCCTGAGTGGATTTTATCATCCGAAAGTCGCGTAGTGTGCACTGGACACACAAATTACGAGCCACTCACGTGGCGGAGAGCGCAAACGCCGAAGTGTAGCCGGATTCAGCCGCAGATCCGATCCACGCGGGCGTGGACTCCAGACACCACCGGAGTGACGAATCCACAAAATCCACCATCTGACCGCGGAGACTTTTCGATTCAATTCGACCGCAGCCACTTTGCACGTGCGCGGAGGGAAAGGTGCGTTATCGGATTTGGACACGAGGACATCGAGACAAACCTCTCGATTGTGCCGATTACAGCGTAGTCGCTCGTTAATGTTAATGACGTAAGTTACTTGCCAAAAGGTTTAATCACACTTTTGGCTGCTGTCCGTTCGTGCACAGCTGGCCGCCGCACTCGGCCCAAGATAATGTGTGAGGTAAAAGAAGCGCGACTGTAAAACTACTCCCAATACTTTCAGCGGATGGTATATTTTGTAGGTTAACGAGGGCCAACCGCTGGGGACGTTTTAGCGGTTAGTCTCCCAGTTCAAACTTTCATCATGTCATATTAATATTTTAAGCCGATCCACTCAATAGTTTTGAATCAGGACCCCTAGTATTAAAAGCAAGGAGCTGGTGAGAAATAAATAGTTCAAGTCAGTATGCTACAGCTGTTATTTCAGGGGCATATTAAATCAGCTTTCCATGTCTTCTCTGCACATCTCGTATTCAAGCTTTCTATGAGTTATGATAAAAATAAATTACACTGCCACTCAAATCTGAAGTGCTTCTGCCTCCTCAGCCAACAAAGAGATCAGATCTTGAGGACGTCTTTGGGGTTTTATTTTAAACTTTTGATACAGATGTTCAGAGCGGAAGACAAATGGATTTGATTATAGACTCAAAACGGCAAAAGCTACTCATCATTTTGCTTTTTAATGTATTCAAAAGTTACAGATACAAGTTTTTAAAAGCACTTATTTCTGCAAACGTACTGGACTAACTGTTATGGCGTGTCTGCATAAAAGCGGGAGGAGTTTCATCTGTTTTTTGTTGTTGTTTTCTCTCATGTGTGTCTGATGAATCCACACAGATTTGAACTCTCTCAGTCTATTTTCTTCTGTTTTATCAAAAGATTGACAGTGGCTCTCTCAGCGATGCCAAAACGCAGTCTTGAGTTGGGATTTGACTCTGGACTTTTCTCCGGTCTTGACTCTGGTCTTAAGTTCTCCAAGACATGAGACATATTTATCTGTTCCACCTCAGCGGGTTCCCGTAAAGGACCCGAGGACAGTCCGACTCAAACTGAATAAACCTGAGTATAATTAGACCCGGACTAGAATACAGTCCACCCAAATGGAGCCGAGCGGAGGGAGAGGGAGAGAGAGAGAGAGAGCAGCAACCCGACGCCTCACATATTATTGAGTCTCCATTCCACGTCATTTTTTTATGCATTTCAGTTCACACTTTTCCATCCATCAAGAACTCCCACATGATTCACATGTGCTGAATATGACTCAGCACAGGATCTGAGCTCCACCAGGATCCAGTCAGGCGCACATTCACTCACAGACCCAAGTCCTGAACTCTCCCCGGGTCCATTGCACTGGAGACTAAAGTGGACCAGACCCAGGTTTGGTCCTGTGATGGAAAATGTAGAATCTTCGATGTATTTATCTTTCACAAAGCTCTGTATGTAAATCCTCCTCCCTCCTGTAGTTTTCCCTGTACCTGGTATTAAGAAATCAATCACTTGAGTGGACAGGCAATCTACATAAGGGCAATACCTTTATGTTATGATTCCCACAATGATTCAATCACTCGGTTCGTCTGAAACATGTTTCTTTTAACCTCTCACCTTTGTCTTCTGTGTATAAATACCCATGTGAATTGTCACTCGTCACTAGGCAGGCTTCTGTGTACCGGCGCCTCTTCTCTGCACAGGGAATACATTATTTCGGTAAACATTGCCGCGCTGGTTCAGGTCCTTGATACTGGGAACCAGGCACACGGTAAATCTGTTGAATGTGACGCTCCTCTGACACTCAAAGTGTCTGCTGAAGAGATAAAATGGCTGCGTTTTCTTGAACAGTCACAGGTCACTTCCATCACAGATCCTGAAAGCGACAGCTCGGCTCTGACGCTTCTCAAACCGACGTGACTTTAGCAGAGATGATTCATCCACAACTTTCGGCTCCGATGTTTACCGTGCCTGGAATCCAAACCTCCCCAACGGTGTCACCAAAACAACACAAACTGGACGTTTTAAGCTGCGCAAATACGGCATTCGTTGCAGAGTTGCTGTGGATTGCATTAGCTCGCCGGCTCCGCCGCCCACAGTGCGGCTGCGAATGTTTTAAGGGGAAAAGAAGACACAATTTGACTACAGTCAGCGCGATGACTATGATATGCTGTCACAAGATTTTAACTCACTTTCAGCTTTGAATATATTGCAAATACGTTTTTGCTTCTGCGGCGGCTGTGTGATTTGAATGTTAACTGTTTTTTTTTGTTTTTTTTTGTGTCATTGGATTAAAGAATTTCTGACAGACTGCCTAAGGAGAATATACGAGCAGCGTGCGCCGTCTTAACAAGATTGTATTATGTACACGTGTCCCACAAGGTGGCTTTCATCCCCTCTATTGTTTCCAATCTGCACAAATGTAATGAGGTTGCAAGACGGCACCATAGTCTCTCGAATACGCTTTCCGATCCCACATGGCTGCACACAGTCACACACGAGGAAGCTGGCTGAAGCACGGGGCCTGTAAAGGATAAGCCCTGCAAGAGGTGCTTTTCTTTTTTCCTTCAGTTCAGTTTTTTTTTTTTTCACTTCCCACACATTTTTCCAACACTATGGATTTATTTCTTGAGGGTCCCCCGTCATCACATGCTTTGTTGAAAATATGTAACCACTCCATGGTCACCATAGTGATGTACAGCGCCTCGCGCTCCACTTAAAATCAAAGTAAATGTTCGCTTAAAAAAGAAAGGAAAAGGGATTCCCGTTACAGCTCTACCTGTCCCTCCAGTCATGTGTTTCTCCATGAAACCAAGCGATGTTTTCCTTCAATTGCAGCCCTTCACGCCGAAGCAAACATTAGCCCACTGCTTTAATTAGGTGCCCGGCAAACGTCTCGCTCCTGTGGGTGGCCGT
Source organism: Clinocottus analis (assembly GCF_023055335.1). Taxonomy (NCBI): domain Eukaryota; kingdom Metazoa; phylum Chordata; class Actinopteri; order Perciformes; family Cottidae; genus Clinocottus; species Clinocottus analis. The sequence goes on from NW_027175898.1 coordinate 3,201,059, forward strand.
TTTCCATGGCAGCCGGGACTAACATCTGAGAGCCGGCGGCGTCATCCCCCGTTTGTGCCGGAGCGCCTCATACCGCAGAGTTTCAAGAAGTAGTCTGTCGTGTTCACGCGGGCGCGATTGTCCTCATTTGGAAGTCGTTTTTCGTTGACGTCTCAGCGCCCGCTGGGTGTAGCCAGCCTTAGCTCCCACTCTCTGGGTCCTTTGTGCTGATGGCAAATGACTGCAGCAATGAGCAGTCCTCGTATACTGTACGATGCATTACGTTTTCATTTTGTATTTGATAAAGTCAATTTGACTTTGTCTTTGCAGTTCCAGTTGTCAAGGCCAAATAAAATGTCTCCAGAAGGTCTTTAGCTCCTGGTGCAGTCGAGCTCTTAAACAGCTGAATGTGAAGTTTATGGCCTGAATGAATGTCATTGTATGTGATTTACTGTTGATAAGAATCAAAGAGGAGGAACGCTAACAGCTACATAAGAGGTTCAGCAGTGGAGAAATGAAAATGTAACGATAGATGAATCGTGCTGCCTTTGTGTGCCGTCAGACTTTGAAGCTTTGCTTTGTGTCCCCGCGATGCAAAACACCGTGCTGCCCAGCGGCAGCAAGAGAGCACAACCTTCATTCCAGAGTCTCTTAAAAAGGGAATTGCTTGACCTCACCCACGTACGGACTGTCACCTTTTCCTTTTCTTTTTTTTCCTACCAACTCCATCATCTGTGAAAAGGTCAATCTTCTGCTTTTGGACACAAATCTGCCTGCAGAAGAACACAGCGCTCACATTTGTATTGTTGTTCGCCTTCAACCGATCACTATCTTATCGCCGTCAGGGTGACTTGTGACAACTTGGATCAGGACTATCCAGGCACAAAATGATTCAAAGTACACGAAAATGCATTTAATAATAAACTGTCCAGCCTTGTTCTCAATTGATCTGATAATAAATCTTTTCTGGTAAAGTCACTGATGTTTTCTGAGGTTTTTCTTTCTTTTCTTCTTTTTTAAAAATAATGAATGACCTTTCAGACAGCATGTCCACAAATGATCTTAAAATAAACATAGCCTTCCTTCTTCACTCCTACATATGATAAGCAAATGTAAAGCATTGATTAAAAAAAGGGTTGAAATAAGTGCAACTTCTCTTTCGTCAACGGTGTCGTAGGAGGCGTTCAATGATACAGTACTTTATCCAACAGGAAAACTTGGAGAGTAAAACCTGCTGCAGTATGAAAGGAAAGAGGGGGTGGGCACAATCACTGGAATACAAGAGAAACACATTGCAATAAATCATACCTATTGTGAAGCCCCAGTTCTGATGAGACACAAAAAAAAACTAAAAAACATGCTGATTCCTGTCTACAGCAACTTTCTTTGTCTGCCGCTTCTGAAATCCCTCTGGAACGGTTTTAAATTAAACACTGAGTCAGTTGTACCAGAAATATGGAATATATCATCTTATCGACTTATAGTAAGACTTTTATAATCGGCCGCGGTGGCTAGCATTTACCGTTAGCTAACTACATTTCCTGGTTGAGGCCATTGCTTGTGGGGGTCGATTGGCCTGCGTCATTCTTTCTGTTTTGTCCTCTCCTTGCATATTTGGCCTTTTCAGTTCAACTGGCAATTGTTTTTCCCATCAAACATGAGCTGTTGTCCTTTGCATTTGTTTGGATGTCACACCATCCATCAATCCTATTGACTCCGGTGGCAGGATTTTGATGAAGCTCGGGAAAATAATAGTGTTTTCAAAACACGAGGGAATTGAGCCTCTCACCGCTGTGTTCAGTCTTTTTCAAAATGATAGACGGTTGGTTTCAGTAGGGTTGGAGTTATTCATCATGCCAGAAACAAAAGATTGAGTATGTCCCAATACTTTGTATGTCAAATGCAGTATGCCAAAAATACCAGGATGTTCGACTGCATTCAGTCGCATTTTGCAGCGTGCAAGCCAGCGGGCTTTTTGAGCTATTCTGACACACAATCCTTTGAGCAGTAGTTATAGAGCAAGAGGGTCAAAGGTCAAGGTCCAATGTTATTGACGAAGTGTCCCAATTAAATGCAAACAGCGTGCAACAATACGTACCTTGTATGACCAGCTGCAGAATGTTAAAAGGAAAATAATGCCATTTAGAGGGCTGGACAAAATGTTTGATTTCTTCATTGGGTGCTTTTCAGGATGTTTAGGCGTCTCCACAAGTTCTTTCCTTGACGGCAACGGCCATTTTACAGCCTGAGACGCCCAATGCCTCTGAGCCGTAGTGTCTTTGTCAGCGACACCTTAAAGAGCTGCACCTGAGTCAGCTCAGTGGTGGACTTACACAGCCCTGTTTTATATTCACGAAACCTCCAAACTAACGATAGCGTCAGAAATATATCCAGTAAATTCAATGCTGAAGAATACATTTGGACCATGTGACGTCGCCTCGATGTCGGGATACGTGAGCTCGTCTAATCTGGGTGTGGGGAGTGTGAGACAAAAAAAGAACGATTAGCAACTACTGAGCCATATGAGGTGACAGCACTGTAGGAAAAGCTCCATTTAGCATTAACTTAGTCTCTAGACGAAGAAATTCCAGTTTCTAATTCATGAGAGTTGGTAAGGCAGACAGTACCAGAGCAGTGAAAGGTCAGAATGGTGAATGAAATTCAAGGGCCTGTCTGTCGAGATCTTCACCTACTCAAAGATAATCATCGTGTCAAGAGCGACATCTGGGCCATGTTCTTTTATGTTCAAGTCATTTTTGTCCTCAAACTGCAATTTCCTTGAACTTTTCCATGCCTCCCCAACCCCCCTTTTTTTTTATTAACTTAAAGATATAAAGTTCAAAACATGAAATCCGTTTTTTTTCTTCTCTTTCTATTACACAATAGTTCACGCTTTCCCACTGTTAGGCAAAACCAATTACCGCAAAAGGAGACCAGCAGAATGGGGAACACAAGTGACACATTGAGGAAAGAGGATTAAAATGTTCATTGTGTACATAATTGCTCTGCTTGGCAAAATGTCAATTCCTCTTCTCGATTCCAACAGACAAAATCTGGAATTGCTTTGCTGTACAATGAGGAGACCAACAATACCTATGACGTCTGCCTGAAATTGACCAAAGAGGTGTTAACCATCCAGAAGCTGGACGTGGTTTGCACGAGTGAAAGTGAATCCCCAGTAAATGTAAGTGCGCCCGAGGGCTCCCGACTTTGCGATCGCAATTCATGACGCATGACTGCACAACACTGTTTCAATGTTCACAATATCCTATTGCCAATAAGAAACTCCCGCTTTCTAAAGCACAGAACTGTTGTACTGCGAAGACAGGCGACTGGCGGTCTGGGCTTAAGCATCAAAGTAAGCATATATGTTTTGAATTATGGAGGGACTAAAGTGGAAAAAGCAGTTTTGGCGGATTTCATCACAAACTCGACAACGGCCGTCCTCATTTATTCTCTCCCGCTTTCCAGGGAGGAGCAGAGCACAACGTGCCCGTGGTTATTTCAAAGATTTTCAAAGATCAAGTAGGTAAGAAAGTGTTTCATTTCTCTACCTCAATGGGGGTTTGGGAGTGGTGTTCAATGCAGTGTTAAATGTCATTAATCAGGTTGATTATGGAAATGTTAATGGGATTAGAAAGAGACGCTGGATATTTTACAGGTGACATTTAAGTTCACAATGGAATTTTGAGAGCATTAATAATTTACTTAAGTGTTGGTCGAGGACTTATTCTAAGAGAAAGTCAAAGGGGGAAGAGAAGAGTGATGAAATGTGGTTAGATTTGGGGGAATCAAATGAAAACATTACATTTTGCTCTCTTTAGGGAGGAGGTAGGGACGACAGGAGGACTTTGATATCAATCTCATGCTTGAGTGTGTAAGGGTCCTAAAAGTTGGGGATATTTGTGACAAAAGTGAGCAGTAAAAAATGAAAGTAGTCAAAAGTTCAAAAGCACCTTGCATTTTACCCCTAGCTTAGCTTAGCATAACGACTGGAAATGTGGGGAAACAATTAGCCTGGTTAAAAAACACAAAAAAACACACACGGCAACCTCCGAACACTGACTCAGTTCATCGACGTGTCTTTGTTCAACCGGCACAGAGTCCATGGAATAATCCTCAAACCTGTGATTTCTACTTGTTGGTACATGAGAGAATCAAACCTGGCAACATTATCGACATCAGGAAGCTGCACACAGTCACTGCTTTAGTTCCAACGCATAACTCCCCCATGAAAATATAAATGTGCAAGTATTTGTTAAAAACAACTTCCCATTCCCCTTTAATTTCCCTTAAGTGGTTTTAAAGTTTGAAAAGCTACTCATTCTAATGGCTTTCTCCTGTATATGAGAAGGGACTTATTGTTTATAGAATTATTAGCAACAAACGTGTTTTTAATGGCTGCATCTTTCCAATAAATGGAAATATTCTTAATGTGTTTTGCATCGCCTGAGATAGATCGCCTCTCTTACTCTCAGAAAGAAAGAAAATGACCTTTTTCCACCAAAAACAAACACATGTTGACGCTTACGTTCATTTTGGTTGGACAGTAAATGTCTTCCCACTCGTGGAAACTCCAACATGAGCTGTGTTCAAGTAGGTAACTCAGTTTGCTTGAATAAAAAATCTAGATGGAGAAGTAAAGGCTTAAATCATGTTCATCAGTTAAATTGGAGGAACTGATGACCTCTGGCGATCCTGTTGGGATGCAATATCACAGCCTCGTGTGAGTGAATCGTTTCCGTGTAATTTCTCCTTTCGCACACATCCCTCTTAATACCTTTTTTTGGGGATACGAGTAAATCATGTCTTCATATCCGCCGGGGGCGACGAGAGCCCCTTTCACAAAGCGTTACACATCTTTTCACAACAGGACTCTCATTGTTTCCTCCCGTGCCGCCGCAAATGAGTTTATATCCCGATTAGTTTCAAATTTCATGCTTTCCCGTGTTCTTTTCTCTGAGCTGACGTTGCCAGAGATTAGTCGGACAGAGACACTGCTTGCTATTTCCAGCGCATTACCATGTTTGAAATGAGCAATTATTTTCTAATGTTTTCATTAACCTCTGACACTTGACAACTGACGCCTGCAGCCGATCAGACGGGGAAGCTATTCGTCGGGGACGCCGTGTTGCAGGTTGGTACATCAGCTCGTGACTTCTTTTGCTCCGCGGTTGATTCCGGGTCACTGCCCGAGAGCGACGGCTTGTTGCATCTCAATTTCAACCCTCTTCTGTTTTCCACAGTGTAATTTCATTTACCAGATGGGCGAGAGACTATTTTTGAAGCATGATTTAAAATCAAATTATTCTTTTAACGTGTCTATGCTTTTTTTTTGTCCTTTGTTTTTTAAAGAGATCAATTTGTGGTCAAACGACTTCTTTAATTCTGTGGGAGATTAATCATAACGTCTGGAGTCATCCAAACGACAAAGTGTCTGGTCTTTAATAATGCTTTTCGTTTTAATCTTTTTAAAAGGTTCATTTGAATCTGTCTGACGGGTTTATGTGGCGAGCTGTTTATCTAGAAAACCCTGCGGATTCATCCGACAGCCGAGCAATATGAATACTCACATTGGAAGTTAGTAGGAATGATATTATGAATTGAATTGCTGCTGCTTCCACCTTTTGGATCTCGTGTGTCATATTTATTTGCAATGACTTTGAATTGTCACACTGCAGAATATTGCATCTATTTGCATACTGTAAGCCATGGCAGAGGAGGGCAAGAATAGATAATAATCCACTTTCTATTCTAATATGAAATTATATCAATAACAACAATGTAGCCGCTATAAATCACAGCCACGGCCGCATTATGAGACAAAGGAGCCTTTGACACAGACATGTAAAGATTCCTGTGGTGAAGTTGTTTTGTGTGTCTTTGTCATCATTTTGACCATTGTGTGGCCCTTTTGCATTTCTTTGTAGTCATTGTGTGCATCTTTGTGTTGCGTATTGTCCTGTTGTTGGTCTGTGTTTGTCTCCTTGCTAGTGATGTGCTGTCTTTGTGGTTGTTGCGGTGGAGTCTTTAGGTGTGGTGTGTTGGCCTTTGTGTGCTTTTGTGGTTTGTTTGTGTTATTTTGTGTCTCCTGTGTAGTCTTTGTGTAAGCCTGCACCCAATAGGCCCATTCAGTAGGTGTGTAACATTTCATAGAAGTAATTATTTGGTTCATATCCTGGTGTTGGAGTCACAACAGATACATAAAGATATGCTCATTTAAATTGTTTTGGACAGACAGTAGTGCAAGTGAAAGACAAAAAAAAACCCTTCTGAGGTCACATTGTTGCCCATTAGCATCCTTGAGACACTGTTTCTGCTACAGAAACTAGAGAAAGGTTTACTCAGTAAAGTACAAAACATGAATAGTGATCCAACAAACAACCTTATGGGCTGTAACGCATCGTAAAACACACGTCATTCAAACATTGAAAAAACAACGACCATGCAAGCAGTTCCCCTTTATGGCTATAATATACTTCATACCATCGTTCCACAAGCTCACCGAGCTGTCTGCCAAGGAAAGGGCCGAGTTGCAGCGAAGTACAGAAGTGTGTTTGCTGTTCGCCACACAAACTGTCCAAAACAATGAAAGTGAGCCGCAGAGCAGCGGCCAAGGCGTTCCTCGCAGTGTGAGAGACGAGGGTCGGAGATGAATTCAGCTGTTTCACCACGAGCAGCCTTTTTTAAAACTGTACATCCTAGCTTGTTTTATGAAGAAGAAAAAAACTGCTGCATGTGGATGTATTGAACTCTATAAGTAATATACAAGTGAAATATATGGTTTGGTATATGAAAAAGAGCAAATGTCACATTTTCTCTGCTCTACTTCACTTTGTCAAAGTGGACCTTGGCAGAGAGACTGTTCACATATTGTGATATGATCTGAGTTCAAGTTAAAACTCACAGCTGCATCATTTCAAAGAAATATTTATCCTGAAAGTGATTTTTTTTCTAGGCGGAGCTGAAACCTTGTAATTTTTCCCTGTTTGTCATCTTCATTTACTCTTAACCAGTAAGATATCAACTGATATTTACACATCCGAACAAAATCTCACATGTGTAGCCTTTCGCTCTAACCAAAATTATTCAAATAGCCCTAATGGTTGCAGAAATACAAGCTTTTTAGTTTAGGTATGCAATTTTCGAGCAGAGGCCTAAAAAAATTGGTTGGTTTTCGATTAGAGTAGCAAACGAGCAGCAGAGTCAGCGGGCAGTCAAAAGGCAGCATGAAAACAAGGTAATAGAAGGTGTTTGGAGTATAAGTCACCGCCATCACGGGACGTCCTGGAGCCGGCATCCAGAACTGGTCGCCGTGAACACTTTATGCGGTTTGCTGCGGGTGGGGAGCGTGAGGGGGACGGGGTCGCACCAGAGGTTGCCAATCATAGTCCACCCCTCTGGCCTCTGTCGCTGCTGCGAACCAGCTCAGAGCTGCTTAATTACACACTTTCTCCACTGTATAATTACTCATATGCTTTTCCTCTCTGTTGGTTTCTTTAGGTCAATGGCATAAATGTAGAGCCCTGCACGCATGAAGAAGTTGTGAGTACATTTGCGATGAACACCAACACGCTGCTCCATCCATTGCTTTCCCACCTTTCTCCCAGATGCAACACCAACACCAACAATCACAAGTTACAATCCCAGGTGGCTTGTTGTCAAGAATCTGATTTCCTTTTGCTTCACCCGGTGACAAAATTTCAGAAAATGAAATTGTTTCAATAGCTGCAGAAGCAATTTCTTTTTAAAAACTTTTGTTCTGGCTCAATTTCCTCTTTCAAACTTAGCTTCTCTCTTTGTTAAACAACTCCTTTTTTTTCTGTGCCAGCAGCCCGCCGTCTCTCCTCCCTCTTTTCCATGTCTTCTCGTCACTGTCTCCCCAAACAGCTGTTCACCACATTCACCTCCAGAGCGTCAAAACACATAATGAGCAGTTTCTCTTCAGAAGACAATCCAGAGCTTTTTAATGGCAGGCTGTCCCACTCGCCGCACCGGCAGATGCTCGGGCTCAAGCAAAGGGCTACTGTGCAGTGTTTGAGGGGGTAGTGAGGGGTCTGATGGCAGATGTGCATTTAGGGTAAGCAGCGGTGACCTGTTGGATGTTGGATGTTGGACGTGACAGTCAGGTGTCTCGTTTGAGCCTTTTTTATTTTCTCTCTTTTCCAAGATGTGTGCATGACAGACAGATTGGATGCTTTAATCCTCTCCACCTGAGTTTATTTTGGACTTTGCGTTGGACTCAACATCTTTGAGGACATATTTTACACCACTTAGACATGAAATTATCACACATTTTGGAGCGCAATTACTTCATGTTGCCAGCTGTCACAAACGGCGGTCCTTCAAGTCCCGCCTTTTGATGATTTCAAGTGAAGCGACTTCTGTCAGCTTTAACTCACGACTACATATTCTTCCCTCGTTGCCCGTCATTTTCAACTTTGCTCAGGCGCTGACATGAATGTGGCTTGTTAAATGTCTCCGAGATTACATTTCTATCTCGCTGCATCGCTCATAATCTCTCTCCTTTCTTTCTCCCTTTCTATCTGTCTCCATCTCAATCCGCCTCTCGCTCCCCGCCAGGTTCACCTCCTGCGCACCGCAGGAGATGAGGTCACCATCACCGTTCGCTACCTGCGAGAAGTTCCATCATTTCTAAAACTGCCTCTCGGTAAGACTCCCGTGGTTTCTGATGCCACGCAAGCTCACAATAAACTCCATTGCGACGGGCATTTTTTGGCCCGAGAAAGGTATCGGCCACGTTTACGGGAAATTGTCTTTTAGCACGCCTCGGCGCTTTAAAGCCGTTCAAAAGACGAGCATTCGTTTCAAAAGTAATAAATTGTCATGCTCGGTGGCCTGAGGCAAGCAGTAATGTCAGAAACACCCACAGCTGCAGTCCCCCTGCTCCTGTACTTACCTGCAGCAGCTTGAAGGGCTGAAAACATAGATTTTGAATTCATCCATGTGGAGCTAGTAAAAAGGTGAGGAATCAGGTACGCAGCTGAGAGAGGTGAGAAAATGGTGGCGAGCAGTAAAACGAGGACTCGAAGCAGCTCTGAGCAAAACATAAATTGGAAGTTTGGACTATTTTTATGGAGCAGAGTTTCCAAGTTTGATGGGACAAGTAGAGGAGACGGTCCCTGAAATACCTCCAGATATCTGAGTTCATGATTAATTATAATCTTTTCTGAAAGTGATTGTTAGTTGCAGCTCTATTTGATCGACTGTGGCCGGCAACCCACCAAATCTCTTCTGATCTAATATTATAATATCACTACGTTCTGATTGGTGCTCAGAAGTACCTGAACTCCCCTTTTGGCAAAACAGCATTTCTTTACCTTACGAGCTACGACAGTGTGCTCGGAGCGATCTCCATGACCACTGAGTGAGCGCCATCCGGTGAGGAAGACTGTCAGATGCACTTGAACGCTTCAGAAAAGTCGAGTAAATTGAACTTTTGATGGGGATGTTTTTTTTTTTTGTCAAAGTGCTGAATCTTCTCAATTAAAATTGAGATACTAGCATTTCAAGTAAAAGTTTGAAAATCACTTATTCACTTCCTTTCTGAGTTTCTGTCTTCTAATTATGAATAAATATAGAGATATGGCTCACTATAAAGGGAAAAGAAATGGTTATCCAGGCTGCCCGGGGTGACCAAATATGCCTCGTCTGGCTCATAACTCCGGAAACGTTTCACACTTTAATTTTTGTACAGATTGAACAAACGTAATAAGTAGTGAACTTTAGAGGTGATGATTTTTCTATAATATGTTTGTTTCACAAAATGTCACACCACTCCTTTAATCTCTTCGGTAACACAGTCATGACACATGGGATAGGAAAGCTCACGGGTACTGAACATCTGGGCCGTCATCTGTTCACGGCCGCCAAACCACCAAACAAGTTTTTGTCTTATGAATCGGCTGCCGGCACCAAACTGAAAAGATGTGATACAAATCATTTCAGTCGCCACCAGCAAACATGGTGATCATTTTGCCCCATTTCCCAAATTATGAAGAGCACACAGATGTAGCAAAACGATTAATACTAATAGACGCGCATGAATATTTATAGCTCATTTCATAAACTGCCAACACTCTGGAAACCGAGAGCTGTCCGGCCCTCCCCTCTTCCGGGAAAGTTAACATTCATGGAAGGCGTCGGTGTCGACACGTTCGGGGGGGTTTTCGCCGGAGGGTGTTTGGCCGGCGAGTCGTGTTTTCTTGCCGCGGGAACAAAAAGGTTCAAAACGTATTGTCTCTAAGCCGCCCTTTGTTTCACTTTGGCACAAATGGCGAGCGGGAGAGGCCTGGAGCAGTCAGCCACGCGGTGTGACTGAATTAGAAAGCAGGTCGAATGCCAAGCTAATATCATATCAAAGAGCAGCGTTTGTCTCTTCTGGAGTCTGCCTGTGAGGTGCTGTGCTAAAAGCCAGGCCGGCCCAGTGGAGGCAACACCGGGGCCCTGCTGGTTTGATGATTAGGTGCAACCCTTGACTTGTTTCCTCTTGTTGAATGAAGATGTGCCTAAATGTTTTGCAGAGGTTCTTCAGAACGCGCCTTTTGCTTTCCCAGGTTCTCCCGGGCCGTCCACGGATCACAGCCGAGTGTCCTCTCCCCTCTTTGACAGCGGCTTGCATCTAAATGGAAACGGGAACACAGTAAGACAGATCCGTTTGATATTTCATGTACGGTGCTGTAAAGTGGCCCCTTCACTTTGTGTTACCGCTGCGTTGGGTTAGGATGAAGAACCATATACTGTGGGATTGCAAAGAATGTCACTTAAACGTTACATTAAGTCCATTAGGAGTCCATTAAGACTGCCTGTGCCTTTCATTTTGACCAATTATCCTCTTGCTCTGTGTGTGTGTGTGTGTGTGTGTGTGTGTGTGTGTGTGTGTGTGTGTGTGTCTTCCACTAGTGGACTCCTCCGACTAGCCTGGCTTTTGGAGATTATGTATATTCACTGAACTGCTTATGAAGCTTCTTGTCATTTCTCCACAATGGGCCGAACGTTACGTTACAACACAGAAATGGTGTGCGTGTGCGTGTGCATGTGTGGTCTCGAGGGCTCAGGTGAAACCAGTGTCTCTGCGCGGCGGCTCCAACTGAGAGCGGTTAGCAGCTGGACACGAACGTCAGCCAAGACCGCATAGTCATGTAAATTCCACAAGGAATGTTTCATCTGCACCTGGACCTGAATCTCTCACACACACACGCACACACACACACACACCCACACACACACACACACACACACACACACACACACACACAGACAGGCTCATTAGACAGCTTGTTGGGGTAAAGTAGGGCTGAGTAATGCTGGGATTCATGTGAGGGTTCCCAGCAGTTGGAGGCTGGGCGATATATCAATATAACATTGATATTGTGATATGAGGCGAGATGTCAGATCTGACATCTCAGATTGGCAGATCTGACATCTCAGATTGGCAGATTTGGGATATTGTATTATCATGAATGTTGTCTTTTCACGACTATTCTCTCGCTATTCTATTGTTTGCCTTTACCCATTTGTTTTTTATGTCCACATTACCGCTGATTATTTCTCAAACATCCCACTGGCTGTTTTTGTTATTGGGGAACCAGTGTGGCGCTAACATCCGGGGGCGAGTAAAGTAAAACAATTACTTTTGGTGTTTGAGTAATTAGTCTCATATTGTAATTGATTTTTACACTGAAAAAATATTAGTAACCGTCGAACGAAGGATGCTCACAAGCGTTTTAAGGACAGAAAACACAGTTTCCGAACTGTCGCCAGCGGTCCTCTTCATCCATTAAACATGATTTGTTTTGGTTTTTCAATGAAGAAAGTCTGAAAAGTGACATTGGCAGCAGAATCAGATAGAAATCATCAGCTTACAATATGCCTCACTGCATTATTGACTACATTTGACTTAACATCGCAAGGCAGCAGGGCGAAGAAATACTTCCAATTACCTCTATTCAGGCTAGAGAGACTACAGAGAGGTTTCTTTTTCATTTCAGCTAGCTCGGCAGGGCTAACCACTCGTGGGGCGGCAGCAGCAGCGGCGGCGCTATCTGCTGCAGCCTGAGCCTTAGTGGACCGTGGCTCGTCCAAATCTCCTTTGACTTTGACATGTTATTAAATGTGAAGTAATCCATAACGTCCTCTACACATAAGTGCTAGGATGATGTTTGGTTTGCTAGCCCTGATGGCTGACTGCTGTGGAGCTGATCCCTCGGCAGTGGGAGGAAAATGAAACTTATCTCGGCCAAAGGCTCCCCGTTGATAGGTCAGAGGGTCATAAAAGTGAACTTGTCGGTTTGTTTTTTCAAGCATGGGTTATGTGTTAGCCGCAGCTACAAACTGGCCCTGTGTTTAGAGCCACAAAGCTGAGAGACGGTTACAATGGGAATTAATTGGATTGCTCGTTGCAAGTTGAATGTGAGGAATTCCAACTTGCTACTCGTTTTCACATTTTTCTGCACAGCAGCGATACAGCCACAGACGGGCCTCCTGTGTAATCGCACAACAGTCCAATCAGCGGCTGGGCTCGCTTTGGATTTAATGGAAGTAATCTAAATTGTTCAATTTAATCCATGTTCTCCTGCAAACATGCTATTAGCTGCTTGACCTTGCTTGATGTAAGAGTGGACACGGCTGTGATTATGTTGCATGCTAATGGGGTGATGTAATAGCAGCTGGTGCCACAGAGGGATCACCTGTCCGCTCTTAATATGAATCAACGGGACAAAATCAGCGCTAGCTTCCAAAAAAAACCATTTGTTCAATTCCCTATATTGCAATACCCATCCAAGAGAAAATTGTTCAGGCAACACTCAGACTGGCCAAATGGTATCTATAAGTGCATCGGTACAACGTGCTGCGCTTGTTGCAGAAATATCAATCCAATTGCTCTTGACGTCTGTGTGTAACGTTTAGCCAGAAGTGCACCACGAATGCGCAGCAGCGAGGAATACAAAGTTTAAACGTTTGCTTTCTTTCCCTAAAGCCCATCTTTCACAGTTTTAATGGTAAGTCCTGAGAAGATTGCATATTAATATGGTTATCTATAATGAAAGGGGTAGCCGTGAAGACAGGATCTCTCAGCCGTCATTGACTCATGAATAATTCAGAGGACGCATGGGGGACAGCAGGTGGCCACTTTAACCTTTCATAGACGATCTAGATTTCAAGTGTTTCCATTTAAAATCCTTTTCGAGAGCTGGAGGCCAAACATTCCTGTGCGCAGACCTCTGCATGGTCTGCATTTTTTTTTTTTTCGATTTCCGCAACGTCCGCTTGGTTTATCTGAGCTCGCGCAAATAAATAAAAAATACTGTGACGGATGCCTACCTATGCGAAAAGCACACGAGGCATGACTCGGTGCGACATATCGGGTCAGGAGGAAGCAGGGATCTTTACAATTAATTATCTCGTTGAAGTTGAAGACTCAGTGGCTGACAAACACAATTAGCCAGGCAGTTTCCTCCCCACAGAAATCAGATTTAAGCGGCCAAGAAACACAAAATAGCAAGAGCCGGCCTCCAGTTAAAGTCAAGTGAGATTCTTCTTGCCTCACAAATAAGGACTATTATGTCAGTGGTTGTTTTTGTTCTTGGAGTAATTGCTTGCTGTGTTGTTTTTTTCTCTCCCCAGTGCAGTATGAGCCCTGAATCCACTTTAATGTTCAGACTATAATGATAGGAAGCCTGCAGATTTGAGAAAAAGTAGGGCAACACATAATTTCATATTTTTTTTACACCAAAAGAAGAAGAAAAAAAACAACATTGCATGCCATTGCAAAGTCTGCATCCTACAAAATAGTCTGTAATGGAAAGGGTCATTAAGCCTGAGGTTGACCAATGGTTTGACTGGTAAATTACCTCAGACACTACTTCACATTATGTAAAGTGGAAAGGATAAACTGGGTGTTACTAATGTATTTCTAATTTGTTGGACTCATTTAAAGCTGCAATACTAACAATGGAGCAAAAGTGTGTTTCATGTGAAAGGATTATATTGTTGTAATGAACCCAACTGAGAATCATCCTCAAACTCTGCAGCTCCCCTGAGCTCTACGGGGGGTTTGGCCTCTTTTAAGCTCATTGTGTTCATTTTATGGTCCGCAACAATTCAAACGCTTTTGGTTCACTCCCATTGCTCATCTCAGCTTTGGTTGTAGTGCTGTAACCGTCACGTTACGGGGGTTCATACAGGATGCATACCATGTCGAATGGCACACGTAACGCGAAACCAAAGTTCACGAGCACACGGTCCGCCGGCAAACTTTTAGCCTGACAGAACTTTCAGCCGTTAGCAACAATTTCTGAGACAAAGCTGGATGTCGTGCGAGTCGGTCGTGCCGTGGTTTGTAACCCCGGCCTCTGTGTACCGTTACACCCCCAAGAGTCCTGGTGAACACCGCTTTACTCCACCTGCCCAGCCCTGTTCGCCAGATAGCTAGCAACGAGCTAACGGCCATCGCAGAGCTTTTAACTTTTAAAGAGCCAGATATTTTTCTTAGCAAAGACCAAAACAGTTCTTCGCTGAAATATAGAGTGAATAATGGATTTAAATTGCCAAGTGGCTGGAAACATATCTAAGTGAATTATGATCTCTTTGTTTGCAATCACATGAGACGTCTCAGCTTCAAAGAAGAAATTTCATGTATTTGATACTCTGTGTTGTTTTTTAAGCTTTTATTTTGCCGCTTCCATGTGGCCAAAATGATCATTTGATACTGCTTTAATTACTTTTGCCTCTTTTTTTAAATCTTCAATTCAAAGTTAATTTTGTTTAATTAAATATCAATGTTCTTTTAAGAACACCTGTTATGACAATTACTCGTTGGATTCATGTAACACAGAAAAAAAGATATTTGAGCGTCGTACCACAGCAGGCTGGCAAGATTAGTCTATTATTTTAAATCATTCACCAAACAGTTTGAGTGCTCGCTAAATTGCAATTCAACAAGCAGAGAGACTTTAATGCATCTCGAGGTGCCGGAGCTTTAATGTTCCTTTTTGATTGAGGCTGTTTGTGCTCGAGCTGATGGTTAGACCGGCTGCGTGCCAACTCTTCTCTTTTTTTACCTCCCCATGTCATGTTGCAGGCCACCTGCCAGGCCCAGGGCTGTGGTTGCAGATGCAGTTTTACATAACCTTGATAATATTCACAAAAACACTTATCCCCCAGAGACCTATTAACACACTAAAGAGGTATGAGCAATGCTCCGTGCGTCCCTGGGGCTGTTGTGTTGTTTCAAAAAAGCCAAATGTCACGGCAGATTATGACTTTTTTTTTTGTTGAAACATTAGCAGTAAATGCTTTTGATTTGAGGAAGGACTTCTTCGAGACTGACCATTTTTCATTAAGGCTCAACAGTCACACAGGAAGGAAGACGGCAATTTCTCCACTGACCGCAGATGCAATAAACCCGAATGCAGCGCAGCAAACGAGGGGCGCGGTGGGGTGAGGCGCGTGATGCCCCCGTTTTCAGAAAAATGCATTATTTCATGCTCATATCGCTCTCTGTTGCTGTACAATTAAACGTCTGGGTGCTGCGAGGCCATCCCAGTTTCTCCGCGGGGGAGCGGGGATATTGAAACTCATTCTGGAAATGTAGGAAAAGCAGTCAAAATAGGGGGCGGCAGGTTCAGGGACAACAACAAAATAAATTGCTATATCTCATCACAAAGTAACTTCCTCCAACGCTGCACGGCAGCAATGACCACCACTGTAACTTCACCCAATGGAATAATGTTGTACTGCAGAAGCTTCTCAATGTGTAGCCCAATAACTGAGTTTAATGGGCTCTTTATCGCAGCTATTCCTGAGTAATTACCTGAAGGAACTTACCTGCAGTCTAAATAAAAATAGTTTTGCTTGGAAACACAGTTTGAGGACACGTTCCTTCTCGTAGCTTTTCCACCACTTTGTTTCTGACTGAAATAGTTGGTTTGATTGTCATTAATTTTTGCACATTTTGTGGACCCAAGAGGGTGAAACTACCAATTTTTATTTTTTAAATTTTTCATTGATTCGTACTATATTAAAACAATGAAACGCATTATCAACAAGAAACCAGACCTTCCCATGACATTTTCTTTATTAATTAAAAGGTTGTACAACATGGTATTGTTCTCAACACGTACATGAAGATCAAGAAAATGTTTGCTTTCATAAAGAAATGAAAATGAGCTTTTTTTTATTAGCATTAGTCAAAAATAAAGGAAATGTCCCCTGGAATATTAATAAAACTACACTAACTGATTCAATAACATTTAAGATTATATCAGAGTTTTGCAAATTAAGGGTCCTCAAATCCAAGTCCTCTGATCGGGGGCCTCAACATGGCTGAGCTGGTGAAAAGGAGAGCGACTTCATTCTCTGCTCTCGACGACATCCCTTCACTATATCTTGACAAACCAAAAAGCTTTATTAATGATCATCTTTAAACAATAAGAATTCTGCAAATCTGAGACCAGATTAAACAAAACTAAATATAGTTTTCTTCACTATTTGTCTTAATGAGGCTCAAATGAACATGAGTTGATCCATAAATTCTTGGGCTGCAAACATTCAAAGCTTCCTTGCTGTCTCCTTGAAGGGCCTCTTGTCTGCCCTGCAGCTGACTGTGGAGCGTTTGTAGTGGTGGAAGACGTTTTTTTTTGTAAATCACCTTGGAAGTCCGACCTTGAGAGATTAGAGGGACACGGTGGTTGGTTGGAGGGCTTAAGGGGGTCTAAAGTAACTTTCCATGACGTGATGCACTTTCACTGGACCAAACTTTGATGCACGTTATGTTCTGGTACAATTTAATACATGCAATTAATCAAACAACCTTTGCCTAAAAAATGGCCAGAGATAAATTTTACTCGAAGAGGCTGCTGCTTTTCAATTATCTCCTGAGTGCAGCCAGCGCTCGTGAAAAGCTGAGTATGGTGCTTAGTCCATGACTTGCATGTTGTCGGGACCATGTGCTAGGTACCTTCTGAGGTAGAAAATGACTTTGCATCGCTGGCCCACAGGGACATAATCAGCTCTCAGGTTTTATTTAGAATTCACTTCACTTACAAGTGCAAGTGATGTAGGACTCTCCCAACAGTCTCAACGGAGGTGTCAGCACACAGCTTGAAATATTGTTAACATGGATCCTAAGAAATGAACCCACAGAAGGTTTTTCTTTGAACTGAAACGATGACTCCAGATGTTTTGAAGAATTTCTCTTGAATGTTCTTTTGATAAACAGAACTTAGACGTCTATATTTATATTAGTTTGAGCACAACCAGCAAAGATGACATTTAATAATACAGCTGACCTAGAAAATGTATTTTTCACCAAAATACTCAGACTGAAAGAGGCTATTTTAAACCATACATTACTTATGTTGTTACCTAAGTAAGCCCTGTGTTTGCTGGCACCGGTACAAATAGGACCTCATTTTAACATCTGACATGCTCATGGCTAACATTAACCAACCACAAGCTCGCCTTTTAGCAGCTATACGACCAAATTGGACTCGCTAAATTACGACAACTTGCAACATTAGACGAGATAATGGCATTAGTTCACATGTTTGCTCTAAAATAAATGAAAATAAACCTACTGGTCGCCTAATATCCCTTTTTTGTTCTTTTTTAAATATATTTTTTCATAACTGAGCATATTAGCCTGTGCTTTGCTTGCCCCCTCTCAGATCATCGTCAAATATTACAACTATTACAGATATTATAATCACCCTGGCATTTTCCTTTTGTTAAAATATTGAGGCTTCTCCGCAGGATGGTGCGAATGAGGAGAACACTGGGCACTCGGAGCAGTTGAAGACAGAGTGTTTTTTCGGGGGCTCAACTCTCCCTCATTTATGCCTCTTTGAGACGTTTTCCTCATTATGTATACGATATTAAGGTTGTCTTCATAGTGTAAAACCAAACAAATGGGATGCGTCACGGTGGAGAAGCGTGCTTTATTTAAAGAATTTGTCCCATTCCCCTCTAAAATGTTTGTCCTCCCTTAATTTAAAATATTCTGGCTCTTGTGTTAGCAATGGGCACATTGAGACCATGTTGATTCAAATGTTATTACTTCAATGCTTAAAACATGACCTTTCTTTTCAAGTCAGATGTTCTACCTCACGCGTATAGCAATAAGCTTTCTGACCAATTAAACACCTTTTTCTATGGGTGCTGACAGTGACTTTGGTTTCCATGTAAACAGCTTAACTTCTACTAGATAATTAATCTGGTAGATTAATAATTCTGAGCAGCAACACAATGTTACATTTGTGTTTTTTAGTGACTTCTTTTGGACTGATTTTTGGAAACCTTTCTGGTCCTACCCAGCAAGGGACTGATGATTAATTGGCTTCGGTCATACGTTAACTTTATATCCAGCCCACTCCTCAAATTCACAATCATTTAATTCTTTTTCTTCTTCAGTCTTTTGGTTTTTAACTAAATACTTGACCACAGCATCATTATCAACCTTGCAATCAACCTAATCTGTGTTTAGTGCCAATTAGTATGCAAAACCAAAAACCTCCTTTTAAAAATCCAGCATGGTGGCATTGAGAGCGACGTTAGCCGGCTAAAATTTGGCATTTCCCTTAAAGTGCTGCTTTGTCAGAGTCGAGCCTCACAGAGCCGCTAGCATAGCTACACACACTCGCCTTCTCAGATTTCTACTGTGACTGGTTGTTGTGTCAACGCGAGAGAGCGACCTGGTTGATGTCGGCGGCGTCCTCCTCTGCAGGTGATTAGGATTCACTAAGCTTCGTCGTCACGAGGCCCTCTCCACATTGCACCCCGGACAATTTACCTCCTTGATTCATTTACATGCTTTTAAATAATTACAGCTCCCATCTGAAGTATCAGTATTCATGGGTGAGTGTTTGAACGCTGTGACGAGCAACACTGTGGCTTGAGTTTCTGTTTTTCCGGCTCCTCGGTAGACGGTAGATCACAGTAATCCACTCGGACGGCCTGATCGTTTTCTATTTCCTGCCACCTCACCGACTCCACTCGGGGCTTCGCTAAAACATTTTGTTCTGGGTTAACAAAAAAAATGAAACAAAGGGGAATAATTTTCTCAGAAATGTAGTAATTACTGGTGGGGAGCTGACGGGGTTCTGCGTGCGACATGTTGCACTTCAGCGGTGACGGGCCACTCGTTGTGCAAACGTCGGCAGTTTTCCGCTTGTCACTGTTCCACCCCGAGGCTGCTTCGACGCTCTGGTAAAATGTTCAGCCGTTTTAAACTCTGGGGGAAGGCAGGTGATTTGGTTATTTTGTGATGAACACACCTGCCTGTACTGTGTGTGTAATGCTACAGGGGTACATCAGCTGTTTGCCGTCATTTGGACAAGTTTTGGGGATTTTATGCTGACGGATAATCTTTAGTTTCAGGAGTGATTCACTGTTCGATGCCGCTACAGCTTCACCCATTTGATCCCTGAGCTTGTAACTCATTAGATAATATAATATATCGGTTCTTCATTAAGTGCGGTGTGATTTGAATTTTAATGAGGCACACGTCCAGATATCAAAGCTTCTGGCAACATGTTGTGCTTCAGGACCTCAATATGCTTTTTGATGCACTAACATCAGTCTCAGAGACGGTTTCATTCAACTTTAAAGTTGAGGCACCATTTATAGAGGCATCTGAAACACAACATGTTGTGCTGTGAAGCCACCATTTTGACTTTGATAAAAGTGGTAACACAAATTGCTTAAAATTAAAATATAGCAGTATATTTAAGTATAAATATGCTCTGATACACTTTTTATTAAATGGTATACAAGTTCTCAACTTCCCACAAGAAAGAGCTGTGCAGTCGTGTAAATAATCCAGCACCTCTTAAAATATTTTCTATATACCTGTAAAGTTATGGTCCCACACTATCTCGACACCTTTCAACACTTTTATTTAATAAAATTGTTTTGCTAAAAAAAAGAGACATTTTTTTTATTCCTCAAAACTCTCTGGAGGAGACGCAGTAAAAAATGTTGAATTACACATTTGACAAAGGAGTTGAAGTTCAGTGAGAAATAATTCTATTTTTGCAACAATATTTAAACAGTATTGGCAATTTGTAATCCTGGCAAAAACATGTATATGACGATATATCACCATGTGACAACTGAGTCAGTGCATCAAGCAAATCAATAACTGGATGTGACAATGAACATTGGAATAATTGTTGTCCAAAGAAGCTCAATTCACCTTCAGATGATCAAGATATAAAGAACGTGTGTCTTTACAGGATTTAGAAAAAGTTGTCCACGTGTGTATCTTCAGGAAGCTCAATAGACGACTGGCTGTCTTTACGGGTGTCAGATCAGACGGCTGCGTCGTTCAGAACATCTGCTGTGAGACTCCCTGAGACCAGGGAAGTGGATCTCATCCATGCAATGCTCAGATCTTGACGCAGACTTCTTGTTCTCAAATAATTTACTCTTCTAGTGACCATAAACAAATCCCTAAATAGTTTAAGGCTTAGAAACATTTCAGATTTAAAAACTAAACTTGGGGAAATATCATTCAGTTTTTATGCTCCACAGATCTGGAACGAAGTCCCAGGAAACATCGACACTAACTCTTATTTCTTCAGGGCTTAAGACTTTTCTCACACAGCAATGCACCATTATTTTATTTCTGTTACATCCAGGCTTCAAGCTATTGTCAAAAAGAAAACTTTTGCACAAAAGAGTTGAGCTTTGAGACCCTGTTTACAAGCACAGAATGGCCTATCAAATGTGATATGAGCAGTAGACTGCTAATGAAGTGTTGGCCATTACAGTGTTGGCCATTACAGTGATGGCGTAATGATGTAAAGTGCATTCTAAAGTCTCGCCTGCCGCCATCAGGAAGCACCCATAAACACGCTGCATTAACACATTTGTTCTTGCTATAAACCAGGCACATTTAGGCTGCAATTTTAGCTTTGTCTAATGCTAATTTGCTGCTGTTGAAAAGCCTGAATGCACCTGTCTGTCTGCCACAGTCAGAAGCTCAAACAGCAGGCCCGCTGGTTTAAAAAAAAAATCCATTAACAGCTCACAGAGACAAAGTGCGTTCTCTTCACGCATACACACTTCTTCTTTTTTTTAAATACTGTGATTTTATTTTGAAGGGACTTTTATGCCCCGCAGTGTCTTTTTTTTTCCCCGACAGGCTCGTCCCTCCATGTTTTTGGGTCAAACCAGAGGAGTGCGGGGTTGGGAGCCGGCCCGCCTCCATCACCAGCCGGCCCTTCAGACGTCGCTGGGCCGACTACATTCTTTGCTTAGAGAGAATACGTTAATTTGACTCTAAAACTTTTCAGAAATCACTGACTGACTTTTATACTACTCCTCGCGATCTGTATTCACACTCACGGTTTCCGTACCCAGCATGCAACAACACTGTATCACACTCACGGTTTGGATGTTTCTTGGAGGATTTCAAAGCTTTCTGTCGATTTTAGGACATTGTGTATTGATTTTAACCCAGAACATCGGCACTCCGTCAGACTTGAAACGTACATTTAAGTTTCATTTTTGGGGAAACGTTCTCACGTAGCCTCTGACATGTGTCAAGAGTAAGAGGCTCAGACGCACAGACGGATGTGTCTGGTCATTTTTCAAAATAAAACCGACCTTGGGTTTTTTTGTGACTATTATGCACCTGAGCCGCAGAGTTAGTTTAGGTTCTGTTACTTATCTTATTGTTTTGTTATGCACCTTCAACACCCCTACACACACAATCACACACCCAGCATGCAACACTACTGTCTCCATACTATCTCAGGTTCAAACTGCACCATCTTTTCATTGAATACATTGGAGATGTTGAGAATGTTCCTCGATTTAGGTCGCTTGTCATCTTTGGTGATGGTGGGTCCCGGAGAAAGACCAGTTGAGAACCACTGGCTTAAAGGAGCCATATTTAACATTCAGCAGATTAATATAGCAGCAAATGACTGTTATCAATGCCAGGATATACAGTAGCTTTAGTAATGTTCTACACGAGCAGAGAAGGAAGTCTTGCTCCCTTTGTGTGTGTGTGTGTGTGTGTGTGTGTGTGTGTGTGTTGTCTCGGGTTGCAAAAAAAAAAAGGATTTTATGTTATTGTGGTTCTGCAAATGTCATTCATGGTGCGGTCAGATTGCTGCTATCAGATTGCTGAAATTACAAACAATTGTGTTTGTAATTTCAGAAATGATGTTGACTGTTGGACTTTACAATGTCCTGACTTTACAAATGTTTGGTTCACACTACTCTCTCAATGGATCACTGAGATCTAATATTAGTAACAAGTAGTGGACATACTGTACCTGTTCATTTATTTGACCAATGCCTCCATCATTGGTAGCCACAGAACAATACAAAAATAAAACTAAATCCCTAAACCCTCAACATAAATTGTATCTTGAATGTGTTTTGGCACAACAATACACAAGGCCAGACCGCGAGCAACAGAAAGCGCGTGTCTGTGTGTGTGTGTCTGTGTGTGTGAAGCAAAAGGTCAGAACTGTGAATGATGTATTTGAGTGATTGTTACACCACACGAGTGTTAGATAAGATGATATCTCCTATGTTGGAGGTGATGTATTGTACGGTCTTGTACGTAGGAGATTGACTTGATTATTTGTAACCAACATTCCCAGCAACACAAATAAATAAAGAATAACCACTTTGCTTTATAAAGCTTCCAGAGGAATCCTAAAGAAAAAATACACACAATTAGTTAATTGTCTACAACACAAATATGTTCAATTGTATGCATAGCTGTGGGAAATATGTCAGACTCTCACTGTTGTGCTGTCTTCGTCATTGCAAAAATAAAAACATTTGATAATTAGGCATGGAGACAGTGCTGCGGTCTGTAATGTTTTTTGGAAAGTGATTCTATGACCTCGGGTGAAACAAGCCCGCAGTGAGAGATGTGTGTGTGTGTGTGTGTGTGTGTGTGTGTGTGTGCTTGTGTGTGTGCGCTTGTGTGGTACCCGGTCAAGATATTAATGAGGCAATAATGGTTGGTGCAGATTTTACCCTTAAAGCAATTTCCAGTGTCAGTCAGTCGTTTTGATGTCTCCGTACTGCTCCATTACGGAAGTACCGATTAATCCGGTCTAAGAAACAAATTCTTTGATCATGTAAATGGTGCAAGTGTTTCATACAGACCACATCCTCCGTGATCAAAAGGAGCAGGCAGCTCATCGGCATTGTTCATGTATTCCACGCAGGCTCCATCACCCCCTTCGCCCTCAGCTAATGAGCCAAAGTATGAGAAGCGCTGGCTGGATGCCGTCTCCCTGCCCTTGTTGATGGCCAGAGTCTCCAGATACAAAGCTGGCACAGATCAATTAAGGTAAGGGTAATCCAGCATGATATAATTCACCTCCAAGGTCCACAGTTCACTGAGCACAGTTGTTGGCTTAGCAAGCACTTTTCATTTAAGCGAGGGGACGTTAATGCCAATATCTATGCGCGGGCATAAACAGCTTAAAAGGTCACCGCAGCTGTGAGGCTCGGGCTCAGAAGGTGTGACTGTGAGAACACCGGGCGAGCTTGTTAATGCATTTGATTGTTATGCCCGTCCTGTTTGTATTGATTTCCATGCATACAGTAGTTTCACAGTTGTTTTCCACAAAGAAGCGGGTGAAAAATCACAGATGGCTTTCAGATCTCACCGAGCGTGTTGAATCACATTCAGTTATTCCAACTCACTCCTACATGTCTGTATTTGTGTGTTGGGTAAACTCATGACAGACACTAATTACAACATTGGGGTAATCACAGGAGGACAAGAAGAGATTGGGACATTTACATAATTAACACGTTTTATATATTTGGAGAACTTTGCAGGTCTAAATGCAACCCGTTTGGTTTTTATAATGCACTAATATTTAAAGGATTTAGTAACAATGACGGGGGGGGATACACAAACATTGAGCTGAATGAAATATATAATGAAATCTCTCCAATTGTTTATTTTATTCAGTTTTCCTTATCATTTCTTGCACTCCTGCTGAGCAGACGTCTCCTGCTCTTTCGGGTGTGTGTACTTGCACAATTTCTGCATTGCAGGTACATAAAGATAAATAAACAATGGGACAGAGTTAATTAGAAATGTTTCTTGAACACCTCATTGGGTATTGCCTAATGTAAAGCTGCCCATGATGAGGTAAAAATGCTGTTTGTCAACCTTCTTTTTTACAGTCGCGGCACTCTTTAGAAAATATGTAAAGGGTCAAGTCACTCTTGTTTATCATGTTGTAACACGTAACATCCTTCTGTTGCCACACACACACACACACACACACACACACACACACACACACACACACACACACACACAGAGAGAGACTCTCTGTACTTGCTCTTGATGCAAGGCTAGAAAAGCTCAGTTCACATAAAATACTACTTGAAACTATTGGTTTCTCCTTCTCCAAGGACACCAAACCTGGTCCAAAGTTGTGTCTATAAATTTAATTTTGAATGTGCAATCGTCCTTGGTGTCTCCCAGTTGCTCCTGCGCCTGATGTGGAGACGGTATAGAGTCGATACTCTCGGAGAATGTCCTCCAGGTGAAAGGTTTTGGCCAGCTCCTGCACAGCTACTTTAACACTGTTTTTCATTTCTGTCTCCTCGAGGCTGCTGACATTCCTGAAGTTACACTTGTACTGAAGTCATTACGCCACAAAAGAATAGAAGGGAGGACCAAATGTCAGATCATTGATAATGACAGTAATTATGTTGTCGGTGGCTGTTATAGCACTTACCCTAATAATCATTAGTGTGTGTGTGTGTGTGTGTGTGTGTGTGTGTGTGTGTGTGTGTGTGTGTGTGTGTGTGTGTGTGTGTGTGTGTGTGTGTGTGTATTTATATATGTATATGTATGTATAAATGTATGTATGTATGTATGTATGTATGTGTATAAATATTTATATATATATATATATATATGTACGTACATATATATATATATATATATATATATATATGTATGTGTATATATATATATATATATATATATATATGTATGTATGTATGTATGTATGTATGTATGTATGTATATATATATATATATATATATATATATATATAATCGGTAGAGCTCTGGACTGAGCTACGTTTTCACTTCATTTGTGTTTGATTTAAAACCTTAAAAAAACCTGCATAACTGACTCCGCCAGTGATTGCTGCGCTGCCCTAACTTCTGTGTCCTCCATGATGTCCTGTTACACAGGAATATGAAAAAGGAAAGTACCCGAGGATAAAAGCAACGATCCTGTCATATTAATTCTGTCAGATGTCAAGTCCAGTCAACAGTTTAATGACTGCTTTGGCGCAGAGGGCAATATTGAACATGTGTATTGATGCTATCTGGAGCTTAGTCGCACTAAACCATGACCGCCCAGCGCTGAATGTGGAATAGCGTGGAGTTCATCAATAAGGAGAGCCGGAGGCAGCGAGCGCGTCGATATCACGGGTTTGCTCTGTAAAACATGGCCGACGTGGGCAAGTCTGAATGCGGGCAGACGGAGCAGATCAGTGGGCCGTGAGCGGGGGTCAACAGCTGAGAATCTTTAACAAGATGATCTCTGAAGAACGTGGGGAGACTCGCTGCCTGTTTGTTTGTACGGTTTGTGATCACTTAATATCGTAGTAGCAGTCACGATCCAATGATTTTATCAATGACTTATACAAAATAACAGTAGATTGTCTCTCTTGTTTACATGACAACTGATGTTAGGGTAGCGGGAGCCGGGCAGCGACGAGCAACCTTTCATTATTTCTTACCTACTTACAGACTTTCAAGTTTTCATTTATATTTTTGGCACCCACTGCATTTATTTTGCTTGTTTGTCTCTGACTGGTTTGGGGAAAAAGAAGATAAAAGAAGCTAATTAATTTCATCTCAAACTCAAATCCATTCGTCTCACCTCAATTTAAAGTAGTCATGTTTGTCTACCCATTATTCATGCTTGTGTTTTTGTTAGTTTGAGCTCAGTAAGAGTAAGAACCATAGATATATATATATATATATATATATATATATATATATATATATATATATATATATATATATATATATATATATATATATATTCTCATTCCACCTAGATCCCATCTCAAAGTGAGGATTTCAGATCTGCTCACTGAAGGTGACAAGGTTGTGTTCTCGTGACATTGATGCGCCAGCTGTCTGTCACTTTGATTAATCTCTGCCTTTTGGAGCTCTTCATTCACTGCACTCTCATCCCTTCTAGCATTCCACCCCCATCCCCATTACTGCGTGCCCTCAAAGGGTTTGCATTAATTGAAAGGGATCCGACTGATATGCTGTAGATTTTGTCGAATGTCATTTCATCAGTCGCTCACTTTATCTCTGCAGTTCTCAAGGAGAGCGATGCTTTGCAAGATAAAATGTCGAAAAAGGCAACTCCAAGCCTCTGCTAGTGAGGCTTTACAGTCGTACAAATTGCAGCAGAAAGCTAATTTAGGTTCAGGCACACTGACACAGAAAGAATTTGCCCCATTATTTAATAAAAAACAAAAGAAATGTAAGTCCGGTGAAACTCATCTCTGGAAAGCCGCTGGGTCAGTACACAGCCAGCGGAACATACGATTTTAACAAGCCGATTGCAGATACAGTACGAAAGTCCTGCTCACCAGAGGATTTGTTAGGAATGCTGACTTTGAAACATCCACCAACCTTGAGGAGCTGGTGTGTGTGTGTGTGTGTGTGTGTGTGTGTGTAGGAGAGAGGACTGTTTGTTAAAGAGCTGTCTTAGACAATTTCCCTCATACTACGCGTTCGGTTACTTCTACTGTTTCTGTTTATCAGCCTTTCACCTCACGTACCTCCACAACATCTCCCCGCTCCTCATGTCCACCACCCAGTGTTCAGCATTCCTTCTAGCCATGAATCATTCCCCCTGATGTTGCAAAGTCTCCACTCCGTCGAACGGGATTGCCGTCACCGTCACTTTAAAAGGGCTTCGGTGTGAAGCGACGACTATCTCTGAGGCCAAATGTATCAGCGGCGTAAAAGTGCGCGGAAATGAAATGTCAAAAAACATCACATTTCGCTGATGAGTGCGATCGCTCTCTTTTTAGATGTCCTCATCAGCGCCCCGTCGACTGAGAAATCCAATTGTGTGACGAAAAAAAGCACACGCGCTTCACCTTGAGGCGCTCCGTGCAGATGGCAGAATCCCAAAAATGTGCCCCTCTGACGCCAAATACAAAACAGCACGCACAGTAAAACGATGTGAAGCGCTCGCTTTCTCAACCTGTTCTGCAAGGTCCAGTCTTTTGATAAGTCCGATGTTTGGGGTGTCATGCAGGGGTCTTGTGGAATATATCGATATTCTCATCTCTTCCAGAAAGTGTATCTTCGATATGCTGGACTATTTCTTTCAGATTCAACTCCCCAGTATATTCAAGGGCGCCGTTAAACAATATTTTTTTCCTTATTTTGATTGCCGCTTCATCCTTGCATTGACATTAAATCCTTACCATGGAAAGGATGTGATAAGAGGAATATTGTCCCACCAATATGACCGTCATCCTCAGGACCTCGAGCCCTCGTGAAGTGCCTCTCCAGCGCATCTGTTGTGAAGACACTTTCATAACTAGTTTGTCAAAAGCCCATCAAGTTCATGGAAGAAGTGTTTCTGCACGTAATGCGGCGCAGGTTTAACCGCCTCGAGTAACTCGACACAAGTAACGAGCAGCTCGATGCTTCACTTTGAGCAACCTGCCTTTCAATCTCCAGCGCGCCTGTCTAATCTTGACCCGATCTCTCCTCCAGGTCCAACTGTTTTGAAGTCTTCGCCTTGGATGGAGCCAGCACCAATATTCTTCAATTTTGCACTGCTGCAGAAAGCACCGACTGGCTCCAAGCAATATCTTCAAATATCAATGACTTGACACAGGAGAACGTAAGTCCATTTTGAAACATTAGAGACTTGCCTGGGTCTTCCCGTCGGTCTTTATTGAAGTTGAAGGTGAAAAAGGAGGGGGGAAAAAAACCCTGATTTTTACATATTTGTGATCGTTTTAAATATGTGAGAACTTGATTAAACTCTCATGACATGAAGAAGCTGATATCATACATCATTGGATTGAATTTGTGTAATCACTTTCAGTAATCCCAATGGCCCAATTATTAGCTTACGCAAATAAACACAACTCGGAGTGAGTTTCATCCTGTTATCCACTTTTATTTACATTTTTTTTTGTCCATAACGCCGTCTTAAGCCAATGTAGAAACATGCAATAAATATGTTTTGCCCACAGTTGCCACTCATATTTATCCCCTTTTTGATAAACGACAGCAGCACCAGCATGGTTTGATGGACTCTTCCTGAGAAGCACTCATGGAGTCACAGTGGCACCTCTCAGGAAACAGCCGCTCTCATACCTAATTAATGACTGCAAAGTAGTCCTTCGGCATGTGCACCACTCTCTCTCTCTCTGTCTCTCTCTCTCTCTCTCTCATTTCCTCTTACTTCTCTTTGATTATCACTCTGATGATGTGACACACTTTTTTTGTTGAGGATGCAGACGTACTGTATGCCGTCGATCGCACAGCTGCCTTTAAAAAAAAAAAAAAAAAAAGTTTGATTAACTCATGCCTGCATCACCTAATTACGGACGTGGCGTGTGATTGCTAAACGGCCAATCAGGATGTAATTGTGTGCCCGCGTTGGGAGAGGGGGGAACTTTTGTTTTAATGACCTACAACCTTTAAATAGACTCTGAGACACCCGCGGGGTCCCTCGTGCGTTTGAGGATGACTGTCATCTGGCAGGGTGGAGGACTGCTCGATGCCGTTTGATGTTCCTTTTACAGAGACAAAAGCAGAAAGAATTTTTTGGAGCTTGTTAGTGCCTAATTATACGAGGACTTGAAGTGACAGTTTACCTTCACTTTGTAACGGAGGTGAAGCGAGGCGGAAACCGTCCCCATGCTGAGTGCGATATGCTGACACAGCAGGGGTCCATTCAGTCTGGAAGGTTTTTTTTTTGCAGTGGTTTGCATTTTTCCTCGTCATCACCTCGAAGATACACTTTGGAAGAGCTAAACAATATTTATGAGACTCTAACTTTATACTTGGAGCCTTAGAGGGGTTTTCACGTTCTTCCTTCATCCCTGTTCAAAAGTTTTCCCTGAATTTGTGATTTGGAGCGATAGAAAATAAATTGAGTTGAAAAATGAATTACATTTTTACACGTAGCGTCCTTTATCTGTTGACTGTAAAATTCATTAAAAAAATAGCTTTAATTCATACTCAAATAAATGTGAAAACCTTGAGATTGAACATGTTATGGATGTAATACTGGCCGTCACCTTGAGCTCTCAAGTACATGAGAAACTAGGGAAACATTTCAAATTATCCTCGAAAACAAGAATGCAATGTACCTCAAATGGTGAGCATACATCGAATACACATATACAAATTGTTATATCTGTGATGTTTCTTTAGATCTGCAGATGTTGTCAAGGAGCAGCACACATATCTAAATATTGTGATGACGTCTGTCTTCTGATCCCTTTAACCACTGATTTTTCTCACCAGATAAAGATCATCAACAAATACTGCTCTTCAGACGATCAGGTAAGCGCGCCGGTCCAGCTGGTCTTTCTGAAACCAGACGCATGAGTGCAGCACAGCAGGGGACTCCGCCTGAGGCTGTTCACTTCTGCATCGTGCAGGTGTACGCCATCGTATCGTCTGCATCCGCCCGCAGCCGCCCCGGCAGCTCTGGCTTCATCCAGAGGCCGATGAAGAGCTCGCAAACATTTTGGAACACTTCAGTCAGCAGATGGTCAGGAAGGAGTCAAGACCAGCATGTAAAAATATGTGTGCATTATTCATCACAAGATCCAGTGGACGTAGAGTGTAGCAGATGAAGCGGCACAGCACACACAGTACAGATATGCTGCTCGCAGGAAAGCCGAGCAAACATCCCAAGTCAATCCGAGGCAGATAAAAGGTGCATTGTTGCTTTGCAGCTGACTGCAGGGGTTTCTATCAACCGTATCCCCGCTCTGTTTATTGAGTAGAGATGTCTGTTGTGTATATTTCCTTTTGTTTTTATGTCAAACTTGTGTAACTGTCATCCTCCACATCCCCGCAGATTGTTCACATGGGCTGGGCATGTGAAAGCCCCGAGAGCAGCGCCGCTGGTAGAACCTCGACGTTCAAGTACCTGGCACTGAGAGGACCCTATTTTAATATCTTCAGAAGACCCCCGGTAACTAATGCCTTCATCCTTTATCCTAAAACTCTACTTTTATTCCTTCAGATCTGTTTTTTTTTTATTATCAAAATGGGCTTTGTCCAAAATACCTGAAGGTTATTAAAGAACTAAAGATTCATACTGTGGCTTCAGCTGAGCAGACGATGTGTTCGCGGCCTTTTTGTCCCATTTGATGCTGCTGCTCACTGACCTGCTCTCGTCCCCCAGCGTGCCGCACGGGCTGTATCGTGAAACATTTTGGCAGCGTCCGTTAAATACTGTATGCTTCAGTTGTAATTGAATAAGAGAAGACAGGCCAGCAGTAATTGGGGCAGAATTTATATTTGTTGTGATCATGGCTGACTGTTGTCAGTGTAATGGGGATTATACACGATTATGCACTATTGTTGCTTTCATTTTTACAATGCGACGCTAATTAGAGCCTTCAACGCGTATTACGTCTGTTGCACTGAACTCGCGGATGAATGGATTTTGGTCAAATATAATGGTGACGGTTCCTGTGACGGAACATTTAGGACAGACGAGAGCGATTTACAAACGTTTGAAACCCAAATTCAGACCAAATGCAGCTTTATCAAGCAAGCTTTGATTGTTGCACGTCTGAAGTATTAAACCGCACTAGAACATCGCAGGTTTATATTCCAGCTGTACTCTGCACTGACAGATTGTATTCCCATCTGGTTAAAAGTGTATTGATCATCATTATCAGCTGATCCGGTGTTTATTCGTTTCGCAGTGTCATCGTTCCGTCGAACAGCTGTAAAGAACATTGCTAAAACCTGCTCACGTCTTTTTATTTTTTATTTTAACATCTCTCCGGTACTTTCAGCCAATCACTCCTTGTGGTTGCATTATGCATTGTGTCCTTGCTGAAATTCAGAACAGTGCTCCCCTCTGCTGCTCGATGCAGCTCCTCATCAAAGTACTAACACAATCACAGGAGTTAATGCCCTCAAGGCTTTATAGCCTTAATAATTAAATGTGGTTACAACACATGTATAATAAATTTAATGCTTTTGTAATGAGTCTTGCGTGCGTATGACAGTACTTTTAAAACAAACATTTTAGACTACAGCCTATGAACTGACAAACTGTACAATATATGTGGGATTCATTGTCTAAACATTTGATTTTTTTGGCCCAAAACATATTCAGTGAGGACCTCGATGTGTGTACTCTTGCCAGGGATGGAAAAGCCTCTTAGCCTGCGGGTTTTGCACAACGAGATACTTAATATTCTCCACCGACGGCGACTTTTAATTAAATCTTTTTAGGGTTAGCTTGACATCAAACCCCCGAGACACAGTATGTTACCTGAAATTAAATCTCCTCTGCATTGTGAAAATGGAATGAGCGGATCAAATGTGCAGTGAAACCAAAACCTGACTGTATAATTTAGAAAAGTGTTTCCTCTCCACAAGTGGGCCGACAGAAATCCAAAGTGGCCGCCGGCCAACAGATGATGTTTAATGCAGGTCCAGTATCACTCCTAAATGTTTCCGCCTGAGTGCCAGCGCTGCTGAACAAAAGGAATATGGCCTTTTGTGCTGTGTTTGTTTGTGATATGACATCAGCCCTGTTCCCCCATTAGTATGAAACCCATTGTAGTCCAGAACGTGTCTCTTTCATCTTCTTACTTCATTTGGTAAGAGTTTCCGCAGGTTAATCATGTTTACTCTCTGGACGCTGTGGTTTGTTGTGCCGTGGTACGGCGCGCTCATTAGGATTTGCTCTGTCCTTCCTCCGGTGGGAGAGCTTTTGTCATACTTTAACTCTTTTTGACAAGCTGTTGTGGCTCACCTTCTCCTTTTTAAAGGTTTTTCAAGCAGGCTTTTGTCTCTGGTTTTCAATCATGTTCTGAAGCTGCACATTTAAGGGCAGACTTTGTGTTTGTCCCGGTCCAACTCACACTTGTGTCCGATAACTCTTTGTGAGGTTCTAAAAACGGGGACATTTTGAGGAGCTTGTCTTTCACCGTGTGGTGTCAGTGGCGGCATGGCAGTGACAATGGATGGCCTGGAAGCTGAAATTCAGTATCCGGAGGGTAGGATGCGGCTTTTGGCGTAATCTCCGTCAACAGATATGAACACAGAATCTGCAGCAGAGGGCTTTCGCTGCATTGGAAGTGTTCTGGTTTGCAGCTCGCTTCAGATGCAGGCAGGTGAACGGTCCGTCTGGAGATCATTAGAGACAGAACTCATTTGCCGAAACGGCATCTCGGAACACATTCACTGTCGTCTGACAACAATAAACTGTTAAGTGGGTATAAACTGACTATACTTGTAAAACCATACGGTCGTAGACGTTGTCTCATAACCCCAACTCTTATGTGCCTGCTGGGGTCCGGTTCTGTACCTCAACGCTGGTTCACAGAGCAACAGTGTTGGATCTGACGGCTGTCTGTTCGGCACATATCGTCAGTTCCCTTTCTACATTTCTTGCTGCGTGGAAGCTGAGAGACGGTAACTCCAGCTGTTTGTTTCCAGGGCAGGGACAAGTGGCTGAGCTTGTTCCAGCACACTCAAACAAGCCTGTTGATGTCATCAAACGGGCCTGGCTGGAGGCCAAACTGTCTTTCGTGTAAAAAAACATGAATGTAAGACATTTTTCCACCGCATTGTGAGTGATGTCTCACTCTCTGGAGCCTTCAGTGAGGATTGTTCTGTGCCCAGAAAAGTAAGGAATCAGCTTTAAATACATATGAAGTGGTTAAACCATATTTGCAAAGACACTTAACATCAAGGAGAAACCTTAATGGACCGTGTACAAGTTGTCTTCGTTGTCTTCAGTCATGTTAAGTTGGTGAAGTTGTTGCTTTTTTTGGCTTTAAGAACGTAACTCAAGCCTGACGGGAGGCAGGTGAGCATGTGTCTGAATGCAGAGCGTTGTTTCTCCTTGACATGGACCGATCCATCGGGACCAGCGAATCACGTTGACGAGTCATTCGCGAGAGAAGTCATCAGCCGTTATTCTAACAGATTGCATTCGAGACGACGTGGGCGTATCGCACAGTCGTGGAAATCCTGGTTCCATGAACTTGAGGCCGTATGCAGCTGGTGGGTTGTGAGATGCAGCGCCTGTCCGCCGGCTCTTGTTGAGATCCGGCAGCAGCCCGTTTCCCCTGAGGCACAGAGGACCTGAATATGTAGCAGGACGGCGTTGCTGCGTGCGCTTTAATGAAACACGCCCTGGAAAATCAGAAGCCTCCTGCCGGGCGCATTTAGTATGCGTGCTCTGTAAAGTGTAGCGCGCTTGAGTCATTCGTTTTAGCCCAGAGGTATTTGAAACACCACTCAAGTTATTCCTCCACACCACAACAGGATGAGGATCTCCCCCTTAGTCTGTGACCCTGCTCGAGAAGTGACATTTTAAAGGGTACCTTTAGTACACGGATCCGACACAATTACCTGTCTTCCCAGGAAGCTACAATACGAGTTCCTACGACAGCACATGGATGGATGGATGGATGGATACATGATTCATCCCTAGAGGGATGACTCATGTACAGAGTAAACACGAAAGTATTAAGTATGTAAAATACTCAATATATACAATGAAATAGCAGAGCAGAACATGTTAAATTGTAATAATAAAGACAATGCCAAGTGTTTACAGTGACTAACTTAATGACAAAGCGGTGCTCTGGTTGTTGGTGATTCACTTGGTGGAGCATCTGGCCAGAGGTGAATAATTATAAAGTCTCATTGCAGTTGGCAGGAATGTTCTCCTGTATCGGTCCTCGTGACAGCAGAGCTGAATCAGTCTGTTGTTACTGGATTAGAAGTAGAAGGTACAGTAATTATGACCTCATGCTTGAGTTACAGCATTTCTTCTGACATCTGCATCAATATAATTATCTGAACACGCGGTCGTTGCAACTTCATTGTCTGCAGCGAAGTTGCAAAAGCACCTCGTGTTCCCGCCACAACAAAACAACTTAAAGATTGGAGCTTCAGGTCTACGAGCAGACGAGCCCCGGAGAGAGGGAGTGAGTCGCTGCCTGAGCAAGGGCAGAGAGATGTGACCTGATTATCGTAGTTTATAAAGCGATGCAGCGCAGAGAGGAAACAGCCATTTAATACATAACGTGGACCGGGGGATGTGCATTCAACCGGAGATCTTTGTATCACGTCCACTTCTGCCCACTCCACCTCTCTCGAGGTGGGTGTGTAATTAGCTCCTTCATCACACCGAGACTTTAGTTCTTCAAAGGTCAAGGAATAACGCACATTATCCAATGAAACTAATGTAAGAGATGTATATTATTTGCCCCCACCTGCTCTCCTGCATTAAGTATTTGGATAAGGAGCTGCTGCAAACAAGTGCAAGGTAAAACCTTCTTTTGATACGCCGCCTCTTCATCTCACGTTGCTTTATGTTTCATTTTGTAGATCAGTGCCGCTGACTGGGGACAAGCTGAAACAACATATAACCTCTATGAGGTTCTTTTCAAGGTCCACAAGGTAAGTGGAGAGCAGGGCGCTGTGACGTGCATCAGGGGTGTTCAAAATCTGATCACTGCAGCTTTCATCTCAGTCTAGATGGCTGCTTTTTCTCATTTTATCAGACGGAAGAGTGTTTCAGGGCGCCTGCTAAACAGGGCGCTCGTGACCTGAGGGGATATTTCTGATCCACAAACCAGGAAATCTACGCCGCGGAAGTTCTTTTGTTCAACCCCGTGAATCAAGAAGTTCACCCTTCATTCCACCCCCTGAATTTAATTGCACATCTTTCTTTTTTTTTCCCCAAGAAGACGAAAAAGGAAGTGGAGGGGCAGCGGACTCGGTCCCCCCGGCACGTCATAATGAATACTTTGTGTTACAGCTGTGGATGGCCGAGGACTGCTGGCTGCAGGCGAGGCTCTACTTGGGGCTGGAGCACTCGCCCGAGCAGCAGGACATCGAGTCTATGTGCTTCAGTATTCTGGTCGGGCACGGCCAGAGCCACACCTTCAGGGTAGAGCTGGCTACGGACCTGGCTATCTGGGAGAAGTCCTTCCAAAGAGCTGTCTTCTTGGAGGTGCAGCGAATACGAGTCAGTATTTCCATATATTTCATGGCAATTTTTGGAGCTAACCTTTTTTTTTTTTTTTTTGCTTTTTAGTTTTAAATTAGCTGAGTACTACTTGGATAAACGTAGTTCTCAAAGCAGGAGAGCCTGACACGGCACCTTTTAACGACCTCGAAAGATGACTTTGATGTTCCTTTGATTTAAGGTCCTCGCCGTATTTTGTTTTAAAGGTGCTGTGTACAATATTCAGAGCTTCATTACAACAGCAAACAACTGAGGTCGCTCTCTCCCTGTGTGTGTGTGTGTGTGTGTGTGTGTGTGTGTGTGTGTGTGCCGTAATCAGAGTTTCTCTGCGCTTGCTTCATGAAGCCAAACCACACTCGCTTTTTCGTGCACGTGAGCGGGCCCCGATGGCTACTTAATGGCCGCCACTTTCCATTTCTTCTAAACGGTCACAGCTGACGACGCCGTCCTGGCGTGCAGCCCCTCAGCTCTCCAATGAGGCGGTGAGGCGTCAAACCGTTCATATGTTAATCCCTCCCCCCCAAAAAAAGACATTAGCCAGTTTTCAGTGCTGTTTAACGACATAACTCCATCGCTCGTAGTGTGAACACGCCATTCGTCTCTTCTCTGAAGATGCTTTTCCAATGGTATTGTAGAACTAAACTAGAGTTTCTTGTGAGTCAAAGCACCAGGATCCACTGCTATTTCATCATAATTGCGCTCCACATCCACATCCTGGCTCCTGTCCCTCGACTTCCTTCCATCCCCCAACTCACGGCCGGTCAAGTGCAGAAACACCCACAGGTCACTTCTGTGTACTGGATGGTTATTCTGTAGTTTTGGAAATGTTCTTTTGGCTCCTTGTGAACTCAACAGTGCCGTCTGAAGACTCGGCTCAGGGTTTCTCATGATGGTGTTTCAAACGTGAAACACTTCAGTTGGGAAGTTTTGCCTCCTTTATTTAGCTCAGCTCTAGCTTCATCATCGCTCTTGTGGTCAGCTGTGTTTCATCAGAAGGCAGATGTCACCAGTGAGTGTGTGATGATGGATGGTGCGAGCTGCACTTCATATTTAGAGTGGATTCACTCAAAGCAAAATCCCCGATGCACAGCAGCTATTATAGTGGATCAGAGCCAAACACTTATTCACGACGGGTCAGCTGATCACAGGAGCAGAATCCTATTTGTGTGGCACTGAATGCTTTTTACACTCTGCTATGTCCAGCAGAGCATTTTATCTGTGTGTGTAGAAACAGACCGGCCTTGATCTCTTTGTTTTTTTCCAGATTTACCTCTGTACTTAATAATCCCTGACAATTACCTGTAAGAGCTGCTCTCCCCGGCGCTGTGACTTGACAACTTCTGCGTTCTGACATTAATTGTTGCAAAGCTCTGTGATGCCACCGACATGGCTTGCCCTTTACCAAAAGGGCAACTTAACCAAATTTAACAAATCTGTCAAATACAATTATGAACTGCAACTTATAATTTGACAAAAAGTACATGTTGTGTATGTATATTTCTTACAAACAATGGCAGTCTTTGGTAAATAACAGAAAACCAAAGCACGGACAGTATGCAACTAAACATAATGGAAAACCATATATAATCAGTTTGAGGCACTTTCAGTGCCTGAGGGTTTACATAAAGTCAATATGAATATGCAGATTAGGTATTACAGGAAAGAAATATGTAGCTCATTAACCAACAATTGGTAGCTATATAAATATTTAGTTTGTGGTATAGTTAAGATTTAACTTTCTGTGGCTCCCACGTGTATAATGCATGATTTAAAAATATCAAAAGCATGTTAAAATAATATATACAAAAACTCAAATATCTATCACCATAACAGAAGCATTTTATAATGTATAAAGTATCATAATGCTTTATGACTATTGGTCACTCACTGACAGTTTTTTTGTTGCAGGAATCATAGTGCATCACTAAGATCTAATACATGTATGATGTGTTATAATTGTTGTTATAAGTAATCTCAATGCGTATCACTATGACACAATGCTATTAGCAGCTAATGATGCATTTTAAGTGTGAGCGCAATAGAAAATATTACCAAGAGTTCTTTGATAATTGTGTTGCTTGCACTCTGGTTAACCACAGAAAGTGTAAAATATACAT
Organism: Clinocottus analis; assembly: GCF_023055335.1. Taxonomy (NCBI): domain Eukaryota; kingdom Metazoa; phylum Chordata; class Actinopteri; order Perciformes; family Cottidae; genus Clinocottus; species Clinocottus analis. The sequence goes on from NW_027175898.1 coordinate 3,238,440, forward strand.
TTGTAGAGTTGTTCTCATGGGTACTTCCCTTTCCTCACAATTTGAAAGCTCCTCGTGACGAAACGGTCTAATCTGGTGACTCATTTTGTGCGGCTTTAAAACGTCTTATTAAGAAATTGATTGAGTTTAAAAGTCAAAGCCAGGCAGCGCTCTGTTTTCCATAAACGTTATTGTTACCTCAAAATGTTCCGCGCTCGAGTAACCTAAAGAATTGCTCCTCACATCAACGAGCCATTAAATTAACACTTACGCAAATATGTTGAATGTGTGAAGGTGTGAGAGAGAGAGAGAGAGAGAGAGGTAGAGGGAGAGAGAGAAAGAGAGAGAGCATCGTTCAGCGTCCTCAGCAGCAGCTGTCTCGCGTCCTTCTTGAGGCCGGGACACGAGCGCTCACGTGAAACGTCTCTGGGGTTTGCTGTGTTTGGATTCGATTGTGTTCAAATTTCCATCACTTACTTAACTATGCTTTCATATACGGTCTGGCACTCGCGTGCAGGGCCCAACGGAGCACTCTGCACTGCAGTTCAAGAAGCCTAATATTAATAATGTTTGTGTTTTAACGTATTATTGCTAATGTTACTGTCACAATTTGGATCGCTCAAATGCTCAGATACTTCTTTCTGTACACACAAGCACTGCGATTACAACTGGGAAATACCCCCTGCCAGTAGTAACTGGTGGAGTACACGGGATTTGTTTTTCAGAGTTTCCATTATGATTCACCAAGGCGTGTTTCATTGAGGAGCTACGCACACAGCAGGCGATCCCGCAAAGTTGATAGCCGGCGGTATTTGGTATGAAATCACAAAGATCCAATCCATTGTGCCCACGATCGGCAAGACATGTCTTAATTGATAAAACCGCAACCGTTCCGCTAAAAATAAGGATATAGCTGCAATCTGACCATAGAATTGTAACTGATGGTTAGACCGTTTTGTTTCTACAGACGCACGCGTCCCCTTGTGTTGTAAAAAGGATCGATGAAAATCAGATTATTTTTTAATTCGTTACAGCCCTACGAGTGTGTGAATCACACACTGACGGTGTAAATAGAAGTATGTTTTGCACAGGAGGAAACTACAGCAGGCAGTGAAGTAAATTAAGTTTAAGGATATAAAAAACACATATTCAACTGAACCTCATAAGCAAAATGGTTGGACTTGAGCGAGAATAGTGTTCTTGCCCTCTGTGTGTTGAACAACAATGCTCTGAAGACACAGACTCATTATAATGAAAACACACAGGAAAACAAATTTGAGTCATTAAGTGCAAATTTAAATGAGTCAATTATATTTACAATTACATCGCACGGTTTCCATCCCACGTACATGCTCACGAGGGTCAAACTGCACAAAAGCCGACACATGGATTTGCTTTCCTTTCTTTGACGTCAATAGGGACACTTACACAGATAAACAGAAAGTGGCATAATTACAAGTCAACAAGTTCCAGCTCCATTATTAACGATGAATATATAAAGCGGTAACACCGGCCGGCAGACTAATCAAGACCTTTAACTCAGGTAATTATGTTCTGCCAAACAATATGTGACCACAGAGGCTGGTCATGCACACATTGAGATGCACACACACTTGCTTTTTTTTTTTGAAATTCACTTATCAAACAATTAAGAATAGAAGATAAAAAACTACTTGCAAATGCATATGTATCACAAACATAAATAAACAAAGGAATGTGGGCGTGTAATATGAACATACAGTAATATAAGTATTCTAGAAAAGTATTTTAGAAGGACACACTTCCAGAGTAAGTCTTGATCATGCCATATGTTTCTATTATTATTTCTGTCCACTCCCTCTCTGCCTGACACACATTTTGCATTCCCTTCGCTATCAAAATAACTTAATTATTAAAATGAAAGCGTTTTTAAATGAGACAGTGAACAGCATCTATCTGTCTGCTGAACACGCAGACTCACCTTCCACAGCTGGCAGGAATTACACTCTTCATAGACCCAAAAAGCACAAGTAGCACTTAGTGAATAAATTGGTGAAATTGGACTGTTGTCTGTTTGATCCGAGGCCCGTACGCTCAGTGGTGACGTGCGTCGACTTTCTTGCCAAAAGCACCAGATGAAATATTCCTCTGGGGTGATCTTTTGAAGCTTCCACTTTGCCACGATCACACATTGTATTCAGAAATTAAGAAGGTATGCCACACGTCAGGTCAGCCTGAAATGTTCAACTGTGCATTTTATAGTTTTACCCAATTCCCACCCTGTCGCCCCTCAAGTGCGTCCAACCAACGATAATGGCTAAAAAATGGGGGGGGGAGTTTGGTACTCAGGACCCTTAAATGAGGACATTTATAAATAATACAAAGCTGAGCACCTGTCAGATGATATTTCAATCACCAGCACACTGAAATCCTTTCCGGGTCAACATGGGAACCAGATGTAATTAAATGGCTTCCGACGTTGCCGGCTGTCCTGTGGGGTCAGCCGGCAGCGCGCTGTACTCTGCTACAGGACACGGGCTCTTCAGCAAAAAGCGTCAGTCTCAGAGCTTTAGGAGCCGTGAATAATCCCTTCTACGTTCAGAGGACTCATGTGGTCACTGACAGTTTGGAGTCATAATTCTACTGGACGTAATTACATTCTCCAGTTAATTCTGATCACTGCTAAAGCTTTAAAACTGCTGGATCGACAAAGGACCTGATGGTTTTATACACAGCAACGGGACATTTTTATAAGTGTAGCAGTGCCAGCTGTTTGTCTTTCGCGTGACCGTCCGGTCCGTCCTCGGGAATGCATTATCTGAGGAAGCATGGATTTCTTCAAATTTGGCACAGATGTGCACATTAACAAGAGGGAGAACGGATGAGAAATTGGTGGTCAAAGGTCACCGAAACATGTTTTAAGCCATAACTCAAGGATTAAAAGGCTTTTGATGCCAATTTTCCACAAATGTAGATTAAAAAAAAATGAAGTGAGGACCATTCAGACATAGATTTAAACGTGTAACGTGCCTTGTTGTTGACGAAGGCGATCGTTCTCGTTCTTCACCTGTTGCCGGACGGACATTAGCAAATTAGCTTCCTGGGTTGGTAATGTTGACACATGTCCAGTCCATGTAAGGACAAATTGGTCAAATTTATCAGCTAAATATACATTTAACTGAAGTACCTTCATCTATTGATGCTTTTTTTATTGATGTGCTGTCCAGAATGCAAACACCACCAAAATGTACAGTGGAAATGTCCCTGCTCAGTACAGTTATAAAGTACAAAAGGAACCTGTCTGGTCTCATGTACTATGCTCCCTTTGAGGGCCAGCTGCATGGTCCAAAAACAGGTGTGTGAGCACCAGACAATGGAGAGCGCCGCAGACAATAGTCCCATCCCTTTAGGGCACCGCAACTCACATCGGAATGACATCTCCGTGAGTTTGCACCGCAAGAGAGATCCCCGTCACTGGTCACACGGCTGCCCCTTGTGGCTGATGGCGAGAAAGCACCAGCCGTCGTTGTGTGGGCATGTGACTTCCATCAGCCACAAGGCCCAGCAAAGAGACCAATCCAGCTCGGCCAACTGGATTTAAGTGAGGGGGGGATTTTAGCGAAGAGTTCAGAGTTGGAACAGTTCATTCTGTGCGTTTCAAAATGTACGGAGTGAAAATGTATGATTTACACTCAGATGTACTTGGACTTAGGGCCAAAAATTCCAAGCATGGCAGAAAGTATCAGAAGGACGAGGTTAGAAAATGAATATTGTAAATATGTCTCATTTCAGTACAGTCCCATACATCCTAGTTAGGTGTGTGTGTGTGTAGGTGTTTGTGTAGGTGTGTGTGTAGGTGTGTGTGTGTGTGCGTGTGGTCTGTAGAATCCCAAATACAGGCGAGAAAAGGCTTAATTTGTTTAAGGGAAGCATCCAGACCTGTCTGCATTACATTTGATGAGGGGTCCTGAGCGGGGCTTAGTGTAATTAACCCAGTGTAACGGCCATTAAAGTAGACACCATGCATACACTGTAGTAAGTCATATAGAAGGAATACTAATTCATACGAATGTATTGACCTCACATTGACCTCTTTTCTTCTCCACTCCATAACTATTACTGCTTAAACTCAACAGTTTCAATAATTCATGGACACGTGTGGTTGCGCTCTCTCGACGTTCTCTCGATTTAAAAACAGGGAACAGTGTTGACATGAAACACTCCACCTGTGACCACCAGCATGCTTTGGGAGCACGTTGTCATTGTAAAAAAAGTGAATCACTAAACAAAATGCTTAATTCATGGCTTGACTTAAAAGCTACAGTTATAAAATGGGAGCACATTGCATTTCCCTCTTGCAACGCTCTGTGGGCACTGCTCTATCCAAGCTCTGCATACTGTAATTTCCCTGAGCACTGTGCAAGGCAAAAAATTACCCGCTAACAAACCAACCCCGGAAAAGAGGACAGATCGGCCTTTTAAGAGCTGCGAGTTCAGACTTTATGGCTGAGCCATTTCACAATGCTTTGCTAATAACTCCATGTGCCGTCGGTGTTTGAAGAAATTAGTTCACACACTTCTAACAGAATCACAAAAGATGGTAATTTTTGGAGAGTTCTGTTATTCGCTCTGTACAATTGTTCATACGGCGTACAATTATGAACGCAAGTTTTTAAACAAAAAACACACAATTGCCAATCATTTTAACTTCAATTGCGGTGTTGCCAGATTAGATTGCCAGTTTCCTGTCCAATCACAACATAAAACCTCAATAAACCTTCCATTAAAAAAAGCTGTTTCTCTTCGGCATGGCGGTTAACCCTTCGTGTACTGACGGTTCTGTCAGAACGAGCCTTTAAAGACAAATCGGTGTTTAATCCAGATGTGTGGTGCATTGTTTATGTATTTGTATTGCGTTAGTTAATAACAGTGGTACAGAACATGATTAACATATACATGTAATCGATGAGAACTATTTGATTTATATTATTAATACCAATTTATTGTAGTGAAAATCCAGACATTTGGTAGAGATTTCTAAAAACATTGGAAAATCAACAGAAAGGATCAACAGGTGAAGATGCTAAGCTGTAGCTTCTGGTTTTAGCACAATACCATGTGCAGCCACCAATTTCATATTTAAAAACTCTTTTAATTAAAGTCGTCTGAAATAGAAAAAATAGCCACAAAAAACAAACCAGGATCACCGGTCTTAATGACTGCAGCTTCGTCGCACTGACCCTCTGCGGTCATGAAGACTTCTGAGCCCCTAAAACCCTCACCGACCCGCTCCAGGACCGCCTGCAGTTCACCTACCGAGCCAACAGGTCTGCAGACCACGCAGTCAACACGGCACCCCACAAGGGTGATTGGCTGCAATCTGCCACCCGTCCATGACGTGTACGCCTCCAGGGCCCGGAGGCGAGGAAGAACGATTGTAACCAACCTCTCACAAACTCTGTGAGTCCCTTCCCTCTGGCAGGAGGCTGCGATCAATCAGGATCAAAACCTCAAAATAACAGTTTCTTCCCTTCCACATTTGGCTCCTCAACAAAGCCCGGCACCCCCGCTGACTCGGACTCCTACGTCCCCAAGACAATTGCATACATTTACACCCCATTGCACCACTCCCTTTGAAATGTGCACTTGACACTTTAATGACAGACGTGTGTTAACGTACTGTTAGTTTAAGAATCGAAAATATGCGAAACCAACAATGTTTCTTAGTATTTATTGTTACGCACCAATCACCAAGCCGCATTCCTTGTATGCACAAAAGTACCCGGCAATAATTCATTTCTGATTGTGGTTCAGATTTTTGTTGGCAAAATGGATGGTTAGAAATAAAAAGCCTGCTTTTGTCTGCCAAGAGGACTACGCATTTTGAGTTGTAAATCTGAGTGATCACTGACCACGTTTACACACGCAAAATATTCAGTTTTCTATCCCTAATTCGAAAAAAAGACAATATTCCTAATAAGCTGTTTGCATGGTTAATGAAGATAAACAATTTCTGTTTACTTGCTGCTGTGCATATTCTGATTACCGTAAACATGACCCCTGATGCTGCATCCTCATGACCGGAGGCCAGTGAAGTGGAACGGCATTGAGCTGCCGTGCCGTTTTCCTTTTCTGCATCACAATGATTTAAAATACGGGAAAATTAGGGCTCGGAATTGAAAATTGATTTGCATGAAAAAAAAATATCTGTAGATTTTTCAGATGTCTCTTTTCCAATGTAGGTTTAATAGGAAGTAGTCTTCTACACTCTGTGGCATCATGTGGGCGACTGGCTCAGGGGTTAGCATGTTAGCAAGAAGACGCTTTACTCCGAATTGCTCCTCGTTGCTGTGTCTACAGTGTATAGAGCAAAAATGTAGTCGCTTTGGACCAAAGCATCAGCTAAATGAAATGTAATGTGACAGACCCAGAAGGTGTAAAGTCACAGTTTGGCAACGATTTGAAATTGGCTTTCAAGCCGTCTTCCTGGGGCTAAGGGTTAGAGCGAAAGACGTGACGGGATCAGCAAAAACATTCCAATAAAACATGAATGTTCATCCTAGTCGGGGACCTTTTAGGAAAGATGAAATCTTCTATATTCATTTGTTTGATCAAAGTTGGAGTTGGGTGGTTAGCTAAGCTTTACCGTCAGAAGCCAAGTTTCCATAAAATAATGCAGTTTAGTTTATTATCATTAATGAGTGTCAGTGGTGAAATATCTTATATTCAGTACTGCCATGTTAAGATTTGATTGTGAACTTGGCAGTGGATCCTAAACTGAACATTAAAGAGATTGTCCAGGTTTGTCTCCTCCGTGCACCTTGTGCCACATGATATATGGAGCCAGTAGAGAAGGATAATAAAGAAGCACAGCAGCAAGGCACTCGCCAAGATAACAGTCCTGGATGAAGGATCGCCTCCTGAGTGAGAGGAAGAACACCAGCTCCAAAGTGGACTAGTTGGATACGTGCGTTTCGATAATGCTAATCAATTTACATCACTTGCTGTCAATGGCAAAGCCGTGGACTTGTACATTGACTGGTGGGTTTTTTTTTCCCAGCATAGAGGCAGAAACAAGCAGCTGGATGGATGCAGAGTGGTGACGTTCCCCTCTTTCACTGTAACAATATCAAGTCCCTCTGCTGCGCCACACAACGTTAGCTTCAAAGGGGGAATGATAATATGCAGGAGTGTTTGATGCTGCAGTCACACGGTTAGCTGGTAGCCGGCTAATGGGGCTGAATCCACTCTGGATGTGACATAAATGTCAGATGTCAAGTTGCAAATGACATTCAGCGCAGTTTTCAATCCAATCTAAGCAACTAGATTGACAGGCGTTGGATTTATGTTGAATGTAAATAATGAATGTAATAAAACAAATATTTAGATTTCACATTTATGAAATCCGATTTATGTCAAATATGCCAATAAGTAGTTGTATTTGAATGATTTGTGTATCTGGAACACAGGTATTAAATAACGCCGTACTCTAAAGTAAGTGCACTTCTTTCCGATTCAAATCTTTTTAGGCAGTTTTGACTCGGAAAGAAGAAATTATGAAATATGATAATGAAGCATTTTTTCAGTCTTTAATGATGCAAATGTGGGACACCTTCCTTTGGGAAAGCACTGAAAGCGATGAAGCATTTAAATTTGCTTGTGAGTCTATGTTCTCCAGCCAATTAGGCGAGCCTCCTGTGGCTTCTGAGGAACAGTCAACGCAGTCCAACTTAGGATAACCTTCACGTCGACTGGACGTGAGCATTACATAAACATTGCTGATGGGGTAGAAGTCGGGGGTATATCTGACAAAACTGTCCAGCCTGCGTTTTCCCTCACATGCGCCCTATTTCCTTTCTTTTTTTTCCTTTTCTGGTTGAAGCCCAACTTGGCATTGATGAGGTATTTTAGCTCACAGTAAGCGGTCTCGTTGTGCCATTTTTCACTTTTAGGGTCTTCTGGCTAAGATCCCTCTCCTTTTGTCTTTAAAAATAATCAGGAGAACACTCCTGTTAGAAAGAGGACATTCTGAACTCATTTAATATGCAACTTTTAACCAAACTCTTAGTTTAAAGTGGTTATAATCAACATGGGCCACATCTACAATTGTTGTAATCTAGGTCGGACTTTCTTTCCCCTCGTTCATTATGAATGTAAAATAAATAAACACTGCGATGCACATCAGTAGATGGTTCTCAATTAACATAATTGGTGATTGATCATGTTATTTATAGGCCCAAATTAGGCCTATTTCAGCACCCTAGGCATCGTCACACAATGACATATTCACTGCTGCTGCGAGATGTCGCTGATTATGCTCTGAGAAGCCAACTCGTACTCCAGCACCGTGTGAATCTATTTGCAGAGAGCAACGAGTACTTATTTGGTTGCTGTCTTCATGGAGCTGTGCAGTAGTTTGGACCCAGCATCTCATTTTTTTTGTATCCAATACTGACAATATATGTCATCGTGTTTGGCTTTCAGTCACTGCAGAAGTATCTCTACTTCACAGCTATTGAAAAAACACAAAAATACATATAGAGACAGAGAGAGTGAGAGTTTGTGTGTTTGTGTTTGTGTGTGTGTGCGTGTGTGTGTGTGTGTGTGTGTGTGTGTGTGTGTGTGTCAGGTCTTGCTCTTTATTTTATGTCTTCTGACTTCAGGAACACTTGTTCTTAGTGTCTATCATGGCCGTGGCTTGAACTGGCACAAAAGCTAAAAAAACAAAATGCATTCCAAACACATCTGTGTGCGTTATTTGTACCACATTTTGTGATACCATTCTTACACCAGAGTTTACACCGACTTATATTTAGAAGCTTCCTGTTAGAGGATGTGTGACCAATCTCAAAAGATACAGCGGAGGGTCTTACATCCTAGATCTCTACCTTAATTAACTGCCTCCCTAGCCCTTTATCTCCTCTCACTCGTTGTGACCAAATTAGAGTACTGCAGTGTAATACTTTACACTTATTTTATCTTACACCAGTCCTCTGTTGTTTTTTTTAAGATGTTGTATGTATAATTCCCTGCACCGCCATCAAACTTTGCTACGGAGATGTTTTTTCAAAAATATTTTATTTCATGTTGCTAATTCTCCCAGAAAAATCCCTTCCAATTAGTGAAGTGTAGTCACAGTTCACCATGTCACAACATAGTCTTGCATGTGGTGACAGGAAGAACTTACCACTGTTTCTTATCCCTGTCACAGCTGAGTTCATGCCACTGCTAAAGACAGACACGCGTGTGAGCGCGTGCGTGTGAAGTCTGTACAATCCCTCGTCACTGCACTCTATAATTGAAATCACCATGTCCCTGCTGTGTTATCAAGTGAAAAAAATAAGGAAGGGAATAAAAGCCATATATAACACAAACAGAAAATCTGAATCCACTTCTCGGTATTCCAGCAGAGTGAAGGACAAAACAAATTTAAATCATGTGGCAAGACAAGCCTTTAGAGGGATATTGCTCCACGGAGAGTCGAACGTTTACACATCAGTGCTTTTCAAAAGACTTGTGAAAAAGAACTGTGAGGCACATGCTTGTTTGTGTTGCAGCAGCAGAATGAATGTAAAGGATTCATGGCATTCAATTGACATTATCAGGATGCCGCGCCAGATGCCGCTCGCGCAGGACAAAAGAAAATCAGATTTGCTCTTGTTATCAGATCTTCAAAAGCCTGACGTGTCAGACCGGCACTTTAACAACAACTCTCGTGTAAACACATGTAACATGTATTCATAAGCAGAGTAATGTTCAAGAGAAATCATTCTGTACTGCTCTTTTTTGATTCATGGGGTTTATGAGAGGAATATTTAAAAATTCAAACAGCAATGAAAGTCTGATAACTTGACATATCCTTGGCATTGCTGGTTCAAGGATGCCGAACCAACTGGTTCAGGATGATTCATTATCATGCTACACAAAAGGAACAGGAGCATAAAAGTACGTGCGTACCTGCTAGCATTTGTTTCCAGTAGATAAGATCCATCGTTGTTGTGGTTTGCGCCTTCATTTTTTCAATTTTTTCAATCTCAGATTTTTTTATAGGAATTACAAACGGGAGGCAAGAATTTGCTCTGGCCCACGCAATAAAAAGAAGAATAAAAAGAAATAAAGACAATGACAGATCCTATGTGGGGCAGCCTGAGTCATCGGTGCTGAATGCCAAGGATCAGGTCCTCAGGCCGGAGTTGATTTTGAGGTTTCCCATTCTCCAGTATGTCAGCATTAATCCCCCGCAGCAAAATTCATCCTCACGTCTTTACAAATTGTGTGGCGCTAGTCACCTGGTTTCATAGGGACTACTCAAATGGCTAATTGGTACATTACTGTAGCCGTAAAGCTAACTGCGAAGGCGTTACCTAAGGTCCCTTAGCAGTTAGCTTGCCAGGCGCTAATTTCCTTGCTGTCGTGAGTCATAATGACCTTTCATAACTTTATTAATAAATGAGTCATAAGCCATTTTCGCGGAAGACATTGTTTATTTTTAGATTCTTGGCATTGTGCATGCTGGCTCGCTCTTACACTCACAGGAGCACTCGAACAGAACAAAGTCATTGTTGGTGTCAACACTACTGGTAACAGCTGAGCCAAAGTGTCTGCCGTGGGAAAGGAGCGCTCTGCGCTAATATTCAAGCTAACTGCCAGTTAACAAGCTTGTTAGCTCAGCTAAAGCTCGACGTGCTAACTGTCAGTCAACAAGCTTGTTTGTTTGGGTTGTATATGGTTAAAAAAAGATGGATGGAGCAACACTACTCATAACCTTTGATAGCTTCCTCTGTTTTGGATGCTCCAGTTCTGCCGAGACGACTTTCTATTGGTAAAGGGTGCAACTTTGTCCGTTTTTTTTTTCACTTAAACTTATTTCAAAGGAATTAACTTTTTACATTGACAGTATGCGGTTTCAAATGCTAGCGAGAGCAGTCAACACACTTTTTCAGAGGAATTTTTATGGTCATTCCTGAGTGGTTAGAGCCTGATGATTCATTAAACTTAATTATATACCTTTCAGTGAACCTTTTTACTTGTTAACTAATAATAACATAATATTTATATTGGCGATGTTCCACGTTAGCGAGCCGTGCAATTTGAAACGCTTCCTCACTGGCTTGTTTTACCAACACACATTAAGAGGATGGAGCCATTGATAATGATATTTGTTACACCTGTGCTTCTTCTGCTATGAAGGAGCAAAGCCTATTTTCTGGGTTATGAAAGAGGACAGTAAATGAGTGCTAAGACGGAGATGTTTGATAAAATGCCAAGTAAATTATGAATTCATCCCCTGCCAATATTAGGCTGCATTCGGCACCACAAAACGGGAGCGGGGAAATAAAGGTATTATTAATTTACATACAGTACAGTCATAGTTAGAAGTAGCATCTAATACGCGCTTCTGTGGTCTTTATGTTTGGCTGTTGTCTTGGATGCTCATACAGAGAAATATATCACAGTACTTTATGCACAGTATGTCATTAAGAAAGGATACAAATCTAAACATTAATGGTTATTAATTCTCTCTCAACAGTCCAAAAGCTACATGTGCAGCAGCCAGGGGAATGTGCTGTGCTTCACGCTGGATTTTGGATCGGGGTTCACCTGCTCAGAAGGCACTTCAAAGGTGAAGTATTTCTTAGCTCAATTATTGTTGACATCCAGATTCTGTACTGTTCCTCCCATAAAAGCTCCTGAGAATGCAGTTTGACATCATTTTTTTTCTGTATTGTTACGCAGTATTTGTCCTGACTCACTAAGGCTTCCATTGTATTTGAAAACATTGTTTTAATAGCCACAGAATTACAGAAATAGAGACTCTCAAATGTCACCAATTTGGCACAATGGACTTTCCAGAATAAAGTAGAGAGTAGCTGTATCTCAGATAATGGTGTGCCATTGTTAAATATATATTTTGGGGGATTATTTTTGGCAGCCCTGCCTCATTTTGAGTGGGTACATTTTCTGAACATTTAATCGGTGCAAGAATGTCCCAGCACTGAAATCTAAAGTACTAATCTACTTTTGTCATAAACTGTGCAGTTTTCTTAAAGTACTCTTGCACATTGAAATGTCAGGTCTTGATCATGCAGGTCTCTTTGTATTAAGACGCGGTATTTAAATATTCTACTCTATTATTGCAATCCCTGTGCTGCTGGCTTTTATAATCCCCTCCCTCCCGTTCAGACCGCACTGTGGCGATATAAGTTCTCTCAACTTAAAGGCTCCTCCGATGATGGGAAAACCAGGGTAAAACTCCTCTTCAAGAATGCTGAAAGCAACCAAATAGAGATGAAGGTAATTCAAATTACGGTTCTTCTTTCTTTTTACATCAGAAGTTCGAAAGAGCTGTAATTTTGCATATGTTATTGCTCACCAACCATGGCGCTAACGGGTCATTTTACAGAAAGTCTTGTGAGAGTGTGTCCCTTGTCTGGTGTACCAGCGTTATACATGCAGTTTTTTAAGAGCTCTTAAGTTTAAAAATGTTATCTAAAATACAAACATCTTGTTTATGTTGATGCGTCTCTCTGTCTCTCCTTTTTCAGGAACTGGAGTTTGCTAATCTAACAGCCGTCCTTCACTGTATACATTCTTTTATTGCTGCCAAAGTGGCCTCCATGGACCCTCTCTTCATGTGCAGTCAAAGCCTACTTGGAAATTACATGAACACTTAAGACGACACGTCCTCATTGTCATGTGCGCCTGTGGCAAATATCAGCAGTATTTTATTTTCTGCACAGAGCCAATTGATATGTATATACTGTTCTTGCTATTTTTGTATGGACTACTGAAAATAATAAATATTTGTAAAAGACTGTACAAGTAGATAATGTATTAATTAATTGTGGAATGAAGATGTTGTTTAATTTTTGAGGAAAATACAAAACGCTTCAACAGTTTTTCCTTTTCTTTCGTATTTTTAAGCTCATTACATTATGAAATCTCAGCGGTTACTCCTCGTCTACTTGTCACTTCAAAAGGCAGCGTCCATGCTGCTTTATGGTGTAGAACTGCCATACGTTTGACAACAGGACATGAATCGCTAAACATAGAAGCTGCCACTAATCTCAGCTGGTGCTGTATCTACGAAGAATAATGATGCCGTACCTACATCTAGTGAGTCGAGACATTTTTAACACACATAATGAATCTGATGCTGGCTTACTGTCGTGGGGGGATTCACATTTTTGACAGACCTTTGACAGACCTTTGACAGGGATTTTCTTCATTCCAAATTCACAGTTGAACAGTAATGAAAAAGCTAACCCTTCTCTGTTCCCAGTTCTTCTGCTTTGCTTTCCTTCATTTTTCATCCCTGTGAACAAAAGACACCACAATGCAATGCAGTCCAAGCCTCCAAATAACCACTGAATTAAATCAACATCCCTCTGATTAAATTGTATGATGTTTGTGCTAATGTGACCATTGTTTTCTATCAAATAAAGGCTAATGTTTCCAATTACTCTGGGCAATGAGGACCTTTCACTGCAATGTGACATTTCAGCTTCAAAGCATTATTAAAGGGACACTTTTATCAACTGACAATGGACCAGCTGTATGTCTTCAGGTGAGTTGTGTTGTGGTTGTAGTGTGAAATTGCATTGCTTGGATGCAATACATTTTTAATAAAGCAAAATTGACACACCACAGCCCCCTGTAGGTTTGAACTTTAAAGGTGGAGGGCACGCAGTGGATGTTACTTCATCCCTGACACTGCAGGTGGTTGTCCGATTTTAACCGATCAGCTTATCCCAGTAATTATGTGCAATTTAGTTTTAATTGTGCTGCGCTGACACTTATTCAATTAAGTACTTATTTCACATGGATGAGTCAATTATCACACTGCAGGTAATATCAGCTTACAGTCTTACAAGAGATGTGCTGGAATATTTCTTGAACTGGCGCTGCAGTTGTGTGTCCGTTCACTTTTTGAGCAAATTTTTAACAAGTTCGAGCTATCGGCTACTTTTCTCACGTTGCTGTAATCCACCAGTAAACTGAAAAGAAGAAGCAGAGGTTTCACGCAGGAAACAAGACAAGTTGACTTTTGACGAAGGCATTTTATGCAAGCATACAAACTTGTTTTGACCCTTCGGTCAGTCCCGCTCAAACTTAAACTGACCAATCCCAGCTTCAGCCAGCTCTGACCAGAGTTCAACAACCAACTGGCTCTCCTCCAAAGACTCTTTTGTTTCAGATTCTCTTCAAATTCAGGGTTTCAGAGTAAATTCAGAGTATGTTAGCATGCCATTAAGTAGTGTTAGCATGTCTATGCTACGGCAGTTACTACAGGTATACTCTGATGAATGTAACCGTGAATAAAGACCTGACCAGCTCTACAGGAACAGTGCTGTTCCTTCACTGTCTTCTGTCTCGATCGCCAGGTGATGAGGTCATTCACTTTTACACTGTGATCTGTCGTCACTGTTTGACATCCAGGATCTATATTTATTGGTATTGAACTTATTGCAGCCCTTAGGTCTTGCTTAGCGAAGGGGAATTTGAGGGAGGTTTATTGCATTTTAATATTTCCAAACCGATTTACTAGAACAATACTTTCACATGCGCCGAGAAAATGTTTTACTTTCTACCTTGAGACCATGAGCTTGTTAGGCAACACAATGTAGATGTATCCGGTTGTAAAAGTTAGTTTTAGAAGTACAGGTAGGCAGATTGTGTTACTTTTGGACAGGACCAACACATATGCTACAGTCCAAGCTAAGCTAACCATCATCTCTTGGCTGTGCCTTCATATTTATTGGGCAGATAAAAGACCGGCATTGATCTTTTATGTGACTCAAGGCAAGAAATTGAAGAAGAATATTTTCAAAAATGTCATTTTATTTGGGACGTATTGCAGATGGGCAGCTAAATCTAAAGTCTGTGTAGATAACATGTCGGTGAATGGTAGTCTATGCTATGCAGAAGGTTGATTGGTCCAGAAAGAAATATACATTTTATTCAATTTACTTTGGATCACAAAGTCCCTTTCCCCTCAAATCCTGCTGTTAGTGTGTTGATGAGTCTCCTGTTATACAAGTCACTATCTGCTTCTGCTCACTGAGAGGTGACTCGCCTGAAACACATATCACATGGAGACTCTGTCCCCATTGGTCCCAACTCCACAGGGGCAGCCTGATGCACCATGAAGGACGATCCCTCAACGGCCTCCCACTGGTGAGCAATCACAAGTTGCTTTTAAAGAAGGAGGTGTAACTGCAGGAGATTGAACCCTGGCGTCTGTGGGGATTCTTTACCCCACTTGCATCCTCTGTCTCTCTGTATCTGCCTCTTGTATATAACAAGTTCAATCAGTAATAAAGTCAGAGTTGTTCATGAGCCTGGAAGTAAATGAGGTTTTCATATAGAGATAGCTCAAAATGACTCATCATGCGTCTGATCAACCTGTGTGTTGGGTTTCATACTTTCACCAGGGCGGTTCATTTTGGATTGTTTTGATAAACTGAGAACGGTGTGACAACCACTTGTTGATCATTACCCATTGTATTATTGTCTATTAATAGCAGGACAATGGTTGTCACATTTCATTTGATTTATGGATACCAGCTCTCTCTTTGGCACACCTTGAGAAACTTCACACTTAAGTATTTCATGAAGTGTGTGCGCTGCATACTTGTTATCTACCTAGAAGCTCTGACTCTGGGACCACGTACCACTGAACTGAACGTGCTCCTTTCACTCCATTTAAAGAATAAAATATAAACTTTTATATGCTGAACTTTCCACTGTCCAACCATGTTTCTCACTTTAAAGAGTGACACTTGAATGCCTCGTGTTCCATGAAGCAGTAAAAACTCTCTCTCTCTCTAGTTTAGAGCTTTACTTTTGGTTTTCTGGCCAAAAGCCTTTTAACTTGGATTCCAAAGTTGATCATCTGCACGACAATTATTATTGTTTTATTTTGGGAACTTTATCTGACATCAAGGCCATAGACCGACTTTTCCAAATACTGAGTTTATGAGTCTTAATCTTAGAAATTATAGAATGTAAAGTCTAGTAAAGACTGAGCATAATACCTTGATGTAGTAGCATGTATGTCACTTTTCTGGCAAAAGCTACATCTTGTCAAACCAAACATTGACCCTAAAAAGGATCTTTCGCCTTTAAACTTTCCCTGAATGCCACTCTAAACGAAAGTGTTGAGTGAAAGGCCATTCAGTCGAACCTCACCCCTACATGCCACTAAGTAGTCTCACACTGCTCCTTTAAAAGTTCTTCATGCATGAGAAATCCACTGTGACATGTGTTGACGTGATGACGGTGTCATATGAAGTGCTCTATCATTACAGTATCAAATGTCACTTCACTGGCCATCAGTAACAAGTAGCGTCAGAGAGCTGAATACAAATTTAAAGTGTGTCTCGCATTTGACTATTAGCATTTAGAGGTAAAAGCAAAGAGAGTTGTTCTTTATTCACGGTCCATTACGTAACGTGGGAACTGAATACGTCTGAGGAACAAGCAGCAGTTGTCAGAAAAAGACTGCTTCCAAAAACTGAATTACGGACATTTAATGAGATATTTGAAGACAACACAATGGACAACAGTGGCAGAATTCACTATGCGGTGGCTGTGGCCTTTTTTTCACTGCTTACATTGCTTAACTTAAGAAAGTTTGCAAGTATGCATACTGCCTCGTATTATTCATTGTATTAAATTGTGCTGGTGTCAGCAATTTTGTCTAACCTCCAACTAACAATAATTAAGCACACTCTTAAGTATCTCCCACATCGAGCGCCGGCTATTCAGATGTGCCAGAAGTGTTTTTTACTTTTAGATGTCACTTTCCTTCTCGACAAACTCTGAGGTTCATTTGTGAAAAAGTTTTGTGTGGAACCATTTTGCGTTGAAGCTAAAGCAGGCACCGTGACAACGAGCTTGCACAGAGACACGCAACTGTGTCCACCGCTGCTGGAGTCACTGGCGGCTGCCGACACACACACACACACACACACACACACAGCATCATCAAGTTGCATCAGCACCATGTGAAGCATGAATTTCAAGTACACTGCTCAACTATCAATGGGCCGTGACTCTCACAGTCGGCTCGGTGGGCGTCATTGGACCCTGAATGCCAGCTGAAGTATTTGTGGTGAAGTTTCCAAGGAAACTTCAGGGCCGCTGCCATTGGCTCACTCACTGTAAGTAAGACCTAGTCTGCGAATATAGCATGAAAATAGGCAAAAAGGAGGGTGGTAAAAGACGGCAATGGCCGCTGTCGATACTGTGTTGTTGTATTGTTGCTCTGCAAAGTGTTGTTTTTAGATTGAGGTCCGTTATGACAAAAAAACACACTGAATTATGAGAGGGTTTTGATAAATACCTAGAGGCCTACACTATTAAACATGTTTGATGCATGCTTTTTTTTTCCCCAAGTGATGGAATATTTGTATATATACAACTGTGAAGTCACCATAATCCCATGGAATTGATGCATTTGGTGTTTGCATCGTGTTCAACTGGACAGTGCTGACGGAGAGCTGGAGAGTCTGAAAGCTTTCACAGCTGTCAGAACCTGTGTTGCACCATTTGCTTGGATTTCATTTCTTCTGTAAGTTCTCCTCAAATGACGAATGCTTTGCAAACCGTGAACCGATTAACTCTTTAGCGACCGAGCGCAGTAGCTTGCCAATTGACAGATAGATGGTTTCCTGTTTTCTTTTCCACTTCAGTAACTCTTCCCAGAGTGAAATGTACAATCCGGAGAACAGAATGACGTCCCAGTAATGAGAAAACAGAAGCTGAGAGCTATTGTAACCCAAACTTTTTCTCTAATACTGCAGCGACATTTAGTCCTTTCACCATGTTTCTTAACTTCAATAATTGTTTTCTTTCAACATGACAGTAGATGCACGTCGTTATAGCACAACCCTGAAGCAATATACGTCATGCACTTCATGAGTGTGAACAGTTATTTGATTCATAGGTAGCACTGTATAATAACTACACACTACACACTTATTAATCAAGAATACAACATTTATATCTGTATTTATGAATTGCATAATGAGCTACTGATGAGCGTTCATGTTGGAACAAAGCTTTATGAATGACGAGTGTTTACTCTTGCTTTACTAATCCTAAGTAGTGTGTAGTTATTCTGAAGTGTTACCGATTTGGGTCTTGTTTAGAGTTTGACTGTTAAGTCCTTTATAACATGTTGTAGGCATGTTAGTCGGCTCGGGTACTTACAATTTCCGAGTAACGGTCAGCTCTGGTTGAAAAGGATGGATGGATGGTTACCACTGGACTCGTCTTTGTCGATTAGACACTTTGTTGCAATTGAAAGTGGCTACACATAATGCAATGTGTCCTCATGTTCACTGGGATTGTTGCATAGACTTTCAGGAACTACCACAAATCCAAGTGGCAAAGAAAATGGGCAGGAAAAAAAAGTTATTTTTCAAATCAGTCAACCAAGGACAAGAGAAACAGTGAGTTTCTGAGTTGCTCTGGCGGGGGCGGTTGAGCCTACTTAACCTTTGCAATGATCGCCCGCCTTTATCTGAACATATAAGGACAGGTTTGACAGTGACTGGAGCACTACGATAAGTTTTTACTATGTTGTGAAAATATCTGGCTCTTCCATTACAAATGGCGTGTCATTTTCATTTGATGTTCGCTGTTCTGTTGATCTGCATTATTCTCCCGACGGTTTTAACTGATGGATTCAGGCCTTTAAACTGTAAGTAACTTTTTCTAATGCTTTTTGCTTTAATCTTTTTTTTAATTTTTTATCTCTGATCATCTGTGATTGTGAATGTGATTAAAAAAAATAGGAAGATGCAATAAAAAGAAAGAAACAAATGGAAATATGCTTTAAAAACTAATCATTTCAAAGCACATGTGATTATCAGCTCTGAGACAAAGCCACTAAAAGCAACATCGTCAACGTTCCTATGTCACATCAGCATCTATCTGGTAAAACAGCATTTGCTGTGTTGCATGTTCTTTTATTGTATGTCTGTTTCACTTTAAACTGAGTCAACATGGCATACATGGAGAAATGCTGCATAAAAAGCTGGGAAACTTCCACATGTTTTGTGTATTGAATTGTTGTTGTACTTTGATCCTGTACTGTAAGTATTGCTGGCCTCCAGCAAGGAAGATATTTTACATTCTTTATGCAACATGCTTATATGAAAGTACAGAAGTAATAGATAAATGTATTATAATTAGTACTCAAACCCAGTACTCAGGACAAGCATGAAAAACACAATTTGTGTTCATCTTCCTTTTGTTTTTGGTGAATAAATAAATTAAACCACAACTTGTCTACTGCCTTTTCCTTTATTAGCTTGTCCTTGTGAATTTTTAATGTAAGCAAAAAACATTTTTTTTAAAAACAGAGAAAAAGCAAATGTCTGTCTGAAACGTGGACTAGAAACAGACAGTATCATCGAATCAATTTGATAAAAGTACCAGTTACTCAAAATTCGAACTCAGACACTGTACTTGTGTAAATATTACCTTCCATGTATTTCTACAGATGATATTCTAGCCCCACATTGTCCTGCTGACCTGTAACAATATTGTATATCTTGCAGCCACAACTCTCAGAGATCTGCTTATCTCCTCTCATCAAGAAAGCCTTCAACTTGTAAATGAAGCCTCACTCCACTCCAGACAACGGTATTGCACTTATCAAATGAATCATCACCTCTTCTGTCTCTGTTCCTTCTGTTCGAAAGCTTATCTTTTTACACTGCTGTGCTCAGACGAAGCGCACCTTTGTCCTCCACGCATGTGTTTACACTGCTTCGGCAAAGCGAGCCTGAGACCCTGGAGATTTCCCGAGCGGCAGAGGTCTTTCAAACAACTCTACGAGTCCTAACCAACACGGCGAGGCAGCGATACAAAAGAGATGTCAGGGCAACAGGTACAAGTGCTTTCCGTTATTAAATCCATAGGATCTGACCTTGTAGGAGGCCTTTATAACCAGCCACCAAAACAACCTAAGAACTATCAGCTTGTATAATTGTTCAACTGCCACTATTTCCACTATTCTAGAAATGCACTAAAACACAAATTAAACTAATTAATTGTCAAAGATTGTCCACATTTAATTCATTACTAAATATGGGCATTTGCAGCGATGCTGAGTGTCATCTCAGGTTGGCTACGCTCCGAAGGTTTTGCAAGATGAACTCCCAGGAGTCTTTGTGTTAACTTTGTCACGTCACAATGCCAGAGCTGCTTTCCTGGGAGGACGTGGAGCTGATAGCAGAGCTGTCCGAATGTCCTCCTGTGACACACCCGGCCGTCTGTCTGCAGAGTCATCTCAGCAAGTACCGCTCCATATCGGGCCTCTGCAATAACAGGTAGCCGACTGGCTTCTTACCGATCGTTACGTCAAAGTACCTTCAGGACCGTACCTTCAGGACCGTACCGTCATGGAGCGAACGACGCGGTCCAAGACCCAATAGCACAAGCAAACGTGTTTATTGGCCTGGACTCAAAGGAAATCTAAACTTTAGTCAACATTGCAAATTGAAAAAATGAGCAAATGAGTGTTTAACATTGATGAGGAACTTGAAAATTAGGACATTTTTTTGCTTATTCCAGCATCCACTAGCCCTTCATCTGGATGTTAACCTGTTTAAATGTTAAATGTTCAGTCAATGTCACGTTCACTGTCGTGTTTGTTGTAGCAGGGTGACACTCAGGTGTACAGGACACATATATGTCTGTGGAATTTATTTTTTAATTTAACGCCATAGTGACAGTAGTAGGAATGTTTCATATAATATGATCAAAAGTAAAGACATGTCCCCCTTCATCATTAAAGTCAACCAAAATGCATTTGTTGGTGATAATACAACACGTAGGCAAGGGACACAACGCCTGTTGATGAGTTCAAGTATTCAGCAAAACCCTCAGTCAGCTGATGCAGTGTTGTGTTTTGGTAAAACTAGTATTCTAAACTTTGATGACCATTGTGAGGGAAACGAAGGAATACAACAAAACGCAGTGTTTTTTGGACATGCTTCATGATTCTTTTTCTCAGGCAAAATCCTCTCTGGGGAGCAGCCAACACTCCCTTGGTCAGGTGGCTTCCAGCTGAATACGAAGACGGAGAGAGAGAACCCAAGGGTTGGAACCGAGGACGGCTGCATAATGGCTTCCAACTTCCTCCGGTAATCTACAGCATGCTGGTCCGACGGACACAAAAGTCCTGGCGGTGAAATTAGAAATGAAGCGAGCTCACCCTGCAAGAACCCGAGTTAATGTCGCTTTCCATTTATTTTCCTAACCTGTTTTACAGCAGATAAAGTCCACAATAATTTAGGAGCAGCAGACGTGTGTGGGAGATGACAGAGATTACGGTTGCATTTGCATTTTGTGGATTGTGTATTAAAATCTCCACAGCTTGAAATGAGCTGGTTTACAGTCATTAGCATTATTTATTTTCTTCTTCTTTTTTTTTTTTTTAACAGCGGATGAAACAGTTTCTCCAATATGTGCGTTGGAGTTCAGTGTTCTTGAATGCACTAGTTACACAGAGTGAGGTCCTTTAGTGGGATAAATGATCAAATATGCATCAGTTGTATCCAGCATGAAGTTTACTTCCTTATAGAGTTATCATATAATTAAGTTAATTAATCATCTTTGATCCATTTATGGTAAAAATGGGTAAAGTAAATCATTTCTTGAATACTTTATCACTCTTTTTTGAATCATTTGCCAAAGCACTTTTGGTTGGATATACTCGGATGTGAAAGACACCTATCACAAGGCCCTTTTGTTGAGTTTAAGACATTCATCTATTTATAACATAACTTAATGAATTAAAGAATTAACGAGTTCACACAAACAAGAAAGCTATCATCCGTCGCAGCCCCTGACTGGGACACATCAGGCCTTCCCCAGTAAATATGTTCATTTACGTTAATGATGGGATAATAAAAACACTGGCTGATGAATGGAAAGCCACCGCCGAGATGGCTGGGGGGAGAAATGCAATTACACACGGTTAAAAAAGGAAAAGAAGCAGTTCTCACTGTCAACCAAAATAACAAATCCTACTGTGTTAACAGCCATGGGAAGTCAGCCAGAAAATAATAAGGAGCTCTTCTAAACAGACAGACGATGTCTATTCTCACCTGCTGGTGGAGTGGGGCCAGTACATCGACCATGACATAACCTTCACCCCTCAAAGCAAAGGCAACACTGCTTTGTGGACCGGGGTGGACTGCTCCAACACATGTCAAAATGTGCATCTATGCTTTCCCATTGAGGTAAGATAAAACAGTCTGTGAACATGTTCGCTCTCAAGTACTGTGTCTTGCTTGCTCTCTTGTTCGAAGTCTGTATTTTAAAGGAATATTTGCATGTTTTGGGAAGTAGGCTTAGTTGCTCTCTTGTTAAAAGTTCAACAGGCTGATTTCTCGACGCGTTCGCAGCTCTCGACCAAGAAAGAGTCACAATAGTTGCACATGGGTATAATTTCTGCCTTGTCCCGCCCTACTGGGCTGTGATTGGCGGGTACTTGTTACCTCCATGCGTCCTTGTGATTGGATGAAAGCCGGTTTTCTTCTTCCGGTTGAACTGTGTTTACATTCAATAGTTTTTGGTAAAAATGGTTAAAAAAAAATCCGATTTCACCTTCAACCAAAATCTATAAAAACAAACGGTTGGAACATTGGAGTTTAATTAGATCTTGTACGGTAACAGTACTACGCACCAATAGCGTCGCATGTGAAAGGGATATCAGAACAGAAGCAGTCTCCTCATCTAACTCGGCAAGCAAGCAAATAAGCAAATAAAACCAATGCATTTACTTGATACATCCGAAGTGGTGAAAGATGCCATTGAAGCAGCTTGTGATACAACATTTTGTGTTTTCCACAGACCGGTGATGCTCTCACTGGTGCACAAAGCTGCATGCCCTTTCATCGCTCCAAACCAGCCTGCTTAGTCAATTTTGGCTGTGATATTGGACAAGCTCTGCAGCAACAGCAGATGAATGCCATCACGTCATTCATTGACGCTTCGGTTGTGTACGGACACACTCCGAGGCTGGAGGGCTCCCTCCGTGACCTCTCTGGCCTCAATGGGAAACTCTCCGTCAACGACCAGTTTCGCGATCCCAAGGGAAGACCCTACCTTCCATTCGTGTCCACTCTGCCGTCGGCCTGCCTGCAGGATGTGCACGGGGAGCGAGTGGAGTGTTTCAGTGCCGGGGACAGTCGGATTAATGAGGGTCTGCCTCTGACCTCTTTGCATACGCTGTGGCTCAGGGAACACAATCGGATTGCAGAGGAACTGAAACACATGAACGCTCACTGGAGCCCGGAGACTATTTACCAAGAAACTCGCAAGATTATTGGAGCGCTGCACCAGGTATGTGACTAAATATAAACCCTTGTCAGCTGATTGTGTTGAAACAGCACTTTGCTGATTGGTTTCTTGATTAATCATTTATATTATACATCACACATTACACCCCCAGAACATTATATTAGCATTTGAAGGATCATTCTTAAGGAAAAAATATGTGTAGGAATTCTCAGCATTAGCTTTAGCCTCAGTATATTAACTAATGATGTCATTGTTGTTCCAGTTCCAGTTTGAACATAAGTTATGATGATGTCTAACTGAGGCCATCTGGGCTGATTACTGCTGATTAGCAAAATCAGTTATTTCCAGATATTAAAATGACTAATGCTATAATCTAATGAAGGAGTGACAAACCAATTCAAATAACATGAGTCAAGAAAGAAATCTAACCACCACATCCATTTTGTAAATGATCCGGAGCTTTTGATCACATCAGTTGCCGTACAGTAGCAGATTCCAGCCTCAGCTTGTAGTCCAACGCGGACAAAAATAACTTAAAGTGCTTTGGAAAAGCAGAAATGAATCTACTATTCTATGACAAGTGGGCGTCGTCTGTTGAAGATCACATGATCTGATGAAACGCTTCAGGGCAGCTACTGAAAGGATCGCATTGTTACCGCAGACGTCACCTCAGGTAGTTTCTTCACTATGGCTTGTAAAATACATTCTTACAGGATTCATTGGCGGCTCACAAAATTGAACGCGCACATTTTTTGGAACACCCTTTCCAGTTGGTTCAGTCGAACCCGTCGCTATAAATCACCGGCTGTCAGAGGTGTGATTGAGCTTTAGATTAAATGCAACGACTGAAGATAGAAAATAGGGAAAGATGAGCTTGTGTATGTTGGACAAACCGGCTGGGCCCGACGTCTCCAGCCAAACGTACAATGTTTAACAGTCGGGT
Organism: Clinocottus analis; assembly: GCF_023055335.1. NCBI lineage: Eukaryota > Metazoa > Chordata > Actinopteri > Perciformes > Cottidae > Clinocottus > Clinocottus analis. The sequence continues at coordinate 3,262,666 of NW_027175898.1, forward strand.
TGGAGTGGACCACGTGGATGGGAAAGGGGTCGCTCGTAGTGACTTGTCCACAGAGAATATCACCCAGCTGTGCAGTTCCCCTCAGCTCTACGGCGGGCTTTAGTGTCTTTCAGTTGGTTGTTTTGGTTTTACTGCCATTGACTCACTTTCACCCCTCTCATAGCGTCAGTTTCAGTAGATGATAAATACTTGCTCCGTCTTGCTCTGTTAACATACTGCTTTCCACAAGCTAGGCCTTTATTATATTCCTGTGTAAACATTGTGTTTGATATTAACCTTTGCTTTTACCTTCTTATTTATTTTTCTTTTCTATTTTGAACCAGAAACAACTCCCTCGGTGGTTTCTAATTAGTTCCTTTGAATGGTCTCTTCTTCTGAGCTGATATCCACTTGAACCAGAGAGCACAGCTCTGCTTTGCTCAGTGCAGACTCCAAACACATTTATTGAAGCAGGGCAGGGCAGCCATCAGAGCCCAGCAGGAGAAAAAAACTGTGTGGAAGACTGTCAAGTCATAATCCTTCATCATTTAAACAGTCTGTGTGCAAAGAAAACACTTATGAGCACAAAGGATTGCTGTGTAAAGCTATTGTTTGTTTCTAAGTGTTTTTGTTTTTGTTTGTAGTTGCTATTAGCAATGCAATATGTATAATAGCTGGATGCCAGGGCATTATGTAAGCTTAGGTAAATGTTGGGCAAATGATGTACACTCTATGTTCGTTGTGAACGGTGCATTGCTTCTGGTGAAGAGTGGACTGTGGTGCTCGGCTGTAAAGTTTCTGAAGCATTTCTGGGCAAAGGGGAAATAAATCTGTAATCTGTCAGATTTTGTGAGCTGACGTTTGACCACAGCAGTGGATTAGCAACTGCTATTTTCAGGTGACCCAGGAAAAGAGATTTACAGTGTCAAAAAGAGAGGGGTCTAATGTGGATAGGTTCTTTAAATCATTTGTGAAAATGAAGTAGAAAAGGCACGGAGGGGATTTGCATACTGCAGCTATAACCGTGACGCTATAACCGTGACGTTGGATAATTCAAAAAGGTGGAGTGAAATGAGATTATCTGCTCCGACTACCCTGCAAACCAGCAGACTGTAACCTTATTGATTTTTTTCAAAGGAAAATAAAAAATAAATTAAAGTTGAGATGAAGAATTAAAGGAGCACTTCGGCTCCTCGCCTTTTCATAATCACGTCTTGTCTTTTGTTACGCTATTATCTCTTACTCGTCTTCCCCCTCCACTCGGCGGGTAAAGGACGGAGTCAGCTACAGGACAGAGCCGCTTGTGGCCGTGCACGGCAATCGCATTTGAACATTTCTTTCTAGCCCACAGTATTACTCTGACACAGGAATTGCCAACAAAAAATATAATTTAGACCAAAAATAGTAAAACTGCATCTCAGATTACTGTAAATTCAGGTAGAGAATGTCGCTTTTGTGGAATTAGATTCGGTGACGTTATGTGTGAAAGTGATTAGCAATAGCAATTAAATGCCGTAGTATTTCATTCAAAGACGAGTTAGCTCTATTTGTTTGAGGACTGCTCAGAACAACAAGCTTTAGAGAAGCAACAGAACACTGAAATTAAAAAATTTCAAACCACTAATTTATGATAATGTGATTACACAGTATTTCATTATTAAACTAGAAGCATAGCCGGCATTATTTTGTTTTGCTTCTGATGCAATTCTTGCCCTTATCTGTCTTCTGGGATATGCAGCAGGCATTATTTGTCTTTGTTTTGCTTCTGATGCACTTCTTGCCCTTATCTGTCTTTTGGGATACGTTTTTTGTTTACAGGGACAGTGTGTAACAATTCGGGAGATCTATTGGCATGAATTAAATATAATAATTATGTATTATATGGTTTAGAATCACCTGAACGTTATTTGTCGCCTTAAATTGAGTTGTTCATATCTACATATGTGGGTTCTCTTCAAAGAGTCCCATGTTGCACCGCCATGACCCAGAAAGGACAAACCAAACCACCTCTTTTGTATCGGACACTGCAGTTTTTCTACGCACTTGGCATAGAAGTTCCAGATGGTTGCAAACTCACCACTAAAAGCGACCAAAACCTACACACTGCAGCTTTTAACTACTTTATCTATATTTATCTATAACTATATTATCACTTGATAATATAAACTCGTACATAGCTTTAATGTAAGTGCATACAACCATGTGCCGAAAGTCTGCAAAATTGTATTTCCTCAACACATAACCGGGGGGCTTCACTCTTTAGTAGAATAGTCTGTCTTCTGCAGCAACATTGTTGGAATAAATTCTGCAGTTTAACTTGGCATACCCATACTTGGTCACCTGTTAAGCTAAACCACCATGACCATAATCCATCCACCATTGTTGATGGGTGCGGATCAGAAGCCACCTTATGTTATGCAGTGTAATAACAACCCCCCCACTGCTGTTAATTCATAAACACAACAAAAAGTTAGACCGTCAACACATAAGTCAATGCTTAATGTAGCGTTGTCGTGTGATACTTTGGTATTAATGTTGATATTTCATTCTGTAATGACAAAAGTTTTCTAGTTATCCAATCGTACTTAATAATAAAACAACAATCCAACTCTGCAGCACTTTTCAGCGCTCAGCAGCATTGTTGTGTATTGTTGGTCCATATGGTTGAACCCCAACAGCTATTACTGAGCCCCCATTTAAATCCTGAGACAGCTGTTCCCAGCAAACAAGCTCACACAGTGTGAATGTAATGCAAGATGCTGTTTTCATACAGCATTATTCTTGACAAGTCTCTGTGAAAGCACTGTTTTAATGCATTAAAATATGTGCTGGCAGTAATTACTTAGAAAAAAGAAAAGACTTCCAGGCCACGGGTACTGTGTAATTTGGCAGGAAAGGAAACATAACTGTAAAAAATGTTTGCAGAGGTGGATTTTAGTAGATGTATACTTGTTTAATTTAAGGAACATGCTGTGTGTATTTCAGACACAACATGAACCATTTACTGTACGTCGAAGTCAGACACCAAACTTCTGTTTCTAAGAAAATGTATTGGCTGATGTTCTCTTCCCGTCTGCTTGCTTTTCGGATTGGACATGCCATAATAAACAAATACGCAGTAACTTTTTTTTTGCACTTCAAGTAGTATCTTGATTGCCTCTATACTGCTCTCAACATGGCCGACCTCTCACAGCTAACGGTTCCAACAACGCTAACAGTGCAGACTACTGCAGGGCTGACAGAGCTAACAGTGTTTACCTGAGCGGGAACCGGAAGATTGTTGCTAGACCCCCACGCTAGTCAGGACGCCGTTATCAGCTGTGACCTCGATACGAGAGCAGCAGAGAGGCGGTCATGAGCTAGCTAGTGGGGCACGCTTACATGCATAAAAAAGCATGCTAGGCTGCTATGTAAACACAGCGAAGAGAAGATCTGAAAACAACACACACACGGAGGGGGAGCGGCTTCATTCTCAGTTCAGGTAGACATGAATTCACTCTATAGTTATCTATTTCCCATGCTTCAAAAACATGTTAGTATCCAGAGAGTGAGGCAGGAAAGTATTCAAACTTCCTTTTCAACTGACCAGTTGAAAACTGTGGCTGAACGCGGTGCTCTATGACCTGCCGACAACAAATGGAAAGGTCAAAAGTCATTTCAATAGAAAAAGTGAAAGCCTTATTTTAGCAGGAAACAGGAAAAATAAATGAATTTAAGAACATTTAGTTTTAATTCAGACTTTTTAATTAATTCTAGTCGAGGCATTTGCTTATCCAATATGTAGTGTAGGGGGATGATATCATTATGCTCTAATTATTTTTAAGTGGCCAGGACATAGCAGTAAAAAGCTTTTACAGTTTAAAAGGCCAGACCTGATCTGTTTGGAGTGAAGGTTGAAATCACACTTGAATCAAAAATGTAGACGATATGGGCATTATTTCTATTCAATGTTGTCTCAATGTTTAGATGCGTTACGCAAATGTAAATGTTACAAAAGTAAATGTACTGGAGTAAAAGTACAATAAATTCAACTAGAGCAGCATATAATTAATATACTCAAGTAAAGTACAACTACTTCAAAATTGTACTTTAGTACAATATTTGAGTGACTATTTCTTTATTATTTTCCACCACTGCATGGATGACTGGATGATCCCTAACTATAAGTCGGGGAGAAAAAGAGTCGGAAAAACTGACATTGCAGTCTGGTGACTGCTCCTCAAATGGGACCAGAATTATCTCCAGGATGTGGCTCAGGACTGAATCAGTCTAAGCTGTGTTTTCTTGTCACAGCTGACATATTGTGGTTCAGCTTCAGTGTGTGCAGGACGCTGCTTGCACGTCACTAATGCAAAAATAAACTTGGAATAAAATACTGTATTTAAAAAGCAGAGACACAATATAACACAAGCAAACTAACGGACAGCAGTACATTGCTTTGTTTCTGCGCAGTAACGCCTTCTGTTGGTAATACATTGACAACGGATAAGTACCTCAAACAACCCCACTTAAAAACACCAAAACTGTCCTTTTAAGTCAGCTCTCAAACCCTTTTCAGCCAGACTGAAGTCGGAGACTGTTACTATTCAGTGAATCATTTCAGCTCATTAAGTTAAATTATCTGGTCTATGTCATCCTTCTTGTTTTAACAAGTTCATCTTCAACAGACTGTCTTTACACTAAAGGCAGATGTCGTTTCATTAGTATCACTAAAGCAACAAAAAAGTTAATTGGGTCTGGTCCACTGCGCCACACGTGATCCCACTAATGTGTGTGTGTGTGTGTGTGTGTGTGTGTGTGTGTTTGCATCTGTGCGAGTGTGTGCGTGCGTGCGTATGCATTTGTGTGATATGTGTTAAGATTCAGGTGGTGAACTGAGGCCTTTATAAATAATGCCGAGGACAGATGGAATTGTCTCTGGTGAACTGTGAGGGAACAAATGTGCAATCATTTGTCCAAGCTCTGGATATTATACAAATACTCATCTCACTGGAAATCCTATGGGAATGACTGTTAGCTGTATGCATATACACAACCACAAGATATTGTGAATACTTTCCAAGTGACATATGTTGTCGAAGTGTGTTTTATATTCTCATTTAATCTCTCGTGGCTTCGGCTGTACGTTATCCTCAGATCTAAGATTTTCTTTCATGCCTATCTAAAAGATTCTTTTTACTTCCACGCGATCCCGCTTTCTCTTTTATGACTCCCAGATCATAACCATGAGAGATTATGTTCCAAAAATCATTGGCCAGGAGGCCTTTGATTATTACATTGGACCCTATCGGGGATATGATCCATCGACAGACCCTTCTGCCTCCAACGTGTTCGCCACCGCTGCGTTCAGGTTCGGCCACGCTACCATCTCTCCCATCCTCAGGAGACTGAACGAGAGCTTCCAGAAGCATGAGCACTTCGGCGACTTGATGCTGCATAACACTTTCTTCAGTCCATGGAGAATAGTCAAAGAAGGTCAGGACACTCTTATGAAGCTGCCTATTGGAATTAATAATATATCCTGCAAGCACATTAAACAATACTCTATTTAGGTCAGCTTGAGCAAGACTTTGTTCAGCATGAATGTCTGTGTCACTGTGATAATTACTTGCATGCAATTCAAGGGACTCATTTGAAGTAGATCAACGATTACACACGGTGATCTAATATGAATAACTTGCACTAATAATATATATCATAACTGCTATGTGACAGATACAATACTCTATTCTCCCAGTCCCTTAAGACTCATTGCTCAAGGCGCAATAATCCATCTGACACACTTCCGGGACCTTTTTTATTAAATATCAGTACATCACTTTACTTACTTACTTATTACTTATTTCAGACTTATGTGAATTATCTGTCATATATCAGAGATGCACAGTTAAAGGCTTACTTATAGCTCACAAATGAATAGCAAATTGTAACCATTTTTCACTCATGAACTCTGCTGCAGAGATGCAGCAAAACAAAAACAACTTACATTGTGGCAATCAATATGTACGTATGAACAGAGTATTTATCTACGGACTAATTTACCACCGCTATGTTTTTTGCTGAACTCAAATTTTTATTTTGCTGCAATGATACACAGCGATGTGTTCTTTTCACCAAGCACAAGTCTATTCCTTTTATGAAACTATATGTTGTTATAATAAACAGAGTATTCATCCCCAACAGTTCACTCATCCTGTTTGTTCAAATGAAATTGTTGGACAACAGTGAGCCCAAGGGAAGCAGAAAAACCCCGAGCTTAGGACCAATGTACAAACCTTTTTCTGAGCGGCATAAAGAAAGCAAACACTACAGTTCAGAAAACGACTGTACTCACAAACCCTATGCGTTCTCTTCTTCTTCTTCGTGTGGGTTTAGGGATTACCGCCACATAAGAGTGAATGTACTGTTTGCAGTTAAGGGACATCAAGTCACATGATCTCTTAGTTTTGAAGTACAAATTGTGCAAATATGAAACGTGCTATCAGAGTATTCCTACATTCCACAAGAAAATAAAAACTCTATATAAACACTATATCTCATAAGCAGTGCTGTTTTTGTCTCAAGGTGGAATTGAACCAACCCTGAGAGGTGCATTTGGAACTGCAGCATCAGCTGGTAGCGCAAACATGCTGTTGACAGAGGAGATAACAGAGAGGCTGGTGGTTCTCAATGTGCCCCATTCCTTGGATCTGGCCTCACTGAATCTGCAGAGAGGACGAGATCACGCACTCCCAGGTAAGTGCTCGGCTGAATCGCCGCTATTCAAGCTAAGCCTTTCAAATCAGAGTGACAATCAACAAACTACGCCCATGGGTTAATCCTGAGAGCTTGAACACAGTTCCTTAGTCCTTTCCTTTGTCCAACCTTTTTGTGAATGGTTCTGTCAAACCGTTTACAATCGAGGTATTGTTTAGATGAAATATCCACTTACTTGAGTAGACAATGGCAAGTCCATTCAGCAGCTGGTGATGACATGTGGGTGGCAGGTAAGGCATTTTGGTACATTTTCTAACAAGGAGGTTGGCAAGGGGGTACTCCACTGTAAACAGACCTGAAGGTCTGTTTACAGGTCACGTGAAAAAGTTGTATAAAGCCTTCAGAGTCTCTAGTGGGACATGTGAAGTCTGATAACTTGCCTCAAGTGATGTCACTTGAGTGAACATTGGTGGGACTTAAAGGAACAACACATTGGTGTTATAAAGAGGTGCGTGTACAAGGCCTCTGTAGCCCGCTCCTGTCTGGTTAGCAACTCAAGGCTACATTAGCTTCTGCTAGTTCGCATCCAAATGTCCACCAAATTGTTGGCAGCCGATGAAAACAAGAAAAACTGACATGAGTCACTGTACTAGCCAAGAATTATCCCAGTACATAACCATCTGTGAAACCACACAACTTGTTGCTTTTACAATTAGTTTGTCATAAACAAACAATATATGACGTGTGCGCTCGTGAGTTTGAGGTTGTTTTGGGCGGTATGTCATCTTTGGAGAGCTAGCGAGCTGTTCACAGCCAGCTAAGCTAACCCGCTCTTGACCTTCGCTACATATCCATCACACATACATCGGACACCGGTATCTCGCAAAGAAACATGCGAATAAATATACTAACTTTTGAATTGTGCTGAAATTACCTTCCAGGATACAACGATTGGAGATCTTTCTGTGGACTGGATCGCATTAAGACAATGGATGGTTTTAAAGAGGTTGTGAGAGACGACAGGGTTGCAGAGAAGATAGCACAAATATACAAACATCCTGAAAATATCGACGTATGGCTTGGAGGGCTTGTTGAAGACATGTTGCCGGGCTCAAGAACTGGTCCGCTCTTTGCTTGCCTCATTGGAAAGCAGATGAAGGCACTGCGTGATGGCGATAGGTACACTTCTAAAAACCTGATTAGATAAAATTACAAATCTTGATCTACTTTTGAAGGCTTTTATTTATTGAAATGTTTGTTTGAAAAAGGAGAGATCGACTGCTTTTATTGTCCAGGTTTTGGTGGGAGGCTGACGGGTCGTTCAGCCAGCTGCAGAAGGCGGAGCTCTTTAAAGGTTCTCTGTCTCGGATCATCTGCGACAACAGTGACATAAGGGAAGTCCCTCCTGACTCTTTCAGGTTGGGGAAATACCCTCGTGATTACATGGCTTGTGATGATGTGCCATCGATACGTTTGGAAGCTTGGCAAGAGGAAAAGCACCAAGGTGGGCTCGAAGACTGCCTGTTCATCTTCGTCCAAATACTTGAAAAATCAGACACAATCTTTTGAGTTTCAACATGCAAACCTTTTATCTCTCAATTCCAGACTTACAACAGTGTGGCACTCCTCGAATGATAAAGAATGGGGATTTTGTTTTGTCTTCCACAAATGAAAAATTGGTCGCTCTGTACTCCTGTTACCATGGTTTCAAGTTAAAGGGTGCTGCTGCAATAGTTTGCAAGGGAAATCAATGGAGTGATCAACCCCCACAATGTACAGGTACATGAAGTATTTTTGACATGGATTTGTTTCATAAGACTTGTTTGTGATGACTGTCATGATTCCTATGTGCAGAAGTTTGAAATGAAAGGGAGAATCCACTGTCAGCTGGTAAACATCATGCCCTGATTGTATGAACTGCTGCATATTGAAACTTATACAGATCAGCTTTGGAAGGATTTGGTTATAAATAACGATCATAATCCAGAAAATATCTATCTTTGGACATGCTGTACTGGAGTGCTCTTGTCCGACTGGCGCTTTACTGCTATCTGCTGGTCGTCTTGGTAAAAGGAAAATGTTCCGATGGGAAATATGACGGGAATAGGGCTGATTTGTTTATGAACAATCTTTCATGAAGACAAACAGTTGTGAATGGGTTTAACCTCCTTTTAAGCAGCCATTTATGTCAGTGTGGTGTGGAAGTCCTTGCAGGAATACAAGTTTGGTAATCTATCAGTAACACAGAGGTACATATGCAGTTATATAAGAAGTGGACTCACCATCCCTTTAACCATTGGTTTGTGGACTGCAGCTTTGAAGCCTTGAGTTAAAAAAATGTTGTCGTAATTTAATTTAAATTTAATATATACTGCTGACCAATATTATAAACAACATTTTCAGGCAACCAAACTTATACAACTATGTTTCATAAACCCTTTGTGAAAGGGTTAAAGTTCTATTATGAAAAGATGGACAACTCCCAACCAGTCAATCACGAGGGAGCCACGCCCAAAGCACACTTTGCTTTATCGTCTATCTTACTCTCATTGAGATGATAACTTATTAAATGAACATTATGCTGTATTGAAGACTTAAAACCAGCGATTGAGACCATAAATATATGTTTACAATGTTTGCTCAGTACATCAAGTAGAGTAGAGTAATTATCTAAGACTTCTATATAATCTGACCTTTGATGGACCTCAGAGGGAAAGCAATAGACACTTGCACATTGGCTTCACTTTTCAGAACCGGAGATTACTGCCTTGTAGGATGAAAAAAAAGGAATAAGCTATTGCATTTTTGATTAATACGTATGATTTGATTACCTTTGTTTGAAGCTTATGTCTTGGTATCAGGCATTGTTATTGATGATTGATTATCATTGATGTCATGGAGAAAAATATATTTGATTCTATTACACAATTCAATACTAAATCATCAACAGCAAATATCTTAATTAATGCACGGGAGGCAGGGTCAAAATGTAATTAGATGGGGAGGACTGTGGTCAGATGCAGATGTATGTGTCTAGATCCTTATTAGTTCAACATACAGAACATCAGCTTTTTGAAATAAACTGTGGCGAGGAGTATGTCAGAAAATGTTCCTAACAAGGCTGAGAGACGGAGGTGAGGAAGATGTTTGTGTTTGGCATGGTTGACATGCTGATCACATGACTTGCATGAATGTTCCTGAAATTTCCATGACGTCTTGTTTTTGTTTTTGCAGAGAAGCATCACTAACTTGTTGACGGTGCAGCAGATGCAGAAGAACTTCACAGTTTTATTACCACTCAGAGGGAAACGTTGCAATCCTTGTTCTCTATTTCTCTATAGTTCATGATTTTGTTTATTAACGGTATGTTTTTTTGAAAAATGGAATAAGACACTCAATCAAACGTTATTTAATTAAACATTCCTCTTGTGTTAGGGTCGGCACCGACCCGTTTTAGTTTTTAAAGACATAAAAGAACCACATAAAATGTGTTTATTGCATCACAGCTTTTTGACTTTGTCAGGAACCTCTATTTCAACAAAATACAACAAAAATAAAATGTTTCACTAAATTATAAAATGCTCTTGTTGAAAATATGACATTGGTGTTGTTAGGGTCGGTTTCGAACCCAGTTTTAAAAATAAGATTATGAAGCAATAATTAAAGCCAAAACTGAACTCATAAGTGCACTGTCAGCCAGCTCCTCTCCCCATCATGTGAGCTTTAGGGGATTCTCATTTTCTCAACACAAAGAGCATCCGCGCCAGCAAACTCCTCAGCCATTTGACCTTTTAAAAAAATTAAATCAAGGTTCACTGACAATGAAAAGGCCAAGAGGCCCCCATCAAAAATATTAAAACCAATATTTTCATGGATAAGGAAGCCTAACAAGGTAACAAAAAAAAATAAAAAATTGGATGATAGAAAATTGTTTTTAGTGTATTTTACAGCTGATTTAAGACACAGGTCGCCACTGAGCCGCCAACACAGTAGATGGCCTTAGAAAGCTAACACAAGAGGAAGGTTAAGAGGATGATTTTATTTAATGACAGCTGCTAATATTTTATCACGTTTTCTATTTGGCAGACTATTACTGTCTCTAATTAATTGCATTAAATTTAATTTTGTTCAATAAAAATATGTGTACACTAAACTGTGAGGTTTCATTGAAATTGTGTGGATATCAGCTTTAGAAAACAACATCAAACAATCCTCAGTTACATTTCCAAATGAAAACATGGAAGTTATTATACATTAATTATTGCGAAATGTATTTTGGTTACTTTAAAACGGGTATAAGAAGGTTGCCGTAACATGAACCAAAAAATGTCTTCATATTTTCAATTGTGACCAAATGAGTCATAAATGTCACCGGATAGTGAACACGTACAATGAAGATGGGTGTGAGAACCTGCTGCACTTTTTGGACTGCCTTGCAGTTCAAAGTCAGGTTACATTTTTGGGAACCGGGAGATCTGTACTCATAAATATGTCACTAACCCGGCTATATTTGAGGTGCAGTTAGGTTTCATTCCTCTCATCTGCTCATTTTATAATTGGCACGCTCTTATTATCTTTCTGTTGTAATATTCTGTTAGCTATTACTATAAAAACGTTATATCACATTTCTATACAACTTCTATAACCAGGTGAGGTATTTAAGGTGTAGGACTTGGGTTCTCTCCGGGTTCTCCGGCTTCCTCCCACAGTCCAAAGACATGCAGCTCAGGTCAATTGGACTCTAAATGGCCCGTAGGTTTGAATGTAGGTGTGAATGGTTGTCTGTCTATATGTCTGCCCTGTGATGGGCTGGCGTCTCGTCCAGCTTGTACCCTGCCTTCGCCCCTTGACAGCTGGGATCGGCTCCAGTGCCCCGCGACCCTAAAGACAATGAGCAGTTTGGATAACAGAATGGACATGGATACCTTAAGGCATTTTGACGCTTTGTTACACCTTATTAAAAAACTATTAAGAAACCAGGTGAGCATTTATGACGAGTGACAAGCCTTGTGATTCACTCCCTTCAAGTAGGTCTTTTCTGTAACAACCACTTTCTCTTGAGTCAAATAACAGCTACTTATACACACTCAAACAGAATCATTGTTTATTTAATTGTCATAGGTGCAATTATTACAGGATACATTTTTTTCATAGCCAGAAACAGCCCAGTGCTTCAAGACACAAAGTCACAACTCGTGTTTGCATAAAAGCACCACAGGGTCCCCGAAAGTGCTTATTATTTAATCTTTGATCTGCCGTTTACAGTATTGCTCTCAGGCAAATAATCACATATTTGTGTATCCTCTTGAAAAAAAAAAACTCAAGCCAAGAAATGAAAAAGGAAAGTCCACGAAAAAGGAAAGTTAATAATGTGGAATGCGGCCCAACTCGAGAACGACTGTGCACCGAAATGCCGGAGAGCAAGAATGTCTGGGCAGCTCCAAGTTTATGTTCATGAAATCTATGTGCATGTGTTTGCACAGGTGCATATGTATTGTTTTTCTGCTACTGTTAGTGTCAAATTGCTCCACTGGTCTGGTTCCATTTTTGTCATTCTAGCAGTACTAGGCCTCCAGCATTTTCATTAATGAGTCATCTTGGTGTGGCCCAAAGTAGCAGCGACAGAAACAGAATCTTTGTTCTTCCATTTCACCCGCTTTTTTAAATTTGTGTTTGCTTTTTGGAGGAGGATCTGTCCCATTAAGCATTGGGCAAAACAAAGGAAAACACAGGACAGGTTACAAGTCTATTATTAAATAATATATTGACATTTTAGACTAATAAACTTATTAGTCTACACCTCTAAGTACAAGAAAAAAAACCCAGAGTCCAGTATGTCGTCTGCAGTTCACTTCTGCCACTTCAGATATGAGAACATTACAAGCAAACTCTTCCTCTGCTCCCCGGATTCAACGAGCGATGAGCGGTTCTCGATAACGCTGCCCGCAGCACTTCCAAACAATCGGCCTCGATTCCCACCGTGCACGTGTTGCAAAAAGCCAGCCCTCCTTTTGGTTGCAATATTTATTTTTATTTTTAAGTGTCATAACTAAATTAAAATTAGCTGAATGTTGGCTAAATAATTAAATGGAGAGAATTATCTTTCTATCAATAAATTATAATAATCCTCTGACGTCTGTCTTTCGGATACACAAAGCGGACAGTGGATTAGTCCAACCCTCTGCTCGTCTTTAAACGCCGCTGCGAGCCGAGTGACTGCTGATGCTGCCGGCCATGTCTGCATGTCTTTATTACACAACCAATAATTAACACCTGTACACTAAGTATTCAAAGCTAAGATGCTTTTTAAAGCGTTCAATTATACATGCGTTTAAAATCTAGATGATGGAAGAAGTACTTAAGTAAAAGTAGTAATAGCACAATTAAAAAATACTCCATTACAGGCAAAACTATTAGCAAAATGTACTTTTAATTTCAAAAAGTTAAATACAATGCAGTTTATGTTGTCAAAATTATATTATTGCATTCATACTGTTGATGGATTAAACACATTTATTTTAATGTTAGAAATGCTTGACGTTGAGCAAATGCTCAACATGACAATGTTTCATATTTTGAGGAAAAGTGTTAAAGTAACTCATAACTATCCATAGCTGTCAAGTGTACTTGTCTTTATATTGTTGTTGTTTTACAACCAGTAGCTCCTTGGAACATATCGTATCACTTAATTCCCAACTTTTAATAATATGTGAAAGTAAGTTTCATTTCTATATGTTGGACATCTTGCTGCATTTGGTTCTCATTGACGTTCATGATGTTCTGGTCTGACTGCAGTTTTTGCTTGGAGGCGTGTCTGACAAAAAAAATAGCTTGACGTGCCAACGAAGAATGTTGAGGTTTTCATTGTTGACTGGCAGGTTCACTGACGTCTATTATTTGTTAGCACCCGCTGTCATGGTTTTCCTCTCCACCCTGTTCTCAAGTTCTTTTAACAATAACAAATACTTGGATTATATAAATGAACTATGGGCCCAATTAAATAAGTGTATGACAGCTGCTGCACTCATAAGAAGCAGTGGCATTTATTCACATTAAATACACTAATACTCCCAAACTAATCACCCTGGCTGTGCCGGGGTTTCCTCTGCCACACGAGCAACATGGCTTTGTCTCGGGTTCTTTTATTCAGAATTTACGACTTCTTAGAGCCACTCTGGAGGCACGAATGCATGATCAGCTGAGTTGCCTTTCAATTAATTTATAAAAAATAAAATAAAAAAAGTTGCAGCCCAGTGAGAGCAGGGTCCGGCTAATGGCCAGTCAGTTCACTTCTTAACCTTTCACTTAACAGGCTATTTTTGGAGTGAGTTATGAATGCAATGGGACTAAATGGCCTCAATATGTTTATAATGCATTATCATATTCATACCTCAGTTATGTGGTTATTGGTTAATCAGTGCCTTGTGTATTTTGCAGCTACTCGTACCTGTTAGCTACAAGACTTGTTTGTTGACCGCACACATTCATAATTGACATGATCATAATTGAAATCACAAGTTTGTGAGCACTTGACTTTTTCTCTGGACTTATTTAGACAAGTAACAAGTTATGTCTTAAAGATACACAAATAGAAAGTGCCAATAGAAAGTGGACTAATGCTCTCCTCCTGAGGGGAAACTGTAATTTACTGATGCAGGGATTCCTAAAGTAAAATGTCCCTTTGTAGAAGTGTTTAAATGTGTGAAGCAACCAAAAGACACACAGAGATGATTCAGGTGTACGTTTGTAATTACGAAGGATGCATTTGCATTTACTATTCTTCTTTACTTTGACTTGGCTGTACATAAAGGTACACAATGCAGCTGCATCAGATGCTTCTCAGTTCAAAGACAGAAAACTCCTGTGAGAAAAAAAGGCCTGCAGATGAATCTGCTATGTCCTCTTGTAAAATATGTAACCTAGAACATTCACATATGTAACCTAGAACATTCAGTTACGAAAGTGTGACTGCACCTTTAGCAGCAAGTCAGCAGCAGAAAAGCAGCTGCAGTTCTCGTTTATGTTTATGTTTTATTAGCTGCGCTCTCAGAAGCACTTAAGTGGGAAAGCAGCCCAATGCACAATGTGTGCACTAATAACTAATATGTGTATGTTGGAAGAAAATAGACTGGCGGGAGAACAAAAAGTTAATATTTAAATGAAGTATTTAACAAAATTAAATATAACAGTGACCACAATCTTTCCCTAACCAATAAATAATAATTGGCTTTTACATAAACAACAATAATATAAAGCCTTTTAATTTATGTGTGATGTTATCTAATTATAGTGACGAGCTTTTCACTTACACAATTTTACTGCATGATTCATATCTGAATGATTTGTTTGCTCCACCCAATATAACCTGTTACCCATCTCATCACAATCCTCACTCTTCTTCGCCGAGGCAAAGGAGAAAGACAGGTGAGCTCAACCTGTCCTACTCGTCGTACTGAAAATTTTACTTACTTTTTTATTGTTTACGCATTGCTAAAACTGTTAACTGTAGGGAACTTGACTGAATGATTTTAACTGTAAAGATGTTGTTATTGGATGCACAAGTTTGAATGTGACTTTTGAGCTTAGTGAAATTAATCCAAATTTGTTGCATTGGACAGGACTTTTCCTCCTTCAAAAAAAAAAAACACACAAAATCATGCACATGCCTCTGATCACCATTATTTCACATTTTTTCTTGTATTCTTTTTCTTATCAAATGGCAGTTAAATAAATTGAAGCTTACTGAAGGTGTACGAAATGAAAAGGTGAGCCGAACACTGATTTCAACGATGGGCGGCCAAAGAACTTCAGCGCAAGTTCTTCTCCTGTCATTTGTCGCGGTCGGTAAGTGTCCCCCTCTTTTATGCTATACAAATATTTGGATATGGATCATTCACTTTTTTGTCAGGACACACGTTAAATATATAACTTACAAATGTTTTTATTTTATTTCCTCAGCATGGATATCAACATTGGTATCTTCAAGCGTAAGTCCATTTGATTGTCTTTGATTGAAGCACTAAATAATACTCCGTTTAATAGGTCTCATCTGTACACAATTTTAAATAAATAAATATGCTTTTCTTTTGTATTTCAGGCAAATACGACATCAGGTACGTAGACAATGTGTTTATTTATTCCTAATTGTTAAATTAAGTATGTGATCAAAGTGTAATCAAACTGTTAATCCTATGTAATCCTGTATTTATTTTATTTTGATATATGTAGGACCAGGGCCGGTGACATCTACAAACAGGTCAGAATGCACATTTCAAATCAAAATGTTTAACATTAAACTGCATTTATGCGGCATTGTTCACAAGGAATATCATTCCAATAACAATTTATTAACGTTCAATGTAATGTTCATTTTTGTTTCACCATTTTATTTAGTTCCAAAAGAAATGCAAGTGACGGTTTCCAAGAAACCTGCCCAGCAGTAAATCCACTAACTGCCAGTCTCAGAGTAAGTCTTTTCAAAATTCAAATTAGTAGTAAATTCATAATGTCCCATAAACTCAAAGAGGCCGTATCATAATATGAGGAACTTTTGAAAGCCGCCACTCAGAAGAGTTGATAAATTACACCCTCTTGTGTTCACTTGCCAACATGAATCTCTGCTTGACAACTCCCCATGTGTCTGAGTACTACATCTATCTCCGTTCCCTCTAGATATCGGCTGCAGTGGACACTCTGGCAGGGGAGCTTTTCTGTAAGAGGGGAAAAAATGCAAAGTTGGACAAAAACCTCAAAGAGATTGTGGAGTCCACTTTAACAGTCTTCTTTGACCTGGTATATACATTTCCCTATTTATTTATTTTTCTCAAATATTTGGAATGTGTATTTAGTTATTTTGATGTAGTCACTGAGAGATTACAACCTTCAACTTATCCCTTTGGAAGCAAATACCAACCATCTAGTTCCAGAAATAATGTATGAAAGCGATAGTATAATTTCATTGGAAGATTTGTAAAAAAAATAACAACTGTGGAACTGTGACGTAGTTTTCATGGCATCACATTAAACTTGTTTAAGTGCAAAGATCGTAGATAAGAAATGTAAGATTTGGATGAACATATCAGCATTTTGCATATTTGTCAGTTATTCATAATTAAACATAAGCCTCCTTGTGTATACAATCAAGACTTTTTACATTAAAATATGAAGTTTCTCACATCATAATTACATATGATCAACTTTGTTTGGATTTAGTGTTACGACACACAATTTTGAGTTTCTTATGGCTTTTAATATTCAAAAGATGTTGATATGACCAACACAGCACCAATCAAAGGTTGATTTCAACTTTGTTTTTAACAGAGCACCAATGAGTCTGGATTCAATGTTCTGGATATATTTGGTGTCCTGGACAGTCTACGCCTGGGTAACCCCAGTGACCCAAGATTCATCGGACTGTGGTTCTCAATCAAGTTGGCTCCTCTTTTGCCCTATGTTGACGAAAACTTCTTGATGCAACTCAGCAGTCAGAACCTCAGCTGCAGTTCTTTCCAAGAATTGTAAGTGAATCCAATTTCATTTTATTCAACATTGTATGAAACAGCTAGAACATTTATGTAATTGTTATTGACAAAACAGTGCGTATGATAATGAAACTGATGGATTAAAGTTTTGTTGAACAAAAAAATAAAGTATTGGCAATCTTTGATTAAAAACTGCATTTTAGAAGCTCATACATGTTATAACAAACTCTGACAGCAAAAATGATTAATAAGTAACAACTAAAAACAGGAATAGATGAAAACAACAAGAAATACACAAAGGTCCACAAAAATGTCTCAGCAAGAAAGAAAAAATCTTCTTCCCTGTGAATGTGTTGACATTATTTTTTTTGTCTGATGAGATCCATTCTTGTTGTTGTAAGAGAACAATCATGTTTTTTTTTTTTTTTTTAAGGGTTGAGGCTATGAGCAATAAACTGGAGACATCACAAAGCATGGAAGGAAAACTAATCTATACACACTTCATTCAAGCCTACCTATCAAGAAAGAACTTACCAGGTAAAATCATGAGAATATGTGTGAATATGTACATAATAAAAGGGACAAACAAAGAAGACATTTCTATTTAAATCAGAAATGAATAATCAGAATTGCATGCACAATAACAACTCAGTAAGAGAATATTCAAATTGGAATGATAATAAACCACTTATAAATCAACTTGCATTCATTAAATATTTTTTTAACTTTACCTTTGAACTTTTAATTTCTTAATGCACAATTCACAGAACCTGGATGCACACAAAATGTGGTTGGAAGTGCTGAGTGGCTGGAAAGGAATCTTGGAAGTTTGTCGATATTTGCAACTCTTGAGGATCTGAAAAAGATTAACAACAATTTCTCTGCAGTGAGTAATATATTAATCAATGAATTCACAATATTGCAACATATAATCACATGTTAAAATGTATATTCGCTGAAATAAAAAAAAGGAGTGAAAACTGAAAAAGTTGTATGGTGTCCGCAGAGAGAGGTTGTGGACTCCCTCACACTAAAGCAAAAGGCTGAGCTGATCCTGGATCTCGACAGCAGCTTTTTGGAGAACGAGACCCTCGTAACGAAGGTGTTGACAAACTTGACGGAGTCCACTGATGAGGAGCAGTTTAATGAGTTTTTCCAGGCCTTTGGAAAGATCGCCATGCAGGTGAATGCTCAATCTAATAATTGCCGTTTATTAACACAAAGCTGGCTGGTAAGCTGTGCTGTTGGAAATTGCCCGAGGGTGGATGAATCTTTGCAGAATCTGATACGTGGCCAGGATTTCACTCAAAAGGATATATTTCCGTTATGCTTTTTGAATGAATGGCCATAAAGATGGGTCACCAGGCTTGCTTTCACTACAATGATTTCAGAAATGCAAAATGTCCTCCTGAACTGAAACGGGAATCCTTTGATTTCCAGAGCAACATCACCCTCATCAAAAATCCAGACGTGCGGGACACTTTCTTGAACTTGACCTTGACAGCCCTTGCTCCTAAATTCAACAACTTTGAACCTGAAGACTTTCAGCTGTGGTTCCAGTTCAACTTGGTTCCTGTGTTGGCAAGCCTCCAGCCTGGCAGCTTGGTAGTGATACCCAGTAACATCAGCTGTGCATCCTACGCAGCTATGTAAGAGATGATATGTCTGCAGTCCAAAGCTCAACATTTTAAGTTTTTGCAGAATGATGTCAAACTTTGGCTCCTGACAAGTCACAATGATTTCTGTTTTTCTTCTTTCAGACTCACTGGTCTTCGGCAAAATTTGGAATCCCTGCCACTGGACATTTCAAAAAGTTTGAGATCAAGCAGAATGTCACTCAAGGAGACATTTCCACGTAAGTAGCCAAATGCTTTTTTTTTACTAACTTTTCCAGATCTGGCCATTGCCACAACTGTGATAGTAGCTGTACTGATGCCATGCCTTCATGTTTATATTTTCAAAAAACAGGTTGCTCAGTTCCAGATTCCTTCATGGTGAGTTCATTTCTGTGGGTCTATTGATTGCTTTTTCAATATTTGTACTAAAAACGTACAAAACACAAGTTTGGCACATTCACTTTCTTAAGGAGGCCACGTTGATATATTTGAACTTTCAATACGTTTTACTATTGGACTAACAATTATGCTTTGCTTGTCTCCAGTGCAAGGAGACTCCGGTTGATGGTAAGTCTCTAAATAACCTGGTACTTCAACTTTGATGACAATGTTGCATTCAGAAGGTACCATATCTAATACACAAATATTGATCTTTTCACAGAGGACCTCATCTGTGCTGCAGTTAATAGGTGGGTGAACAACTGTTTTGCCTTGTGCTGGGTTTGGGTATGTAAAGTTCTCTTCCGCAATCTATCTAAGCTGACAACGGTTCACTCTTTTATTGTCCTCCTCAGATCACAAGTCAAACAAACCCTGTCTGCTGGCAATTCCTCTGGAGCACTGTGCAATTTAAGCATCACTGAACATGCCTGTTCCTCGGTAAGACTGTTATATGTAAGCTGTGAATCCCAGAGAAAGATTTGACTTTTGTTACTTTACCCTCCTGATACTAATCTCCATAAGCTCTGAAAGTGTTTGTTTTAATTCTTTTCTAATTCTTTTCAAAGGCTACACATCTCACAGCCAGCAACTTGGTCACACTGATGAACTGCTCGCTGAAAAGCCAAAGCACCTACCCCGTAGAGGTGTGGAAGCTTTTCTTCCAAAAAGCTTCTCCGGCACTGGACCAGGCTCTTGTGACATACGCCAGCATGGTAAATCCAATTCCAAATTTCTACGAAATTGTTGTTTCCCTGTTGGAATTCTGTGTCGAACCAAAATTACTTTTACAATTCCAGGCCCCCAACAACAGCAACCCATCCTTGTCACATGCGCTTGAGGCTCTTGGAGAGGTAAAAATTGCCAACTTCAGCCAGGAGGAACTGCAGAATGATACCTTTGTCAGCAGCTGGTTCCAGACAAGGATTCGTCCGTTTCTGGCCTCTTCATCCACCAACTTCCTATTCTGCCTAAGCTCCAAGAACTTCAGCTGCCACACGTACCAGATTGTGTAAGCGCCGATGTGATACATATCTCCAATGTGATACATTGCTCCAATGTGAACAAGATTGCAGCGGAACATGCTGTTTTGTAATTGTTAAGGTATTAAAAGCCTTCTCTCAAATTTAGCATCCAGGCATTCAGCAGCCAAAAGGCATCCATGGACAGAGAAAGACAGCCAGCAGTCTTCACTCATTTCATCAAGCCCTTCCTTTCGAGAAATGGTTCATCAGGTAAAGGCGAGCGCTCAGGCTTCAATTGGTAAAGTTTCGATAGCATGTGGTGGTCATGCCTTGACAATGACTTTGTTCCTGTCTTCTTTGCAGATCCTGGCTGTGTCTCATTTATCAACGGTAGTGCAGAGTTTCTACAGATAAACCTTGGCAGCTTCTCTGAATTCGCATCCCTGGAAGATCTGCAAGCTCTCAATGCCAACTTCTCCAGCGTAAGTGGCGACTGCAGTTAGAGTATTCCTATTTCAAGCTGAAATGTCTTACCTTTGATTTTGCAATGATTGCTGCTGGATTTCATATGGATATCCTTTTTTTAGGCCGGATTGTTGTCAGCGCTCACTCCTGCTCAGGTGGCGCAACTGACACTGAGCTCAGGGACCTTGAATGACACAGACCAAATCGACCGTGTGTTTGAGCGACTCGAGGATGGTGATGATGATCTGGAAAATGTGGATCAATTCCTGACAGCGTTGACAGCAAGTGGAAAGGTAGGCTACTCTTGACACCTGGGGAAGGTGCATAACAAATAGACTTGAAAGCGAGCATAGTCAGTTATTAGTCATGTGTCTAACCCTCTACATTAGCTGTAGGCCACTCATTTATATCAAATATGCTGTTAAATCCTCTGTTGCATACTGTCTGGGGTAAGATGGCGTTTGAATCCTCTAATGTCGTCGTTGGACAGGTCCCCGATTTCCAACCTGTGGCGAGAGATCGTGTGATGAATAGGACCTTCCGCATCATCAGTCTCCATTTCCTAAAATTCAACAAAGTAGACTGGTTTTCTTGGTTCCATGGGATACTGCCTCCTTTCCTCCCAAGCTTCAGCCCAATGATGCTCAGGAATGCAACTGCAAAAATAAACTGCACAAACTACCATGTCGTGTGAGTAACAGTTCCAGAACAAGCGAGGTTGCGTTGCAAGAGGTGCAAAATGCTAAGGGTGGACAGCATAATAATGTTTATTTCCCACATCTGCAGTGTGAGTGGGATGACCAAAGCTTTCACTGCGTTACGGTTGCAAAGACAGAAAGATATCGCAAAGGTTCTGCTGGAGTACCTGAACAAATCTGGCAGTGTCATCAACGAGCCAGGTAGGGCTGATCAAGAAATTGTGCCATGTGATTGCTTGTGTGTGCTTCCCCACGGACTTTGAATTGTGAAAAAGTATGCTGAAATGGCACTGAGAAGAAAATTGACAACTGACTTCCTTCATGTGTATCCATGCAAAATAATGCTTGCTAAAGAGTGCATATGTTAATGCCCGTCTACGTGCCTTAGATTGCAGGGAGGGAATTGACAGTGATGCAGAATGGCTCGAAGCAAACCTGGGTTCCTTTTCCCAACACGTGACATACTCTGAACTCAAAGTCTTCAACCTCTCTGGAGTAAGTCATAGATTTTGCTGCCAATCTTTCTTGAAAACAACCGCACAATATTCGCAACTCTGCACACAGTTGTGGCTTTGCCATATCAAAGAGAAGAGCAATTCATATATCATCTTGGTTTATGTCATCAGGTGGCAGTTGTGGACTCCCTCTCAGCAAACCAGAAAGCTGAGCTGATCCTGGATGTCGACAGCGGCTTTTTGGAGAACGAGACCCTCGTAACGAAGGTGTTGACAAACTTGACAGAGTCCACTGATGAGGAGCAGTTTAATGAGTTTTTCCAGGCCTTTGGAAAGATCGCCAAGCAGGTGAATGCTCAATCTAATAATTGCCGTTTATTAACACAAAGCTGGCTGGTAAGCTGTGCTGTTGGAAATTGCCCGAGGGTGGATGAATCTTTGCAGAATCTGATACGTGGCCAGGATTTCACTCAAAAGGATATATTTCCGTTATGCTTCTTGAATGAATGGTCACAAAGGATTGCTCGATTGATGCCCCTGACACACTATAAAGATGGGTCACCAGGCTTGCTTTCACTACAATGATTTCAGAAATGCAAAATGTCCTCCTGAACTGAACGGGAATCCTTTGATTTCCAGAGCAACATCACCCTCATCAAAAATCCAGACGTGCGGGACACCTTCTTGAACCTGACCTTGACAGCCCTTGCTCCTACATTCAACAACTTTGAACCTGAAGACTTTCAGCTGTGGTTCCAGTTCAACTTGGTTCCTGTGTTGGCAAGCCTCCAGCCTGGCAGCTTGGTAGTGATACCCAGTAACATCAGCTGTGCATCCTACGCAGCTATGTAAGAGATGATATGTCTGCAGTCCAAAGCTCAACATTTTAAGTTTTTGCAGAATGATGTCAAACTTTGGCTCCTGACAAGTCACAATGATTTCTGTTTTTCTTCTTTCAGACTCACTGGTCTTCGGCAAAATTTGGAATCCCTGCCACTGGACATTTCAAAAAGTTTGAGATCAAGCAGAATGTCACTCAAGGAGACATTTCCACGTAAGTAGCCAAATGCTTTTTTTTTACTAACTTTTCCAGATCTGGCCATTGCCACAACTGTGATAGTAGCTGTACTGATGCCATGCCTTCATGTTTATATTTTCAAAAAACAGGTTGCTCAGTTCCAGATTCCTTCATGGTGAGTTCATTTCTGTGGGTCTATTGATTGCTTTTTCAATATTTGACCAAAACGTACAAAACACAAGTTTGGCACATTCACTTTCTTAAGGAGGCCACGTTGATATATTTGAACTTTCAATACGTTTTACTATTGGACTAAAAATTATGCTTTGCTTGTCTCCAGTGCAAGGAGACTCCGGTTGATGGTAAGTCTCTGAATTACCTGGTACTTCAACTTTGATGACAATGTTGCATTCAGAAGGTACAATATCTAATACACAAATATTGATCTTTTCACAGAGGACCTCATCTGTGCTGCAGTTAATAGGTGGGTGAACAACTGTTTTGCCTTGTGCTGGGTTTGGGTATGTAAAGTTCTCTTCCGCAATCTATCTAAGCTGACAACGGTTCACTCTTTTATTGTCCTCCTCAGATCACAAGTCAAACAAACCCTGTCTGCTGGCAATTCCTCTGGAGCACTGTGCAATTTAAGCATCACTGAACATGCCTGTTCCTCGGTAAGACTGTTATATGTAAGCTGTGAATCCCAGAGAAAGATTTGACTTTTGTTACTTTACCCTCCTGATACTAATCTCCATAAGCTCTGAAAGTGTTTGTTTTAATTCTTTTCTAATTCTTTTCAAAGGCTACACATCTCACAGCCAGCAACTTGGTCACACTGATGAACTGCTCGCTGAAAAGCCAAAGCACCTACCCCGTAGAGGTGTGGAAGCTTTTCTTCCAAAAAGCTTCTCCGGCACTGGACCAGGCTCTTGTGACATACGCCAGCATGGTAAATCCAATTCCAATTTTTCACAAAATTGTTGTTTCCCTGTTGGAATTCTGTGTCGAACCAAAATTACTTTTACAACTCCAGGCCCCCAACAACAGCAACCCATCCTTGTCACATGCGCTTGAGGCTCTTGGAGAGGTAAAAATTGCCAACTTCAGCCAGGAAGAACTGCAGAATGATACCTTTGTCAGCAGCTGGTTCCAGACAAGGATTCGTCCGTTTCTGGCCTCTTCATCCACCAACTTCCTATTCTGCCTAAGCTCCAAGAACTTCAGCTGCCACACGTACCAGATTGTGTAAGCGCAGATGTGATACATTGCTCCAATGTGAACAAGATTGCAGCGGAACATGCTGTTTTGTAATTGTTAAGGTATTAAAAGCCTTCTCTCAAATTTAGCATCCAGGCATTCAGCAGCCAAAAGGCATCCATGGACAGAGAAAGACAGCCAGCAGTCTTCACTCATTTCATCAAGCCCTTCCTTTCGAGAAATGGTTCATCAGGTAAAGGCAAGCGCTCAGGCTTCAATTGGTAAAGTTTCGATAGCATGTGGTGGTCATGCCTTGACAATGACTTTGTTCCTGTCTTCTTTGCAGATCCTGGCTGTGTCTCATTTATCAACGGTAGTGCAGAGTTTCTACAGATAAACCTTGGCAGCTTCTCTGAATTTGCATCTCTGGAAGATCTGCAAGCTCTCAATGCCAACTTCTCCAGCGTAAGTGGCGACTGCAGTTAGAGTATTCCTATTTCAAGCTGAAATGTCTTACCTTTGATTTTGCAATGATTGCTGCTGGATTTCATATGGATATCCTTTTTTTAGGCCGGATTGTTGTCAGCGCTCACTCCTGCTCAGGTGGCGCAACTGACACTGAGCTCAGGGACCTTGAATGACACAGACCAAATCGACCGTGTGTTTGAGCGACTCGAGGATGGTGATGATGATCTGGAAAATGTGGATCAATTCCTGACAGCGTTGACAGCAAGTGGAAAGGTAGGCTACTCTTGACACCTGGGGAAGGTGCATAACAAATAGACTTGAAAGCGAGCATAGTCAGTTATTAGTCATGTGTCTAACCCTCTACATTAGCTGTAGGCCACTCATTTATATCAAATATGCTGTTAAATCCTCTGTTGCATACTGTCTGGGGTAAGATGGCGTTTGAATCCTCTAATGTCGTCGTTGGACAGGTCCCCGATTTCCAACCTGTGGCGAGAGATCGTGTGATGAATAGGACCTTCCGCATCATCAGTCTCCATTTCCTAAAATTCAACAAAGTAGACTGGTTTTCTTGGTTCCATGGGATACTGCCTCCTTTCCTCCCAAGCTTCAGCCCAATGATGCTCAGGAATGCAACTGCAAAAATAAACTGCACAAACTACCATGTCGTGTGAGTAACAGTTCCAGAACAAGCGAGGTTGCGTTGCAAGAGGTGCAAAATGCTAAGGGTGGACAGCATAATAATGTTTATTTCCCACATCTGCAGTGTGAGTGGGATGACCAAAGCTTTCACTGCGTTACGGTTGCAAAGACAGAAAGATATCGCAAAGGTTCTGCTGGAGTACCTGAACAAATCTGGCAGTGTCATCAACGAGCCAGGTAGGGCTGATCAAGAAATTGTGCCATGTGATTGCTTGTGTGTGCTTCCCCACGGACTTTGAATTGTGAAAAAGTATGCTGAAATGGCACTGAGAAGAAAATTGACAATTGACTTCCTTCATGTGTATCCATGCAAAATAATGCTTGCTAAAGGGTGCATATGTTAATGCCCGTCTACGTGCCTTAGATTGCAGGCAGGGAATTGACAGTGATGCAGAATGGCTCGAAGCAAACCTGGGTTCCTTTTCCCAACACGTGACATACTCTGAACTCAAAGTCTTCAACCTCTCTGGAGTAAGTCATAGATTTTGCTGCCAATCTTTCTTGAAAACAACCGCACAATATTTGCAACTCTGCACACAGTTGTGGCTTTGCCATATCAAAGAGAAGAGCAATTCATATATCATCTTGGTTTATGTCATCAGGTGGCAGTTGTGGACTCCCTCTCACCAAACCAGAAAGCTGAGCTGATCCTGGATGTCGACAGCGGCTTTTTGGAGAACGAGACCCTCGTAACGAAGGTGTTGACAAACTTGACAGAGTCCACTGATGAGGAGCAGTTTAATGAGTTTTTCCAGGCCTTTGGAAAGATCGCCAAGCAGGTGAATGCTCAATCTAATAATTGCCGTTTATTAACACAAAGCTGGCTGGTAAGCTGTGCTGTTGGAAATTGCCCGAGGGTGGATGAATCTTTGCAGAATCTGATACGTGGCCAGGATTTCACTCAAAAGGATATATTTCCGTTATGCTTCTTGAACGAATGGTCACAAAGGATTGCTCGATTGATGCCCCTGACACACTATAAAGATGGGTCACCAGGCTTGCTTTCACTACAATGATCTCAGAAATGCAAAATGTCCTCCTGAACTTAAACGGGAATCCTTTGATTTCCAGAGCAACATCACCCTCATCAAAAATCCAGACGTGCGGGACACCTTCTTGAACTTGACCTTGACAGCCCTTGCTCCTAAATTCAACAACTTTGAACCTGAAGACTTTCAGCTGTGGTTCCAGTTCAACTTGGTTCCTGTGTTGGCAAGCCTCCAGCCTGGCAGCTTGGTAGTGATACCCAGTAACATCAGCTGTGCATCCTACGCAGCTATGTAAGAGATGATATGTCTGCAGTCCAAAGCTCAACATTTTAAGTTTTTGCAGAATGATGTCAAACTTTGGCTCCTGACAAGTCACAATGATTTCTGTTTTTCTTCTTTCAGACTCACTGGTCTTCGGCAAAATTTGGAATCCCTGCCACTGGACATTTCAAAAAGTTTGAGATCAAGCAGAATGTCACTCAAGGAGACATTTCCACGTAAGTAGCCAAATGCTTTTTTTACTAACTTTTCCAGATCTGGCCATTGCCACAACTTTGATAGTAGCTGTACTGATGCCATGCCTTCATGTTTATATTTTCAAAAAACAGGTTGCTCAGTTCCAGATTCCTTCATGGTGAGTTCATTTCTGTGGGTCTATTGATTGCTTTTTCAATATTTGACCAAAACGTACAAAACACAAGTTTGGCACATTCACTTTCTTAAGGAGGCCACGTTGATATATTTGAACTTTCAATACGTTTTACTATTGGACTAACAATTATGCTTTGCTTGTCTCCAGTGCAAGGAGACTCCGGTTGATGGTAAGTCTCTGAATTACCTGGTACTTCAACTTTGATGACAATGTTGCATTCAGAAGGTACAATATCTAATACACAAATATTGATCTTTTCACAGAGGACCTCATCTGTGCTGCAGTTAATAGGTGGGTGAACAACTGTTTTGCCTTGTGCTGGGTTTGGGTATGTAAAGTTCTCTTCCGCAATCTATCTAAGCTGACAACGGTTCACTCTTTTATTGTCCTCCTCAGATCACAAGTCAAACAAACCCTGTCTGCTGGCAATTCCTCTGGAGCACTGTGCAATTTAAGCATCACTGAACATGCCTGTTCCTCGGTAAGACTGTTATATGTAAGCTGTGAATCCCAGAGAAAGATTTGACTTTTGTTACTTTACCCTCCTGATACTAATCTCCATAAGCTCTGAAAGTGTTTGTTTTAATTCTTTTCTAATTCTTTTCAAAGGCTACACATCTCACAGCCAGCAACTTGGTCACACTGATGAACTGCTCGCTGAAAAGCCAAAGCACCTACCCCGTAGAGGTGTGGAAGCTTTTCTTCCAAAAAGCTTCTCCGGCACTAGACCAGGCTCTTGTGACATACGCCAGCATGGTAAATCCAATTCCAAATTTCTACGAAATTGTTGTTTCCCTGTTGGAATTCTGTGTCGAACCAAAATTACTTTTACAATTCCAGGCCCCCAACAACAGCAACCCATCCTTGTCACATGCGCTTGAGGCTCTTGGAGAGGTAAAAATTGCCAACTTCAGCCAGGAGGAACTGCAGAATGATACCTTTGTCAGCAGCTGGTTCCAGACAAGGATTCGTCCGTTTCTGGCCTCTTCATCCACCAACTTCCTATTCTGCCTAAGCTCCAAGAACTTCAGCTGCCACACGTACCAGATTGTGTAAGCGCAGATGTGATACATTGCTCCAATGTGAACAATATTGCAGCGGAACATGCTGTTTTGTAATTGTTAAGGTATTAAAAGCCTTCTCTCAAATTTAGCATCCAGGCATTCAGCAGCCAAAAGGCATCCATGGACAGAGAAAGACAGCCAGCAGTCTTCACTCATTTCATCAAGCCCTTCCTTTCGAGAAATGGTTCATCAGGTAAAGGCGAGCGCTCAGGCTTCAATTGGTAAAGTTTCGATAGCATGTGGTGGTCATGCCTTGACAATGACTTTGTTCCTGTCTTCTTTGCAGATCCTGGCTGTGTCTCATTTATCAACGGTAGTGCAGAGTTTCTACAGATAAACCTTGGCAGCTTCTCTGAATTCGCATCCCTGGAAGATCTGCAAGCTCTCAATGCCAACTTCTCCAGCGTAAGTGGCGACTGCAGTTAGAGTATTCCTATTTCAAGCTGAAATGTCTTACCTTTGATTTTGCAATGATTGCTGCTGGATTTCATATGGATATCCTTTTTTTAGGCCGGATTGTTGTCAGCGCTCACTCCTGCTCAGGTGGCGCAACTGACACTGAGCTCAGGGACCTTGAATGACACAGACCAAATCGACCGTGTGTTTGAGCGACTCGAGGATGGTGATGATGATCTGGAAAATGTGGATCAATTCCTGACAGCGTTGACAGCAAGTGGAAAGGTAGGCTACTCTTGACACCTGGGGAAGGTGCAGAACAAATAGACTTGAAAGCGAGCATAGTCAGTTATTAGTCATGTGTCTAACCCTCTACATTAGCTGTAGGCCACTCATTTATATCAAACATGCTGTTAAATCCTCTGTTGCATACTGTCTGGGGTAAGATGGCGTTTGAATCCTCTAATGTCGTCGTTGGACAGGTCCCCGATTTCCAACCTGTGGCGAGAGATCGCGTGATGAATAGGACCTTCCGCATCATCAGTCTCCATTTCCTAAAATTCAACAAAGTAGACTGGTTTTCTTGGTTCCATGGGATACTGCCTCCTTTCCTCCCAAGCTTCAGCCCAATGATGCTCAGGAATGCAACTGCAAAAATAAACTGCACAAACTACCATGTCGTGTGAGTAACATTTCCAGAACAAGCGAGGTTGCGTTGCAAGAGGTGCAAAATGCTAAGGGTGGACAGCATAATAATGTTTATTTCCCACATCTGCAGTGTGAGTGGGATGACCAAAGCTTTCACTGCGTTACGGTTGCAAAGACAGAAAGATATCGCAAAGGTTCTGCTGGAGTACCTGAACAAATCTGGCAGTGTCATCAACGAGCCAGGTAGGGCTGATCAAGAAATTGTGCCATGTGATTGCTTGTGTGTGCTTCCCCACGGACTTTGAATTGTGAAAAAGTATGCTGAAATGGCACTGAGAAGAAAATTGACAATTGACTTCCTTCATGTGTATCCATGCAAAATAATGCTTGCTAAAGGGTGCATATGTTAATGCCCGTCTACGTGCCTTAGATTGCAGGCAAGGAATTGACAGTGATGCAGAATGGCTCGAAGCAAACCTGGGTTCCTTTTCCCAACACGTGACATACTCTGAACTCAAAGTCTTCAACCTCTCTGGAGTAAGTCATAGATTTTGCTGCCAATCTTTCTTGAAAACAACCGCACAATATTCGCAACTCTGCACACAGTTGTGGCTTTGCCATATCAAAGAGAAGAGCAATTCATATATCATCTTGGTTTATGTCATCAGGTGGCAGTTGTGGACTCCCTCTCAGCAAACCAGAAAGCTGAGCTGATCCTGGATGTCGACAGCGGCTTTTTGGAGAACGAGACCCTCGTAACAAAGGTGTTGACAAACTTGACAGAGTCCACTGATGAGGAGCAGTTTAATGAGTTTTTCCAGGCCTTTGGAAAGATCGCCAAGCAGGTAAATGCTCAATCTAATAATTGCCGTTTATTAACACAAAGCTGGCTGGTAAGCTGTGCTGTTGGAAATTGCCCGAGGGTGGATGAATCTTTGCAGAATCTGATACGTGGCCAGGATTTCACTCAAAAGGATATATTTCCGTTATGCTTCTTGAATGAATGGTCACAAAGGATTGCTCGATTGATGCCCCTGACACACTATAAAGATGGGTCACCAGGCTTGCTTTCACTACAATGATTTCAGAAATGCAAAATGTCCTCCTGAACTTAAACGGGAATCCTTTGATTTCCAGAGCAACATCACCCTCATCAAAAATCCAGACGTGCGGGACACCTTCTTGAACTTGACCTTGACAGCCCTTGCTCCTAAATTCAACAACTTTGAACCTGAAGACTTTCAGCTGTGGTTCCAGTTCAACTTGGTTCCTGTGTTGGCAAGCCTCCAGCCTGGCAGCTTGGTAGTGATACCCAGTAACATCAGCTGTGCATCCTACGCAGCTATGTAAGAGATGATATGTCTGCAGTCCAAAGTTCAACATTTTAAGTTTTTGCAGAATGATGTCAAACTTTGGCTCCTGACAAGTCACAATGATTTCTGTTTTTCTTCTTTCAGACTCACTGGTCTTCGGCAAAATTTGGAATCCCTGCCACTGGACATTTCAAAAAGTTTGAGATCAAGCAGAATGTCACTCAAGGAGACATTTCCACGTAAGTAGCCAAATGCTTTTTTTACTAACTTTTCCAGATCTGGCCATTGCCACAACTGTGATAGTAGCTGTACTGATGCCATGCCTTCATGTTTATATTTTCAAAAAACAGGTTGCTCAGTTCCAGATTCCTTCATGGTGAGTTCATTTCTGTGGGTCTATTGATTGCTTTTTCAATATTTGACTAAAACGTACAAAACACAAGTTTGGCACATTCACTTTCTTAAGGAGGCCACGTTGATATATTTGAACTTTCAATACGTTTTACTATTGGACTAACAATTATGCTTTGCTTGTCTCCAGTGCAAGGAGACTCCGGTTGATGGTAAGTCTCTAAATAGCCTGGTACTTCAACTTTGATGACAATGTTGCATTCAGAAGGTACCATATCTAATACACAAATATTGATCTTTTCACAGAGGACCTCATCTGTGCTGCAGTTAATAGGTGGGTGAACAACTGTTTTGCCTTGTGCTGGGTTTGGGTATGTAAAGTTCTCTTCCGCAATCTATCTAAGCTGACAACGGTTCACTCTTTTATTGTCCTCCTCAGATCACAAGTCAAACAAACCCTGTCTGCTGGCAATTCCTCTGGAGCACTGTGCAATTTAAGCATCACTGAACATGCCTGTTCCTCGGTAAGACTGTTATATGTAAGCTGTGAATCCCAGAGAAAGATTTGACTTTTGTTACTTTACCCTCCTGATACTAATCTCCATAAGCTCTGAAAGTGTTTGTTTTAATTCTTTTCTAATTCTTTTCAAAGGCTACACATCTCACAGCCAGCAACTTGGTCACACTGATGAACTGCTCGCTGAAAAGCCAAAGCACCTACCCCGTAGAGGTGTGGAAGCTTTTCTTCCAAAAAGCTTCTCCGGCACTGGACCAGGCTCTTGTGACATACGCCAGCATGGTAAATCCAATTCCAATTTTTCACAAAATTGTTGTTTCCCTGTTGGAATTCTGTGTCGAACCAAAATTACTTTTACAATTCCAGGCCCCCAACAACAGCAACCCATCCTTGTCACATGCGCTTGAGGCTCTTGGAGAGGTAAAAATTGCCAACTTCAGCCAGGAGGAACTGCAGAATGATACCTTTGTCAGCAGCTGGTTCCAGACAAGGATTCGTCCGTTTCTGGCCTCTTCATCCACCAACTTCCTATTCTGCCTAAGCTCCAAGAACTTCAGCTGCCACACGTACCAGATTGTGTAAGCGCAGATGTGATACATTGCTCCAATGTGAACAAGATTGCAGCGGAACATGCTGTTTTGTAATTGTTAAGGTATTAAAAGCCTTCTCTCAAATTTAGCATCCAGGCATTCAGCAGCCAAAAGGCATCCATGGACAGAGAAAGACAGCCAGCAGTCTTCACTCATTTCATCAAGCCCTTCCTTTCGAGAAATGGTTCATCAGGTAAAGGCGAGCGCTCAGGCTTCAATTGGTAAAGTTTCGATAGCATGTGGTGGTCATGCCTCGACAATGACTTTGTTCCTGTCTTCTTTGCAGATCCTGGCTGTGTCTCATTTATCAACGGTAGTGCAGAGTTTCTACAGATAAACCTTGGCAGCTTCTCTGAATTCGCATCCCTGGAAGATCTGCAAGCTCTCAATGCCAACTTCTCCAGCGTAAGTGGCGACTGCAGTTAGAGTATTCCTATTTCAAGCTGAAATGTCTTACCTTTGATTTTGCAATGATTGCTGCTGGATTTCATATGGATATCCTTTTTTTAGGCCGGATTGTTGTCAGCGCTCACTCCTGCTCAGGTGGCGCAACTGACACTGAGCTCAGGGACCTTGAATGACACAGACCAAATCGACCGTGTGTTTGAGCGACTCGAGGATGGTGATGATGATCTGGAAAATGTGGATCAATTCCTGACAGCGTTGACAGCTAGTGGAAAGGTAGGCTACTCTTGACACCTGGGGAAGGTGCAGAACAAATAGACTTGAAAGCGAGCATAGTCAGTTATTAGTCATGTGTCTAACCCTCTACATTAGCTGTAGGCCACTCATTTATATCAAATATGCTGTTAAATCCTCTGTTGCATACTGTCTGGGGTAAGATGGCGTTTGAATCCTCTAATGTCGTCGTTGGACAGGTCCCCGATTTCCAACCTGTGGCGAGAGATCGCGTGATGAATAGGACCTTCCGCATCATCAGTCTCCATTTCCTAAAATTCAACAAAGTAGACTGGTTTTCTTGGTTCCATGGGATACTGCCTCCTTTCCTCCCAAGCTTCAGCCCAATGATGCTCAGGAATGCAACTGCAAAAATAAACTGCACAAACTACCATGTCGTGTGAGTAACATTTCCAGAACAAGCGAGGTTGCGTTGCAAGAGGTGCAAAATGCTAAGGGTGGACAGCATAATAATGTTTATTTCCCACATCTGCAGTGTGAGTGGGATGACCAAAGCTTTCACTGCGTTACGGTTGCAAAGACAGAAAGATATCGCAAAGGTTCTGCTGGAGTACCTGAACAAATCTGGCAGTGTCATCAACGAGCCAGGTAGGGCTGATCAAGAAATTGTGCCATGTGATTGCTTGTGTGTGCTTCCCCACGGACTTTGAATTGTGAAAAAGTATGCTGAAATGGCACTGAGAAGAAAATTGACAATTGACTTCCTTCATGTATATCCATGCAAAATAATGCTTGCTAAAGGGTGCATATGTTAATGCCCGTCTACGTGCCTTAGATTGCAGGCAAGGAATTGACAGTGATGCAGAATGGCTCGAAGCAAACCTGGGTTCCTTTTCCCAACACGTGACATACTCTGAACTCAAAGTCTTCAACCTCTCTGGAGTAAGTCATAGATTTTGCTGCCAATCTTTCTTGAAAACAACCGCACAATATTCGCAACTCTGCACACAGTTGTGGCTTTGCCATATCAAAGAGAAGAGCAATTCATATATCATCTTGGTTTATGTCATCAGGTGGCAGTTGTGGACTCCCTCTCAGCAAACCAGAAAGCTGAGCTGATCCTGGATGTCGACAGCGGCTTTTTGGAGAACGAGACCCTCGTAACGAAGGTGTTGACAAACTTGACAGAGTCCACTGATGAGGAGCAGTTTAATGAGTTTTTCCAGGCCTTTGGAAAGATCGCCAAGCAGGTAAATGCTCAATCTAATAATTGCCGTTTATTAACACAAAGCTGGCTGGTAAGCTGTGCTGTTGGAAATTGCCCGAGGGTGGATGAATCTTTGCAGAATCTGATACGTGGCCAGGATTTCACTCAAAAGGATATATTTCCGTTATGCTTCTTGAATGAATGGTCACAAAGGATTGCTCGATTGATGCCCCTGACACACTATAAAGATGGGTCACCAGGCTTGCTTTCACTACAATGATTTCAGAAATGCAAAATGTCCTCCTGAACTTAAACGGGAATCCTTTGATTTCCAGAGCAACATCACCCTCATCAAAAATCCAGACGTGCGGGACACCTTCTTGAACTTGACCTTGACAGCCCTTGCTCCTAAATTCAACAACTTTGAACCTGAAGACTTTCAGCTGTGGTTCCAGTTCAACTTGGTTCCTGTGTTGGCAAGCCTCCAGCCTGGCAGCTTGGTAGTGATACCCAGTAACATCAGCTGTGCATCCTACGCAGCTATGTAAGAGATGATATGTCTGCAGTCCAAAGTTCAACATTTTAAGTTTTTGCAGAATGATGTCAAACTTTGGCTCCTGACAAGTCACAATGATTTCTGTTTTTCTTCTTTCAGACTCACTGGTCTTCGGCAAAATTTGGAATCCCTGCCACTGGACATTTCAAAAAGTTTGAGATCAAGCAGAATGTCACTCAAGGAGACATTTCCACGTAAGTAGCCAAATGCTTTTTTTACTAACTTTTCCAGATCTGGCCATTGCCACAACTGTGATAGTAGCTGTACTGATGCCATGCCTTCATGTTTATATTTTCAAAAAACAGGTTGCTCAGTTCCAGATTCCTTCATGGTGAGTTCATTTCTGTGGGTCTATTGATTGCTTTTTCAATATTTGACTAAAACGTACAAAACACAAGTTTGGCACATTCACTTTCTTAAGGAGGCCACGTTGATATATTTGAACTTTCAATACGTTTTACTATTGGACTAACAATTATGCTTTGCTTGTCTCCAGTGCAAGGAGACTCGGGTTGATGGTAAGTCTCTAAATAGCCTGGTACTTCAACTTTGATGACAATGTTGCATTCAGAAGGTACCATATCTAATACACAAATATTGATCTTTTCACAGAGGACCTCATCTGTGCTGCAGTTAATAGGTGGGTGAACAACTGTTTTGCCTTGTGCTGGGTTTGGGTATGTAAAGTTCTCTTCCGCAATCTATCTAAGCTGACAACGGTTCACTCTTTTATTGTCCTCCTCAGATCACAAGTCAAACAAACCCTGTCTGCTGGCAATTCCTCTGGAGCACTGTGCAATTTAAGCATCACTGAACATGCCTGTTCCTCGGTAAGACTGTTATATGTAAGCTGTGAATCCCAGAGAAAGATTTGACTTTTGTTACTTTACCCTCCTGATACTAATCTCCATAAGCTCTGAAAGTGTTTGTTTTAATTCTTTTCTAATTCTTTTCAAAGGCTACACATCTCACAGCCAGCAACTTGGTCACACTGATGAACTGCTCGCTGAAAAGCCAAAGCACCTACCCCGTAGAGGTGTGGAAGCTTTTCTTCCAAAAAGCTTCTCCGGCACTGGACCAGGCTCTTGTGACATACGCCAGCATGGTAAATCCAATTCCAATTTTTCACAAAATTGTTGTTTCCCTGTTGGAATTCTGTGTCGAACCAAAATTACTTTTACAATTCCAGGCCCCCAACAACAGCAACCCATCCTTGTCACATGCGCTTGAGGCTCTTGGAGAGGTAAAAATTGCCAACTTCAGCCAGGAGGAACTGCAGAATGATACCTTTGTCAGCAGCTGGTTCCAGACAAGGATTCGTCCGTTTCTGGCCTCTTCATCCACCAACTTCCTATTCTGCCTAAGCTCCAAGAACTTCAGCTGCCACACGTACCAGATTGTGTAAGCGCCGATGTGATACATTGCTCCAATGTGAACAAGATTGCAGCGGAACATGCTGTTTTGTAATTGTTAAGGTATTAAAAGCCTTCTCTCAAATTTAGCATCCAGGCATTCAGCAGCCAAAAGGCATCCATGGACAGAGAAAGACAGCCAGCAGTCTTCACTCATTTCATCAAGCCCTTCCTTTCGAGAAATGGTTCATCAGGTAAAGGCGAGCGCTCAGGCTTCAATCGGTAAAGTTTCGATAGCATGTGGTGGTCATGCCTTGACAATGACTTTGTTCCTGTCTTCTTTGCAGATCCTGGCTGTGTCTCATTTATCAACGGTAGTGCAGAGTTTCTACAGATAAACCTTGGCAGCTTCTCTGAATTCGCATCCCTGGAAGATCTGCAAGCTCTCAATGCCAACTTCTCCAGCGTAAGTGGCGACTGCAGTTAGAGTATTCCTATTTCAAGCTGAAATGTCTTACCTTTGATTTTGCAATGATTGCTGCTGGATTTCATATGGATATCCTTTTTTTAGGCCGGATTGTTGTCAGCGCTCACTCCTGCTCAGGTGGCGCAACTGACACTGAGCTCAGGGACCTTGAATGACACAGACCAAATCGACCGTGTGTTTGAGCGACTCGAGGATGGTGATGATGATCTGGAAAATGTGGATCAATTCCTGACAGCGTTGACAGCAAGTGGAAAGGTAGGCTACTCTTGACACCTGGGGAAGGTGCATAACAAATAGACTTGAAAGCGAGCATAGTCAGTTATTAGTCATGTGTCTAACCCTCTACATTAGCTGTAGGCCACTCATTTATATCAAATATGCTGTTAAATCCTCTGTTGCATACTGTCTGGGGTAAGATGGAGTTTGAATCCTCTAATGTCGTCGTTGGACAGGTCCCCGATTTCCAACCTGTGGCGAGAGATCGTGTGATGAATAGGACCTTCCGCATCATCAGTCTCCATTTCCTAAAATTCAACAAAGTAGACTGGTTTTCTTGGTTCCATGGGATACTGCCTCCTTTCCTCCCAAGCTTCAGCCCAATGATGCTCAGGAATGCAACTGCAAAAATAAACTGCACAAACTACCATGTCGTGTGAGTAACATTTCCAGAACAAGCGAGGTTGCGTTGCAAGAGGTGCAAAATGCTAAGGGTGGACAGCATAATAATGTTTATTTCCCACATCTGCAGTGTGAGTGGGATGACCAAAGCTTTCACTGCGTTACGGTTGCAAAGACAGAAAGATATCGCAAAGGTTCTGCTGGAGTACCTGAACAAATCTGGCAGTGTCATCAACGAGCCAGGTAGGGCTGATCAAGAAATTGTGCCATGTGATTGCTTGTGTGTGCTTCCCCACGGACTTTGAATTGTGAAAAAGTATGCTGAAATGGCACTGAGAAGAAAATTGACAATTGACTTCCTTCATGTGTATCCATGCAAAATAATGCTTGCTAAAGGGTGCATATGTTAATGCCCGTCTACGTGCCTTAGATTGCAGGCAGGGAATTGACAGTGATGCAGAATGGCTCGAAGCAAACCTGGGTTCCTTTTCCCAACACGTGACATACTCTGAACTCAAAGTCTTCAACCTCTCTGGAGTAAGTCATAGATTTTGCTGCCAATCTTTCTTGAAAACAACTGCACAATATTCGCAACTCTGCACACAGTTGTGGCTTTGCCATATCAAAGAGAAGAGCAATTCATATATCATCTTGGTTTATGTCATCAGGTGGCAGTTGTGGACTCCCTCTCAGCAAACCAGAAAGCTGAGCTGATCCTGGATGTCGACAGCGGCTTTTTGGAGAACGAGACCCTCGTAACGAAGGTGTTGACAAACTTGACAGAGTCCACTGATGAGGAGCAGTTTAATGAGTTTTTCCAGGCCTTTGGAAAGATCGCCGAGCAGGTGAATGCTCAATCTAATAATTGCCGTTTATTAACACAAAGCTGGCTGGTAAGCTGTGCTGTTGGAAATTGCCCGAGTGTGGATGAATCTTTGCAGAATCTGATACGTGGCCAGGATTTCACTCAAAAGGATATATTTCCGTTATGCTTCTTGAATGAATGGTCACAAAGGATTGCTCGATTGATGCCCCTGACACACTATAAAGATGGGTCACCAGGCTTGCTTTCACTACAATGATTTCAGAAATGCAAAATGTCCTCCTGAACTTAAACGGGAATCCTTTGATTTCCAGAGCAACATCACCCTCATCAAAAATCCAGACGTGCGGGACACCTTCTTGAACTTGACCTTGACAGCCCTTGCTCCTAAATTCAACAACTTTGAACCTGAAGACTTTCAGCTGTGGTTCCAGTTCAACTTGGTTCCTGTGTTGGCAAGCCTCCAGCCTGGCAGCTTGGTAGTGATACCCAGTAACATCAGCTGTGCATCCTACGCAGCTATGTAAGAGATGATATGTCTGCAGTCCAAAGTTCAACATTTTAAGTTTTTGCAGAATGATGTCAAACTTTGGCTCCTGACAAGTCACAATGATTTCTGTTTTTCTTCTTTCAGACTCACTGGTCTTCGGCAAAATTTGGAATCCCTGCCACTGGACATTTCAAAAAGTTTGAGATCAAGCAGAATGTCACTCAAGGAGACATTTCCACGTAAGTAGCCAAATGCTTTTTTTACTAACTTTTCCAGATCTGGCCATTGCCACAACTGTGATAGTAGCTGTACTGATGCCATGCCTTCATGTTTATATTTTCAAAAAACAGGTTGCTCAGTTCCAGATTCCTTCATGGTGAGTTCATTTCTGTGGGTCTATTGATTGCTTTTTCAATATTTGACTAAAACGTACAAAACACAAGTTTGGCACATTCACTTTCTTAAGGAGGCCACGTTGATATATTTGAACTTTCAATACGTTTTACTATTGGACTAACAATTATGCTTTGCTTGTCTCCAGTGCAAGGAGACTCGGGTTGATGGTAAGTCTCTAAATAGCCTGGTACTTCAACTTTGATGACAATGTTGCATTCAGAAGGTACCATATCTAATACACAAATATTGATCTTTTCACAGAGGACCTCATCTGTGCTGCAGTTAATAGGTGGGTGAACAACTGTTTTGCCTTGTGCTGGGTTTGGGTATGTAAAGTTCTCTTCCGCAATCTATCTAAGCTGACAACGGTTCACTCTTTTATTGTCCTCCTCAGATCACAAGTCAAACAAACCCTGTCTGCTGGCAATTCCTCTGGAGCACTGTGCAATTTAAGCATCACTGAACATGCCTGTTCCTCGGTAAGACTGTTATATGTAAGCTGTGAATCCCAGAGAAAGATTTGACTTTTGTTACTTTACCCTCCTGATACTAATCTCCATAAGCTCTGAAAGTGTTTGTTTTAATTCTTTTCTAATTCTTTTCAAAGGCTACACATCTCACAGCCAGCAACTTGGTCACACTGATGAACTGCTCGCTGAAAAGCCAAAGCACCTACCCCGTAGAGGTGTGGAAGCTTTTCTTCCAAAAAGCTTCTCCGGCACTGGACCAGGCTCTTGTGACATACGCCAGCATGGTAAATCCAATTCCAATTTTTCACAAAATTGTTGTTTCCCTGTTGGAATTCTGTGTCGAACCAAAATTACTTTTACAATTCCAGGCCCCCAACAACAGCAACCCATCCTTGTCACATGCGCTTGAGGCTCTTGGAGAGGTAAAAATTGCCAACTTCAGCCAGGAGGAACTGCAGAATGATACCTTTGTCAGCAGCTGGTTCCAGACAAGGATTCGTCCGTTTCTGGCCTCTTCATCCACCAACTTCCTATTCTGCCTAAGCTCCAAGAACTTCAGCTGCCACACGTACCAGATTGTGTAAGCGCCGATGTGATACATTGCTCCAATGTGAACAAGATTGCAGCGGAACATGCTGTTTTGTAATTGTTAAGGTATTAAAAGCCTTCTCTCAAATTTAGCATCCAGGCATTCAGCAGCCAAAAGGCATCCATGGACAGAGAAAGACAGCCAGCAGTCTTCACTCATTTCATCAAGCCCTTCCTTTCGAGAAATGGTTCATCAGGTAAAGGCGAGCGCTCATCCTTCAATTGGTAAAGTTTCGATAGCATGTGGTGGTCATGCCTCGACAATGACTTTGTTCCTGTCTTCTTTGCAGATCCTGGCTGTGTCTCATTTATCAACGGTAGTGCAGAGTTTCTACAGATAAACCTTGGCAGCTTCTCTGAATTCGCATCCCTGGAAGATCTGCAAGCTCTCAATGCCAACTTCTCCAGCGTAAGTGGCGACTGCAGTTAGAGTATTCCTATTTCAAGCTGAAATGTCTTACCTTTGATTTTGCAATGATTGCTGCTGGATTTCATATGGATATCCTTTTTTTAGGCCGGATTGTTGTCAGCACTCACTCCTGCTCAGGTGGCGCAACTGACACTGAGCTCAGGGACCTTGAATGACACAGACCAAATCGACCGTGTGTTTGAGCGACTCGAGGATGGTGATGATGATCTGGAAAATGTGGATCAATTCCTGACAGCGTTGACAGCAAGTGGAAAGGTAGGCTACTCTTGACACCTGGGGAAGGTGCAGAACAAATAGACTTGAAAGCGAGCATAGTCAGTTATTAGTCATGTGTCTAACCCTCTACATTAGCTGTAGGCCACTCATTTATATCAAATATGCTGTTAAATCCTCTGTTGCATACTGTCTGGGGTAAGATGGCGTTTGAATCCTCTAATGTCGTCGTTGGACAGGTCCCCGATTTCCAACCTGTGGCGAGAGATCGCGTGATGAATAGGACCTTCCGCATCATCAGTCTCCATTTCCTAAAATTCAACAAAGTAGACTGGTTTTCTTGGTTCCATGGGATACTGCCTCCTTTCCTCCCAAGCTTCAGCCCAATGATGCTCAGGAATGCAACTGCAAAAATAAACTGCACAAACTACCATGTCGTGTGAGTAACATTTCCAGAACAAGCGAGGTTGCGTTGCAAGAGGTGCAAAATGCTAAGGGTGGACAGCATAATAATGTTTATTTCCCACATCTGCAGTGTGAGTGGGATGACCAAAGCTTTCACTGCGTTACGGTTGCAAAGACAGAAAGATATCGCAAAGGTTCTGCTGGAGTACCTGAACAAATCTGGCAGTGTCATCAACGAGCCAGGTAGGGCTGATCAAGAAATTGTGCCATGTGATTGCTTGTGTGTGCTTCCCCACGGACTTTGAATTGTGAAAAAGTATGCTGAAATGGCACTGAGAAGAAAATTGACAATTGACTTCCTTCATGTGTATCCATGCAAAATAATGCTTGCTAAAGGGTGCATATGTTAATGCCCGTCTACGTGCCTTAGATTGCAGGCAAGGAATTGACAGTGATGCAGAATGGCTCGAAGCAAACCTGGGTTCCTTTTCCCAACACGTGACATACTCTGAACTCAAAGTCTTCAACCTCTCTGGAGTAAGTCATAGATTTTGCTGCCAATCTTTCTTGAAAACAACCGCACAATATTCGCAACTCTGCACACAGTTGTGGCTT
This sequence comes from Clinocottus analis, assembly GCF_023055335.1. Taxonomy (NCBI): domain Eukaryota; kingdom Metazoa; phylum Chordata; class Actinopteri; order Perciformes; family Cottidae; genus Clinocottus; species Clinocottus analis. Next base: position 3,303,653 of record NW_027175898.1, read on the forward strand.
TGCCATATCAAAGAGAAGAGCAATTCATATATCATCTTGGTTTATGTCATCAGGTGGCAGTTGTGGACTCCCTCTCAGCAAACCAGAAAGCTGAGCTGATCCTGGATGTCGACAGCGGCTTTTTGGAGAACGAGACCCTCGTAACAAAGGTGTTGACAAACTTGACAGAGTCCACTGATGAGGAGCAGTTTAATGAGTTTTTCCAGGCCTTTGGAAAGATCGCCAAGCAGGTAAATGCTCAATCTAATAATTGCCGTTTATTAACACAAAGCTGGCTGGTAAGCTGTGCTGTTGGAAATTGCCCGAGGGTGGATGAATCTTTGCAGAATCTGATACGTGGCCAGGATTTCACTCAAAAGGATATATTTCCGTTATGCTTCTTGAATGAATGGTCACAAAGGATTGCTCGATTGATGCCCCTGACACACTATAAAGATGGGTCACCAGGCTTGCTTTCACTACAATGATTTCAGAAATGCAAAATGTCCTCCTGAACTTAAACGGGAATCCTTTGATTTCCAGAGCAACATCACCCTCATCAAAAATCCAGACGTGCGGGACACCTTCTTGAACTTGACCTTGACAGCCCTTGCTCCTAAATTCAACAACTTTGAACCTGAAGACTTTCAGCTGTGGTTCCAGTTCAACTTGGTTCCTGTGTTGGCAAGCCTCCAGCCTGGCAGCTTGGTAGTGATACCCAGTAACATCAGCTGTGCATCCTACGCAGCTATGTAAGAGATGATATGTCTGCAGTCCAAAGTTCAACATTTTAAGTTTTTGCAGAATGATGTCAAACTTTGGCTCCTGACAAGTCACAATGATTTCTGTTTTTCTTCTTTCAGACTCACTGGTCTTCGGCAAAATTTGGAATCCCTGCCACTGGACATTTCAAAAAGTTTGAGATCAAGCAGAATGTCACTCAAGGAGACATTTCCACGTAAGTAGCCAAATGCTTTTTTTACTAACTTTTCCAGATCTGGCCATTGCCACAACTGTGATAGTAGCTGTACTGATGCCATGCCTTCATGTTTATATTTTCAAAAAACAGGTTGCTCAGTTCCAGATTCCTTCATGGTGAGTTCATTTCTGTGGGTCTATTGATTGCTTTTTCAATATTTGACTAAAACGTACAAAACACAAGTTTGGCACATTCACTTTCTTAAGGAGGCCACGTTGATATATTTGAACTTTCAATACGTTTTACTATTGGACTAACAATTATGCTTTGCTTGTCTCCAGTGCAAGGAGACTCGGGTTGATGGTAAGTCTCTAAATAGCCTGGTACTTCAACTTTGATGACAATGTTGCATTCAGAAGGTACCATATCTAATACACAAATATTGATCTTTTCACAGAGGACCTCATCTGTGCTGCAGTTAATAGGTGGGTGAACAACTGTTTTGCCTTGTGCTGGGTTTGGGTATGTAAAGTTCTCTTCCGCAATCTATCTAAGCTGACAACGGTTCACTCTTTTATTGTCCTCCTCAGATCACAAGTCAAACAAACCCTGTCTGCTGGCAATTCCTCTGGAGCACTGTGCAATTTAAGCATCACTGAACATGCCTGTTCCTCGGTAAGACTGTTATATGTAAGCTGTGAATCCCAGAGAAAGATTTGACTTTTGTTACTTTACCCTCCTGATACTAATCTCCATAAGCTCTGAAAGTGTTTGTTTTAATTCTTTTCTAATTCTTTTCAAAGGCTACACATCTCACAGCCAGCAACTTGGTCACACTGATGAACTGCTCGCTGAAAAGCCAAAGCACCTACCCCGTAGAGGTGTGGAAGCTTTTCTTCCAAAAAGCTTCTCCGGCACTGGACCAGGCTCTTGTGACATACGCCAGCATGGTAAATCCAATTCCAATTTTTCACAAAATTGTTGTTTCCCTGTTGGAATTCTGTGTCGAACCAAAATTACTTTTACAATTCCAGGCCCCCAACAACAGCAACCCATCCTTGTCACATGCGCTTGAGGCTCTTGGAGAGGTAAAAATTGCCAACTTCAGCCAGGAGGAACTGCAGAATGATACCTTTGTCAGCAGCTGGTTCCAGACAAGGATTCGTCCGTTTCTGGCCTCTTCATCCACCAACTTCCTATTCTGCCTAAGCTCCAAGAACTTCAGCTGCCACACGTACCAGATTGTGTAAGCGCCGATGTGATACATTGCTCCAATGTGAACAAGATTGCAGCGGAACATGCTGTTTTGTAATTGTTAAGGTATTAAAAGCCTTCTCTCAAATTTAGCATCCAGGCATTCAGCAGCCAAAAGGCATCCATGGACAGAGAAAGACAGCCAGCAGTCTTCACTCATTTCATCAAGCCCTTCCTTTCGAGAAATGGTTCATCAGGTAAAGGCGAGCGCTCAGGCTTCAATTGGTAAAGTTTCGATAGCATGTGGTGGTCATGCCTCGACAATGACTTTGTTCCTGTCTTCTTTGCAGATCCTGGCTGTGTCTCATTTATCAACGGTAGTGCAGAGTTTCTACAGATAAACCTTGGCAGCTTCTCTGAATTCGCATCCCTGGAAGATCTGCAAGCTCTCAATGCCAACTTCTCCAGCGTAAGTGGCGACTGCAGTTAGAGTATTCCTATTTCAAGCTGAAATGTCTTACCTTTGATTTTGCAATGATTGCTGCTGGATTTCATATGGATATCCTTTTTTTAGGCCGGATTGTTGTCAGCGCTCACTCCTGCTCAGGTGGCGCAACTGACACTGAGCTCAGGGACCTTGAATGACACAGACCAAATCGACCGTGTGTTTGAGCGACTCGAGGATGGTGATGATGATCTGGAAAATGTGGATCAATTCCTGACAGCGTTGACAGCAAGTGGAAAGGTAGGCTACTCTTGACACCTGGGGAAGGTGCAGAACAAATAGACTTGAAAGCGAGCATAGTCAGTTATTAGTCATGTGTCTAACCCTCTACATTAGCTGTAGGCCACTCATTTATATCAAATATGCTGTTAAATCCTCTGTTGCATACTGTCTGGGGTAAGATGGCGTTTGAATCCTCTAATGTCGTCGTTGGACAGGTCCCCGATTTCCAACCTGTGGCGAGAGATCGCGTGATGAATAGGACCTTCCGCATCATCAGTCTCCATTTCCTAAAATTCAACAAAGTAGACTGGTTTTCTTGGTTCCATGGGATACTGCCTCCTTTCCTCCCAAGCTTCAGCCCAATGATGCTCAGGAATGCAACTGCAAAAATAAACTGCACAAACTACCATGTCGTGTGAGTAACATTTCCAGAACAAGCGAGGTTGCGTTGCAAGAGGTGCAAAATGCTAAGGGTGGACAGCATAATAATGTTTATTTCCCACATCTGCAGTGTGAGTGGGATGACCAAAGCTTTCACTGCGTTACGGTTGCAAAGACAGAAAGATATCGCAAAGGTTCTGCTGGAGTACCTGAACAAATCTGGCAGTGTCATCAACGAGCCAGGTAGGGCTGATCAAGAAATTGTGCCATGTGATTGCTTGTGTGTGCTTCCCCACGGACTTTGAATTGTGAAAAAGTATGCTGAAATGGCACTGAGAAGAAAATTGACAATTGACTTCCTTCATGTGTATCCATGCAAAATAATGCTTGCTAAAGGGTGCATATGTTAATGCCCGTCTACGTGCCTTAGATTGCAGGCAAGGAATTGACAGTGATGCAGAATGGCTCGAAGCAAACCTGGGTTCCTTTTCCCAACACGTGACATACTCTGAACTCAAAGTCTTCAACCTCTCTGGAGTAAGTCATAGATTTTGCTGCCAATCTTTCTTGAAAACAACCGCACAATATTCGCAACTCTGCACACAGTTGTGGCTTTGCCATATCAAAGAGAAGAGCAATTCATATATCATCTTGGTTTATGTCATCAGGTGGCAGTTGTGGACTCCCTCTCAGCAAACCAGAAAGCTGAGCTGATCCTGGATGTCGACAGCGGCTTTTTGGAGAACGAGACCCTCGTAACAAAGGTGTTGACAAACTTGACAGAGTCCACTGATGAGGAGCAGTTTAATGAGTTTTTCCAGGCCTTTGGAAAGATCGCCAAGCAGGTAAATGCTCAATCTAATAATTGCCGTTTATTAACACAAAGCTGGCTGGTAAGCTGTGCTGTTGGAAATTGCCCGAGGGTGGATGAATCTTTGCAGAATCTGATACGTGGCCAGGATTTCACTCAAAAGGATATATTTCCGTTATGCTTCTTGAATGAATGGTCACAAAGGATTGCTCGATTGATGCCCCTGACACACTATAAAGATGGGTCACCAGGCTTGCTTTCACTACAATGATTTCAGAAATGCAAAATGTCCTCCTGAACTTAAACGGGAATCCTTTGATTTCCAGAGCAACATCACCCTCATCAAAAATCCAGACGTGCGGGACACCTTCTTGAACTTGACCTTGACAGCCCTTGCTCCTAAATTCAACAACTTTGAACCTGAAGACTTTCAGCTGTGGTTCCAGTTCAACTTGGTTCCTGTGTTGGCAAGCCTCCAGCCTGGCAGCTTGGTAGTGATACCCAGTAACATCAGCTGTGCATCCTACGCAGCTATGTAAGAGATGATATGTCTGCAGTCCAAAGTTCAACATTTTAAGTTTTTGCAGAATGATGTCAAACTTTGGCTCCTGACAAGTCACAATGATTTCTGTTTTTCTTCTTTCAGACTCACTGGTCTTCGGCAAAATTTGGAATCCCTGCCACTGGACATTTCAAAAAGTTTGAGATCAAGCAGAATGTCACTCAAGGAGACATTTCCACGTAAGTAGCCAAATGCTTTTTTTACTAACTTTTCCAGATCTGGCCATTGCCACAACTGTGATAGTAGCTGTACTGATGCCATGCCTTCATGTTTATATTTTCAAAAAACAGGTTGCTCAGTTCCAGATTCCTTCATGGTGAGTTCATTTCTGTGGGTCTATTGATTGCTTTTTCAATATTTGACTAAAACGTACAAAACACAAGTTTGGCACATTCACTTTCTTAAGGAGGCCACGTTGATATATTTGAACTTTCAATACGTTTTACTATTGGACTAACAATTATGCTTTGCTTGTCTCCAGTGCAAGGAGACTCGGGTTGATGGTAAGTCTCTAAATAGCCTGGTACTTCAACTTTGATGACAATGTTGCATTCAGAAGGTACCATATCTAATACACAAATATTGATCTTTTCACAGAGGACCTCATCTGTGCTGCAGTTAATAGGTGGGTGAACAACTGTTTTGCCTTGTGCTGGGTTTGGGTATGTAAAGTTCTCTTCCGCAATCTATCTAAGCTGACAACGGTTCACTCTTTTATTGTCCTCCTCAGATCACAAGTCAAACAAACCCTGTCTGCTGGCAATTCCTCTGGAGCACTGTGCAATTTAAGCATCACTGAACATGCCTGTTCCTCGGTAAGACTGTTATATGTAAGCTGTGAATCCCAGAGAAAGATTTGACTTTTGTTACTTTACCCTCCTGATACTAATCTCCATAAGCTCTGAAAGTGTTTGTTTTAATTCTTTTCTAATTCTTTTCAAAGGCTACACATCTCACAGCCAGCAACTTGGTCACACTGATGAACTGCTCGCTGAAAAGCCAAAGCACCTACCCCGTAGAGGTGTGGAAGCTTTTCTTCCAAAAAGCTTCTCCGGCACTGGACCAGGCTCTTGTGACATACGCCAGCATGGTAAATCCAATTCTAATTTTTCACAAAATTGTTGTTTCCCTGTTGGAATTCTGTGTCGAACCAAAATTACTTTTACAATTCCAGGCCCCCAACAACAGCAACCCATCCTTGTCACATGCGCTTGAGGCTCTTGAAGAGGTAAAAATTGCCAACTTCAGCCAGGAGGAACTGCAGAATGATACCTTTGTCAGCAGCTGGTTCCAGACAAGGATTCGTCCGTTTCTGGCCTCTTCATCCACCAACTTCCTATTCTGCCTAAGCTCCAAGAACTTCAGCTGCCACACGTACCAGATTGTGTAAGCGCCGATGTGATACATTGCTCCAATGTGAACAAGATTGCAGCGGAACATGCTGTTTTGTAATTGTTAAGGTATTAAAAGCCTTCTCTCAAATTTAGCATCCAGGCATTCAGCAGCCAAAAGGCATCCATGGACAGAGAAAGACAGCCAGCAGTCTTCACTCATTTCATCAAGCCCTTCCTTTCGAGAAATGGTTCATCAGGTAAAGGCGAGCGCTCAGGCTTCAATCGGTAAAGTTTCGATAGCATGTGGTGGTCATGCCTTGACAATGACTTTGTTCCTGTCTTCTTTGCAGATCCTGGCTGTGTCTCATTTATCAACGGTAGTGCAGAGTTTCTACAGATAAACCTTGGCAGCTTCTCTGAATTCGCATCCCTGGAAGATCTGCAAGCTCTCAATGCCAACTTCTCCAGCGTAAGTGGCGACTGCAGTTAGAGTATTCCTATTTCAAGCTGAAATGTCTTACCTTTGATTTTGCAATGATTGCTGCTGGATTTCATATGGATATCCTTTTTTTAGGCCGGATTGTTGTCAGCGCTCACTCCTGCTCAGGTGGCGCAACTGACACTGAGCTCAGGGACCTTGAATGACACAGACCAAATCGACCGTGTGTTTGAGCGACTCGAGGATGGTGATGATGATCTGGAAAATGTGGATCAATTCCTGACAGCGTTGACAGCAAGTGGAAAGGTAGGCTACTCTTGACACCTGGGGAAGGTGCATAACAAATAGACTTGAAAGCGAGCATAGTCAGTTATTAGTCATGTGTCTAACCCTCTACATTAGCTGTAGGCCACTCATTTATATCAAATATGCTGTTAAATCCTCTGTTGCATACTGTCTGGGGTAAGATGGAGTTTGAATCCTCTAATGTCGTCGTTGGACAGGTCCCCGATTTCCAACCTGTGGCGAGAGATCGTGTGATGAATAGGACCTTCCGCATCATCAGTCTCCATTTCCTAAAATTCAACAAAGTAGACTGGTTTTCTTGGTTCCATGGGATACTGCCTCCTTTCCTCCCAAGCTTCAGCCCAATGATGCTCAGGAATGCAACTGCAAAAATAAACTGCACAAACTACCATGTCGTGTGAGTAACATTTCCAGAACAAGCGAGGTTGCGTTGCAAGAGGTGCAAAATGCTAAGGGTGGACAGCATAATAATGTTTATTTCCCACATCTGCAGTGTGAGTGGGATGACCAAAGCTTTCACTGCGTTACGGTTGCAAAGACAGAAAGATATCGCAAAGGTTCTGCTGGAGTACCTGAACAAATCTGGCAGTGTCATCAACGAGCCAGGTAGGGCTGATCAAGAAATTGTGCCATGTGATTGCTTGTGTGTGCTTCCCCACGGACTTTGAATTGTGAAAAAGTATGCTGAAATGGCACTGAGAAGAAAATTGACAATTGACTTCCTTCATGTGTATCCATGCAAAATAATGCTTGCTAAAGGGTGCATATGTTAATGCCCGTCTACGTGCCTTAGATTGCAGGCAAGGAATTGACAGTGATGCAGAATGGCTCGAAGCAAACCTGGGTTCCTTTTCCCAACACGTGACATACTCTGAACTCAAAGTCTTCAACCTCTCTGGAGTAAGTCATAAATTTTGCTGCCAATCTTTCTTGAAAACAACCGCACAATATTCGCAACTCTGCACACAGTTGTGGCTTTGCCATATCAAAGAGAAGAGCAATTCATATATCATCTTGGTTTATGTCATCAGGTGGCAGTTGTGGACTCCCTCTCAGCAAACCAGAAAGCTGAGCTGATCCTGGATGTCGACAGCGGCTTTTTGGAGAACGAGACCCTCGTAACGAAGGTGTTGACAAACTTGACAGAGTCCACTGATGAGGAGCAGTTTAATGAGTTTTTCCAGGCCTTTGGAAAGATCGCCAAGCAGGTGAATGCTCAATCTAATAATTGCGTTTATTAACACAAAGCTGGCTGGTAAGCTGTGCTGTTGGAAATTGCCCGAGGGTGGATGAATCTTTGCAGAATCTGATACGTGGCCAGGATTTCACTCAAAAGGATATATTTCCGTTATGCTTCTTGAATGAATGGTCACAAAGGATTGCTCGATTGATGCCCCTGACACACTATAAAGATGGGTCACCAGGCTTGCTTTCACTACAATGATTTCAGAAATGCAAAATGTCCTCCTGAACTTAAACGGGAATCCTTTGATTTCCAGAGCAACATCACCCTCATCAAAAATCCAGACGTGCGGGACACCTTCTTGAACTTGACCTTGACAGCCCTTGCTCCTAAATTCAACAACTTTGAACCTGAAGACTTTCAGCTGTGGTTCCAGTTCAACTTGGTTCCTGTGTTGGCAAGCCTCCAGCCTGGCAGCTTGGTAGTGATACCCAGTAACATCAGCTGTGCATCCTACGCAGCTATGTAAGAGATGATATGTCTGCAGTCCAAAGCTCAACATTTTAAGTTTTTGCAGAATGATGTCAAACTTTGGCTCCTGACAAGTCACAATGATTTCTGTTTTTCTTCTTTCAGACTCACTGGTCTTCGGCAAAATTTGGAATCCCTGCCACTGGACATTTCAAAAAGTTTGAGATCAAGCAGAATGTCACTCAAGGAGACATTTCCACGTAAGTAGCCAAATGCTTTTTTTACTAACTTTTCCAGATCTGGCCATTGCCACAACTGTGATAGTAGCTGTACTGATGCCATGCCTTCATGTTTATATTTTCAAAAAACAGGTTGCTCAGTTCCAGATTCCTTCATGGTGAGTTCATTTCTGTGGGTCTATTGATTGCTTTTTCAATATTTGACCAAAACGTACAAAACACAAGTTTGGCACATTCACTTTCTTAAGGAGGCCACGTTGATATATTTGAACTTTCAATACGTTTTACTATTGGACTAACAATTATGCTTTGCTTGTCTCCAGTGCAAGGAGACTCCGGTTGATGGTAAGTCTCTGAATTACCTGGTACTTCAACTTTGATGACAATGTTGCATTCAGAAGGTACAATATCTAATACACAAATATTGATCTTTTCACAGAGGACCTCATCTGTGCTGCAGTTAATAGGTGGGTGAACAACTGTTTTGCCTTGTGCTGGGTTTGGGTATGTAAAGTTCTCTTCCGCAATCTATCTAAGCTGACAACGGTTCACTCTTTTATTGTCCTCCTCAGATCACAAGTCAAACAAACCCTGTCTGCTGGCAATTCCTCTGGAGCACTGTGCAATTTAAGCATCACTGAACATGCCTGTTCCTCGGTAAGACTGTTATATGTAAGCTGTGAATCCCAGAGAAAGATTTGACTTTTGTTACTTTACCCTCCTGATACTAATCTCCATAAGCTCTGAAAGTGTTTGTTTTAATTCTTTTCTAATTCTTTTCAAAGGCTACACATCTCACAGCCAGCAACTTGGTCACACTGATGAACTGCTCGCTGAAAAGCCAAAGCACCTACCCCGTAGAGGTGTGGAAGCTTTTCTTCCAAAAAGCTTCTCCGGCACTAGACCAGGCTCTTGTGACATACGCCAGCATGGTAAATCCAATTCCAATTTTTCACAAAATTGTTGTTTCCCTGTTGGAATTCTGTGTCGAACCAAAATTACTTTTACAATTCCAGGCCCCCAACAACAGCAACCCATCCTTGTCACATGCGCTTGAGGCTCTTGGAGAGGTAAAAATTGCCAACTTCAGCCAGGAGGAACTGCAGAATGATACCTTTGTCAGCAGCTGGTTCCAGACAAGGATTCGTCCGTTTCTGGCCTCTTCATCCACCAACTTCCTATTCTGCCTAAGCTCCAAGAACTTCAGCTGCCACACGTACCAGATTGTGTAAGCGCCGATGTGATACATTGCTCCAATGTGAACAAGATTGCAGCGGAACATGCTGTTTTGTAATTGTTAAGGTATTAAAAGCCTTCTCTCAAATTTAGCATCCAGGCATTCAGCAGCCAAAAGGCATCCATGGACAGAGAAAGACAGCCAGCAGTCTTCACTCATTTCATCAAGCCCTTCCTTTCGAGAAATGGTTCATCAGGTAAAGGCGAGCGCTCAGGCTTCAATCGGTAAAGTTTCGATAGCATGTGGTGGTCATGCCTTGACAATGACTTTGTTCCTGTCTTCTTTGCAGATCCTGGCTGTGTCTCATTTATCAACGGTAGTGCAGAGTTTCTACAGATAAACCTTGGCAGCTTCTCTGAATTCGCATCCCTGGAAGATCTGCAAGCTCTCAATGCCAACTTCTCCAGCGTAAGTGGCGACTGCAGTTAGAGTATTCCTATTTCAAGCTGAAATGTCTTACCTTTGATTTTGCAATGATTGCTGCTGGATTTCATATGGATATCCTTTTTTTAGGCCGGATTGTTGTCAGCGCTCACTCCTGCTCAGGTGGCGCAACTGACACTGAGCTCAGGGACCTTGAATGACACAGACCAAATCGACCGTGTGTTTGAGCGACTCGAGGATGGTGATGATGATCTGGAAAATGTGGATCAATTCCTGACAGCGTTGACAGCAAGTGGAAAGGTAGGCTACTCTTGACACCTGGGGAAGGTGCATAACAAATAGACTTGAAAGCGAGCATAGTCAGTTATTAGTCATGTGTCTAACCCTCTACATTAGCTGTAGGCCACTCATTTATATCAAATATGCTGTTAAATCCTCTGTTGCATACTGTCTGGGGTAAGATGGAGTTTGAATCCTCTAATGTCGTCGTTGGACAGGTCCCCGATTTCCAACCTGTGGCGAGAGATCGTGTGATGAATAGGACCTTCCGCATCATCAGTCTCCATTTCCTAAAATTCAACAAAGTAGACTGGTTTTCTTGGTTCCATGGGATACTGCCTCCTTTCCTCCCAAGCTTCAGCCCAATGATGCTCAGGAATGCAACTGCAAAAATAAACTGCACAAACTACCATGTCGTGTGAGTAACATTTCCAGAACAAGCGAGGTTGCGTTGCAAGAGGTGCAAAATGCTAAGGGTGGACAGCATAATAATGTTTATTTCCCACATCTGCAGTGTGAGTGGGATGACCAAAGCTTTCACTGCGTTACGGTTGCAAAGACAGAAAGATATCGCAAAGGTTCTGCTGGAGTACCTGAACAAATCTGGCAGTGTCATCAACGAGCCAGGTAGGGCTGATCAAGAAATTGTGCCATGTGATTGCTTGTGTGTGCTTCCCCACGGACTTTGAATTGTGAAAAAGTATGCTGAAATGGCACTGAGAAGAAAATTGACAATTGACTTCCTTCATGTGTATCCATGCAAAATAATGCTTGCTAAAGGGTGCATATGTTAATGCCCGTCTACGTGCCTTAGATTGCAGGCAGGGAATTGACAGTGATGCAGAATGGCTCGAAGCAAACCTGGGTTCCTTTTCCCAACACGTGACATACTCTGAACTCAAAGTCTTCAACCTCTCTGGAGTAAGTCATAGATTTTGCTGCCAATCTTTCTTGAAAACAACCGCACAATATTCGCAACTCTGCACACAGTTGTGGCTTTGCCATATCAAAGAGAAGAGCAATTCATATATCATCTTGGTTTATGTCATCAGGTGGCAGTTGTGGACTCCCTCTCAGCAAACCAGAAAGCTGAGCTGATCCTGGATGTCGACAGCGGCTTTTTGGAGAACGAGACCCTCGTAACGAAGGTGTTGACAAACTTGACAGAGTCCACTGATGAGGAGCAGTTTAATGAGTTTTTCCAGGCCTTTGGAAAGATCGCCAAGCAGGTGAATGCTCAATCTAATAATTGCCGTTTATTAACACAAAGCTGGCTGGTAAGCTGTGCTGTTGGAAATTGCCCGAGGGTGGATGAATCTTTGCAGAATCTGATACGTGGCCAGGATTTCACTCAAAAGGATATATTTCCGTTATGCTTCTTGAATGAATGGTCACAAAGGATTGCTCGATTGATGCCCCTGACACACTATAAAGATGGGTCACCAGGCTTGCTTTCACTACAATGATTTCAGAAATGCAAAATGTCCTCCTGAACTTAAACGGGAATCCTTTGATTTCCAGAGCAACATCACCCTCATCAAAAATCCAGACGTGCGGGACACCTTCTTGAACTTGACCTTGACAGCCCTTGCTCCTAAATTCAACAACTTTGAACCTGAAGACTTTCAGCTGTGGTTCCAGTTCAACTTGGTTCCTGTGTTGGCAAGCCTCCAGCCTGGCAGCTTGGTAGTGATACCCAGTAACATCAGCTGTGCATCCTACGCAGCTATGTAAGAGATGATATGTCTGCAGTCCAAAGCTCAACATTTTAAGTTTTTGCAGAATGATGTCAAACTTTGGCTCCTGACAAGTCACAATGATTTCTGTTTTTCTTCTTTCAGACTCACTGGTCTTCGGCAAAATTTGGAATCCCTGCCACTGGACATTTCAAAAAGTTTGAGATCAAGCAGAATGTCACTCAAGGAGACATTTCCACGTAAGTAGCCAAATGCTTTTTTTTAACTAACTTTTCCAGATCTGGCCATTGCCACAACTGTGATAGTAGCTGTACTGATGCCATGCCTTCATGTTTATATTTTCAAAAAACAGGTTGCTCAGTTCCAGATTCCTTCATGGTGAGTTCATTTCTGTGGGTCTATTGATTGCTTTTTCAATATTTGACTAAAACGTACAAAACACAAGTTTGGCACATTCACTTTCTTAAGGAGGCCACGTTGATATATTTGAACTTTCAATACGTTTTACTATTGGACTAACAATTATGCTTTGCTTGTCTCCAGTGCAAGGAGACTCGGGTTGATGGTAAGTCTCTAAATAACCTGGTACTTCAACTTTGATGACAATGTTGCATTCAGAAGGTACCATATCTAATACACAAATATTGATCTTTTCACAGAGGACCTCATCTGTGCTGCAGTTAATAGGTGGGTGAACAACTGTTTTGCCTTGTGCTGGGTTTGGGTATGTAAAGTTCTCTTCCGCAATCTATCTAAGCTGACAACGGTTCACTCTTTTATTGTCCTCCTCAGATCACAAGTCAAACAAACCCTGTCTGCTGGCAATTCCTCTGGAGCACTGTGCAATTTAAGCATCACTGAACATGCCTGTTCCTCGGTAAGACTGTTATATGTAAGCTGTGAATCCCAGAGAAAGATTTGACTTTTGTTACTTTACCCTCCTGATACTAATCTCCATAAGCTCTGAAAGTGTTTGTTTTAATTCTTTTCTAATTCTTTTCAAAGGCTACACATCTCACAGCCAGCAACTTGGTCACACTGATGAACTGCTCGCTGAAAAGCCAAAGCACCTACCCCGTAGAGGTGTGGAAGCTTTTCTTCCAAAAAGCTTCTCCGGCACTGGACCAGGCTCTTGTGACATACGCCAGCATGGTAAATCCAATTCCAAATTTCTACGAAATTGTTGTTTCCCTGTTGGAATTCTGTGTCGAACCAAAATTACTTTTACAATTCCAGGCCCCCAACAACAGCAACCCATCCTTGTCACATGCGCTTGAGGCTCTTGGAGAGGTAAAAATTGCCAACTTCAGCCAGGAGGAACTGCAGAATGATACCTTTGTCAGCAGCTGGTTCCAGACAAAGATTCGTCCGTTTCTGGCCTCTTCATCCACCAACTTCCTATTCTGCCTAAGCTCCAAGAACTTCAGCTGCCACACGTACCAGATTGTGTAAGCGCCGATGTGATACATTGCTCCAATGTGAACAAGATTGCAGCGGAACATGCTGTTTTGTAATTGTTAAGGTATTAAAAGCCTTCTCTCAAATTTAGCATCCAGGCATTCAGCAGCCAAAAGGCATCCATGGACAGAGAAAGACAGCCAGCAGTCTTCACTCATTTCATCAAGCCCTTCCTTTCGAGAAATGGTTCATCAGGTAAAGGCGAGCGCTCAGGCTTCAATTGGTAAAGTTTCGATAGCATGTGGTGGTCATGCCTTGACAATGACTTTGTTCCTGTCTTCTTTGCAGATCCTGGCTGTGTCTCATTTATCAACGGTAGTGCAGAGTTTCTACAGATAAACCTTGGCAGCTTCTCTGAATTCGCATCCCTGGAAGATCTGCAAGCTCTCAATGCCAACTTCTCCAGCGTAAGTGGCGACTGCAGTTAGAGTATTCCTATTTCAAGCTGAAATGTCTTACCTTTGATTTTGCAATGATTGCTGCTGGATTTCATATGGATATCCTTTTTTTAGGCCGGATTGTTGTCAGCGCTCACTCCTGCTCAGGTGGCGCAACTGACACTGAGCTCAGGGACCTTGAATGACACAGACCAAATCGACCGTGTGTTTGAGCGACTCGAGGATGGTGATGATGATCTGGAAAATGTGGATCAATTCCTGACAGCGTTGACAGCAAGTGGAAAGGTAGGCTACTCTTGACACCTGGGGAAGGTGCATAACAAATAGACTTGAAAGCGAGCATAGTCAGTTATTAGTCATGTGTCTAACCCTCTACATTAGCTGTAGGCCACTCATTTATATCAAATATGCTGTTAAATCCTCTGTTGCATACTGTCTGGGGTAAGATGGCGTTTGAATCCTCTAATGTCGTCGTTGGACAGGTCCCCGATTTCCAACCTGTGGCGAGAGATCGTGTGATGAATAGGACCTTCCGCATCATCAGTCTCCATTTCCTAAAATTCAACAAAGTAGACTGGTTTTCTTGGTTCCATGGGATACTGCCTCCTTTCCTCCCAAGCTTCAGCCCAATGATGCTCAGGAATGCAACTGCAAAAATAAACTGCACAAACTACCATGTCGTGTGAGTAACATTTCCAGAACAAGCGAGGTTGCGTTGCAAGAAGTGCAAAATGCTAAGGGTGGACAGCATAATAATGTTTATTTCCGACATCTGCAGTGTGAGTGGGATGACCAAAGCTTTCACTGCGTTACGGTTGCAAAGACAGAAAGATATCGCAAAGGTTCTGCTGGAGTACCTGAACAAATCTGGCAGTGTCATCAACGAGCCAGGTAGGGCTGATCAAGAAATTGTGCCATGTGATTGCTTGTGTGTGCTTCCCCACGGACTTTGAATTGTGAAAAAGTATGCTGAAATGGCACTGAGAAGAAAATTGACAATTGACTTCCTTCATGTGTATCCATGCAAAATAATGCTTGCTAAAGGGTGCATATGTTAATGCCCGTCTACGTGCCTTAGATTGCAGGCAGGGAATTGACAGTGATGCAGAATGGCTCGAAGCAAACCTGGGTTCCTTTTCCCAACACGTGACATACTCTGAACTCAAAGTCTTCAACCTCTCTGGAGTAAGTCATAGATTTTGCTGCCAATCTTTCTTGAAAACAACCGCACAATATTCGCAACTCTGCACACAGTTGTGGCTTTGCCATATCAAAGAGAAGAGCAATTCATATATCATCATGGTTTATGTCATCAGGTGGCAGTTGTGGACTCCCTCTCAGCAAACCAGAAAGCTGAGCTGATCCTGGATGTCGACAGCGGCTTTTTGGAGAACGAGACCCTCGTAACGAAGGTGTTGACAAACTTGACAGAGTCCACTGATGAGGAGCAGTTTAATGAGTTTTTCCAGGCCTTTGGAAAGATCGCCAAGCAGGTGAATGCTCAATCTAATAATTGCGTTTATTAACACAAAGCTGGCTGGTAAGCTGTGCTGTTGGAAATTGCCCGAGGGTGGATGAATCTTTGCAGAATCTGATACGTGGCCAGGATTTCACTCAAAAGGATATATTTCCGTTATGCTTCTTGAATGAATGGTCACAAAGGATTGCTCGATTGATGCCCCTGACACACTATAAAGATGGGTCACCAGGCTTGCTTTCACTACAATGATTTCAGAAATGCAAAATGTCCTCCTGAACTTAAACGGGAATCCTTTGATTTCCAGAGCAACATCACCCTCATCAAAAATCCAGACGTGCGGGACACCTTCTTGAACTTGACCTTGACAGCCCTTGCTCCTAAATTCAACAACTTTGAACCTGAAGACTTTCAGCTGTGGTTCCAGTTCAACTTGGTTCCTGTGTTGGCAAGCCTCCAGCCTGGCAGCTTGGTAGTGATACCCAGTAACATCAGCTGTGCATCCTACGCAGCTATGTAAGAGATGATATGTCTGCAGTCCAAAGCTCAACATTTTAAGTTTTTGCAGAATGATGTCAAACTTTGGCTCCTGACAAGTCACAATGATTTCTGTTTTTCTTCTTTCAGACTCACTGGTCTTCGGCAAAATTTGGAATCCCTGCCACTGGACATTTCAAAAAGTTTGAGATCAAGCAGAATGTCACTCAAGGAGACATTTCCACGTAAGTAGCCAAATGCTTTTTTTTAACTAACTTTTCCAGATCTGGCCATTGCCACAACTGTGATAGTAGCTGTACTGATGCCATGCCTTCATGTTTATATTTTCAAAAAACAGGTTGCTCAGTTCCAGATTCCTTCATGGTGAGTTCATTTCTGTGGGTCTATTGATTGCTTTTTCAATATTTGACTAAAACGTACAAAACACAAGTTTGGCACATTCACTTTCTTAAGGAGGCCACGTTGATATATTTGAACTTTCAATACGTTTTACTATTGGACTAACAATTATGCTTTGCTTGTCTCCAGTGCAAGGAGACTCGGGTTGATGGTAAGTCTCTAAATAACCTGGTACTTCAACTTTGATGACAATGTTGCATTCAGAAGGTACCATATCTAATACACAAATATTGATCTTTTCACAGAGGACCTCATCTGTGCTGCAGTTAATAGGTGGGTGAACAACTGTTTTGCCTTGTGCTGGGTTTGGGTATGTAAAGTTCTCTTCCGCAATCTATCTAAGCTGACAACGGTTCACTCTTTTATTGTCCTCCTCAGATCACAAGTCAAACAAACCCTGTCTGCTGGCAATTCCTCTGGAGCACTGTGCAATTTAAGCATCACTGAACATGCCTGTTCCTCGGTAAGACTGTTATATGTAAGCTGTGAATCCCAGAGAAAGATTTGACTTTTGTTACTTTACCCTCCTGATACTAATCTCCATAAGCTCTGAAAGTGTTTGTTTTAATTCTTTTCTAATTCTTTTCAAAGGCTACACATCTCACAGCCAGCAACTTGGTCACACTGATGAACTGCTCGCTGAAAAGCCAAAGCACCTACCCCGTAGAGGTGTGGAAGCTTTTCTTCCAAAAAGCTTCTCCGGCACTGGACCAGGCTCTTGTGACATACGCCAGCATGGTAAATCCAATTCCAAATTTCTACGAAATTGTTGTTTCCCTGTTGGAATTCTGTGTCGAACCAAAATTACTTTTACAATTCCAGGCCCCCAACAACAGCAACCCATCCTTGTCACATGCGCTTGAGGCTCTTGGAGAGGTAAAAATTGCCAACTTCAGCCAGGAGGAACTGCAGAATGATACCTTTGTCAGCAGCTGGTTCCAGACAAAGATTCGTCCGTTTCTGGCCTCTTCATCCACCAACTTCCTATTCTGCCTAAGCTCCAAGAACTTCAGCTGCCACACGTACCAGATTGTGTAAGCGCCGATGTGATACATTGCTCCAATGTGAACAAGATTGCAGCGGAACATGCTGTTTTGTAATTGTTAAGGTATTAAAAGCCTTCTCTCAAATTTAGCATCCAGGCATTCAGCAGCCAAAAGGCATCCATGGACAGAGAAAGACAGCCAGCAGTCTTCACTCATTTCATCAAGCCCTTCCTTTCGAGAAATGGTTCATCAGGTAAAGGCGAGCGCTCAGGCTTCAATCGGTAAAGTTTCGATAGCATGTGGTGGTCATGCCTTGACAATGACTTTGTTCCTGTCTTCTTTGCAGATCCTGGCTGTGTCTCATTTATCAACGGTAGTGCAGAGTTTCTACAGATAAACCTTGGCAGCTTCTCTGAATTCGCATCCCTGGAAGATCTGCAAGCTCTCAATGCCAACTTCTCCAGCGTAAGTGGCGACTGCAGTTAGAGTATTCCTATTTCAAGCTGAAATGTCTTACCTTTGATTTTGCAATGATTGCTGCTGGATTTCATATGGATATCCTTTTTTTAGGCCGGATTGTTGTCAGCGCTCACTCCTGCTCAGGTGGCGCAACTGACACTGAGCTCAGGGACCTTGAATGACACAGACCAAATCGACCGTGTGTTTGAGCGACTCGAGGATGGTGATGATGATCTGGAAAATGTGGATCAATTCCTGACAGCGTTGACAGCAAGTGGAAAGGTAGGCTACTCTTGACACCTGGGGAAGGTGCATAACAAATAGACTTGAAAGCGAGCATAGTCAGTTATTAGTCATGTGTCTAACCCTCTACATTAGCTGTAGGCCACTCATTTATATCAAATATGCTGTTAAATCCTCTGTTGCATACTGTCTGGGGTAAGATGGCGTTTGAATCCTCTAATGTCGTCGTTGGACAGGTCCCCGATTTCCAACCTGTGGCGAGAGATCGTGTGATGAATAGGACCTTCCGCATCATCAGTCTCCATTTCCTAAAATTCAACAAAGTAGACTGGTTTTCTTGGTTCCATGGGATACTGCCTCCTTTCCTCCCAAGCTTCAGCCCAATGATGCTCAGGAATGCAACTGCAAAAATAAACTGCACAAACTACCATGTCGTGTGAGTAACATTTCCAGAACAAGCGAGGTTGCGTTGCAAGAGGTGCAAAATGCTAAGGGTGGACAGCATAATAATGTTTATTTCCCACATCTGCAGTGTGAGTGGGATGACCAAAGCTTTCACTGCGTTACGGTTGCAAAGACAGAAAGATATCGCAAAGGTTCTGCTGGAGTACCTGAACAAATCTGGCAGTGTCATCAACGAGCCAGGTAGGGCTGATCAAGAAATTGTGCCATGTGATTGCTTGTGTGTGCTTCCCCACGGACTTTGAATTGTGAAAAAGTATGCTGAAATGGCACTGAGAAGAAAATTGACAATTGACTTCCTTCATGTGTATCCATGCAAAATAATGCTTGCTAAAGGGTGCATATGTTAATGCCCGTCTACGTGCCTTAGATTGCAGGCAAGGAATTGACAGTGATGCAGAATGGCTCGAAGCAAACCTGGGTTCCTTTTCCCAACACGTGACATACTCTGAACTCAAAGTCTTCAACCTCTCTGGAGTAAGTCATAGATTTTGCTGCCAATCTTTCTTGAAAACAACCGCACAATATTCGCAACTCTGCACACAGTTGTGGCTTTGCCATATCAAAGAGAAGAGCAATTCATATATCATCTTGGTTTATGTCATCAGGTGGCAGTTGTGGACTCCCTCTCAGCAAACCAGAAAGCTGAGCTGATCCTGGATGTCGACAGCGGCTTTTTGGAGAACGAGACCCTCGTAACGAAGGTGTTGACAAACTTGACAGAGTCCACTGATGAGGAGCAGTTTAATGAGTTTTTCCAGGCCTTTGGAAAGATCGCCAAGCAGGTGAATGCTCAATCTAATAATTGCGTTTATTAACACAAAGCTGGCTGGTAAGCTGTGCTGTTGGAAATTGCCCGAGGGTGGATGAATCTTTGCAGAATCTGATACGTGGCCAGGATTTCACTCAAAAGGATATATTTCCGTTATGCTTCTTGAATGAATGGTCACAAAGGATTGCTCGATTGATGCCCCTGACACACTATAAAGATGGGTCACCAGGCTTGCTTTCACTACAATGATTTCAGAAATGCAAAATGTCCTCCTGAACTTAAACGGGAATCCTTTGATTTCCAGAGCAACATCACCCTCATCAAAAATCCAGACGTGCGGGACACCTTCTTGAACTTGACCTTGACAGCCCTTGCTCCTAAATTCAACAACTTTGAACCTGAAGACTTTCAGCTGTGGTTCCAGTTCAACTTGGTTCCTGTGTTGGCAAGCCTCCAGCCTGGCAGCTTGGTAGTGATACCCAGTAACATCAGCTGTGCATCCTACGCAGCTATGTAAGAGATGATATGTCTGCAGTCCAAAGCTCAACATTTTAAGTTTTTGCAGAATGATGTCAAACTTTGGCTCCTGACAAGTCACAATGATTTCTGTTTTTCTTCTTTCAGACTCACTGGTCTTCGGCAAAATTTGGAATCCCTGCCACTGGACATTTCAAAAAGTTTGAGATCAAGCAGAATGTCACTCAAGGAGACATTTCCACGTAAGTAGCCAAATGCTTTTTTTTAACTAACTTTTCCAGATCTGGCCATTGCCACAACTGTGATAGTAGCTGTACTGATGCCATGCCTTCATGTTTATATTTTCAAAAAACAGGTTGCTCAGTTCCAGATTCCTTCATGGTGAGTTCATTTCTGTGGGTCTATTGATTGCTTTTTCAATATTTGACTAAAACGTACAAAACACAAGTTTGGCACATTCACTTTCTTAAGGAGGCCACGTTGATATATTTGAACTTTCAATACGTTTTACTATTGGACTAACAATTATGCTTTGCTTGTCTCCAGTGCAAGGAGACTCGGGTTGATGGTAAGTCTCTAAATAACCTGGTACTTCAACTTTGATGACAATGTTGCATTCAGAAGGTACCATATCTAATACACAAATATTGATCTTTTCACAGAGGACCTCATCTGTGCTGCAGTTAATAGGTGGGTGAACAACTGTTTTGCCTTGTGCTGGGTTTGGGTATGTAAAGTTCTCTTCCGCAATCTATCTAAGCTGACAACGGTTCACTCTTTTATTGTCCTCCTCAGATCACAAGTCAAACAAACCCTGTCTGCTGGCAATTCCTCTGGAGCACTGTGCAATTTAAGCATCACTGAACATGCCTGTTCCTCGGTAAGACTGTTATATGTAAGCTGTGAATCCCAGAGAAAGATTTGACTTTTGTTACTTTACCCTCCTGATACTAATCTCCATAAGCTCTGAAAGTGTTTGTTTTAATTCTTTTCTAATTCTTTTCAAAGGCTACACATCTCACAGCCAGCAACTTGGTCACACTGATGAACTGCTCGCTGAAAAGCCAAAGCACCTACCCCGTAGAGGTGTGGAAGCTTTTCTTCCAAAAAGCTTCTCCGGCACTGGACCAGGCTCTTGTGACATACGCCAGCATGGTAAATCCAATTCCAAATTTCTACGAAATTGTTGTTTCCCTGTTGGAATTCTGTGTCGAACCAAAATTACTTTTACAATTCCAGGCCCCCAACAACAGCAACCCATCCTTGTCACATGCGCTTGAGGCTCTTGGAGAGGTAAAAATTGCCAACTTCAGCCAGGAGGAACTGCAGAATGATACCTTTGTCAGCAGCTGGTTCCAGACAAAGATTCGTCCGTTTCTGGCCTCTTCATCCACCAACTTCCTATTCTGCCTAAGCTCCAAGAACTTCAGCTGCCACACGTACCAGATTGTGTAAGCGCCGATGTGATACATTGCTCCAATGTGAACAAGATTGCAGCGGAACATGCTGTTTTGTAATTGTTAAGGTATTAAAAGCCTTCTCTCAAATTTAGCATCCAGGCATTCAGCAGCCAAAAGGCATCCATGGACAGAGAAAGACAGCCAGCAGTCTTCACTCATTTCATCAAGCCCTTCCTTTCGAGAAATGGTTCATCAGGTAAAGGCGAGCGCTCAGGCTTCAATCGGTAAAGTTTCGATAGCATGTGGTGGTCATGCCTTGACAATGACTTTGTTCCTGTCTTCTTTGCAGATCCTGGCTGTGTCTCATTTATCAACGGTAGTGCAGAGTTTCTACAGATAAACCTTGGCAGCTTCTCTGAATTCGCATCCCTGGAAGATCTGCAAGCTCTCAATGCCAACTTCTCCAGCGTAAGTGGCGACTGCAGTTAGAGTATTCCTATTTCAAGCTGAAATGTCTTACCTTTGATTTTGCAATGATTGCTGCTGGATTTCATATGGATATCCTTTTTTTAGGCCGGATTGTTGTCAGCGCTCACTCCTGCTCAGGTGGCGCAACTGACACTGAGCTCAGGGACCTTGAATGACACAGACCAAATCGACCGTGTGTTTGAGCGACTCGAGGATGGTGATGATGATCTGGAAAATGTGGATCAATTCCTGACAGCGTTGACAGCAAGTGGAAAGGTAGGCTACTCTTGACACCTGGGGAAGGTGCATAACAAATAGACTTGAAAGCGAGCATAGTCAGTTATTAGTCATGTGTCTAACCCTCTACATTAGCTGTAGGCCACTCATTTATATCAAATATGCTGTTAAATCCTCTGTTGCATACTGTCTGGGGTAAGATGGCGTTTGAATCCTCTAATGTCGTCGTTGGACAGGTCCCCGATTTCCAACCTGTGGCGAGAGATCGTGTGATGAATAGGACCTTCCGCATCATCAGTCTCCATTTCCTAAAATTCAACAAAGTAGACTGGTTTTCTTGGTTCCATGGGATACTGCCTCCTTTCCTCCCAAGCTTCAGCCCAATGATGCTCAGGAATGCAACTGCAAAAATAAACTGCACAAACTACCATGTCGTGTGAGTAACATTTCCAGAACAAGCGAGGTTGCGTTGCAAGAGGTGCAAAATGCTAAGGGTGGACAGCATAATAATGTTTATTTCCCACATCTGCAGTGTGAGTGGGATGACCAAAGCTTTCACTGCGTTACGGTTGCAAAGACAGAAAGATATCGCAAAGGTTCTGCTGGAGTACCTGAACAAATCTGGCAGTGTCATCAACGAGCCAGGTAGGGCTGATCAAGAAATTGTGCCATGTGATTGCTTGTGTGTGCTTCCCCACGGACTTTGAATTGTGAAAAAGTATGCTGAAATGGCACTGAGAAGAAAATTGACAATTGACTTCCTTCATGTGTATCCATGCAAAATAATGCTTGCTAAAGGGTGCATATGTTAATGCCCGTCTACGTGCCTTAGATTGCAGGCAAGGAATTGACAGTGATGCAGAATGGCTCGAAGCAAACCTGGGTTCCTTTTCCCAACACGTGACATACTCTGAACTCAAAGTCTTCAACCTCTCTGGAGTAAGTCATAGATTTTGCTGCCAATCTTTCTTGAAAACAACCGCACAATATTCGCAACTCTGCACACAGTTGTGGCTTTGCCATATCAAAGAGAAGAGCAATTCATATATCATCTTGGTTTATGTCATCAGGTGGCAGTTGTGGACTCCCTCTCAGCAAACCAGAAAGCTGAGCTGATCCTGGATGTCGACAGCGGCTTTTTGGAGAACGAGACCCTCGTAACGAAGGTGTTGACAAACTTGACAGAGTCCACTGATGAGGAGCAGTTTAATGAGTTTTTCCAGGCCTTTGGAAAGATCGCCAAGCAGGTGAATGCTCAATCTAATAATTGCGTTTATTAACACAAAGCTGGCTGGTAAGCTGTGCTGTTGGAAATTGCCCGAGGGTGGATGAATCTTTGCAGAATCTGATACGTGGCCAGGATTTCACTCAAAAGGATATATTTCCGTTATGCTTCTTGAATGAATGGTCACAAAGGATTGCTCGATTGATGCCCCTGACACACTATAAAGATGGGTCACCAGGCTTGCTTTCACTACAATGATTTCAGAAATGCAAAATGTCCTCCTGAACTTAAACGGGAATCCTTTGATTTCCAGAGCAACATCACCCTCATCAAAAATCCAGACGTGCGGGACACCTTCTTGAACTTGACCTTGACAGCCCTTGCTCCTAAATTCAACAACTTTGAACCTGAAGACTTTCAGCTGTGGTTCCAGTTCAACTTGGTTCCTGTGTTGGCAAGCCTCCAGCCTGGCAGCTTGGTAGTGATACCCAGTAACATCAGCTGTGCATCCTACGCAGCTATGTAAGAGATGATATGTCTGCAGTCCAAAGCTCAACATTTTAAGTTTTTGCAGAATGATGTCAAACTTTGGCTCCTGACAAGTCACAATGATTTCTGTTTTTCTTCTTTCAGACTCACTGGTCTTCGGCAAAATTTGGAATCCCTGCCACTGGACATTTCAAAAAGTTTGAGATCAAGCAGAATGTCACTCAAGGAGACATTTCCACGTAAGTAGCCAAATGCTTTTTTTACTAACTTTTCCAGATCTGGCCATTGCCACAACTTTGATAGTAGCTGTACTGATGCCATGCCTTCATGTTTATATTTTCAAAAAACAGGTTGCTCAGTTCCAGATTCCTTCATGGTGAGTTCATTTCTGTGGGTCTATTGATTGCTTTTTCAATATTTGACTAAAACGTACAAAACACAAGTTTGGCACATTCACTTTCTTAAGGAGGCCACGTTGATATATTTGAACTTTCAATACGTTTTACTATTGGACTAACAATTATGCTTTGCTTGTCTCCAGTGCAAGGAGACTCCGGTTGATGGTAAGTCTCTAAATAACCTGGTACTTCAACTTTGATGACAATGTTGCATTCAGAAGGTACCATATCTAATACACAAATATTGATCTTTTCACAGAGGACCTCATCTGTGCTGCAGTTAATAGGTGGGTGAACAACTGTTTTGCCTTGTGCTGGGTTTGGGTATGTAAAGTTCTCTTCCGCAATCTATCTAAGCTGACAACGGTTCACTCTTTTATTGTCCTCCTCAGATCACAAGTCAAACAAACCCTGTCTGCTGGCAATTCCTCTGGAGCACTGTGCAATTTAAGCATCACTGAACACGCCTGTTCCTCGGTAAGACTGTTATATGTAAGCTGTGAATCCCAGAGAAAGATTTGACTTTTGTTACTTTACCCTCCTGATACTAATCTCCATAAGCTCTGAAAGTGTTTGTTTTAATTCTTTTCTAATTCTTTTCAAAGGCTACACATCTCACAGCCAGCAACTTGGTCACACTGATGAACTGCTCGCTGAAAAGCCAAAGCACCTACCCCGTAGAGGTGTGGAAGCTTTTCTTCCAAAAAGCTTCTCCGGCACTAGACCAGGCTCTTGTGACATACGCCAGCATGGTAAATCCAATTCCAATTTTTCACAAAATTGTTGTTTCCCTGTTGGAATTCTGTGTCGAACCAAAATTACTTTTACAATTCCAGGCCCCCAACAACAGCAACCCATCCTTGTCACATGCGCTTGAGGCTCTTGGAGAGGTAAAAATTGCCAACTTCAGCCAGGAGGAACTGCAGAATGATACCTTTGTCAGCAGCTGGTTCCAGACAAGGATTCGTCCGTTTCTGGCCTCTTCATCCACCAACTTCCTATTCTGCCTAAGCTCCAAGAACTTCAGCTGCCACACGTACCAGATTGTGTAAGCGCAGATGTGATACATTGCTCCAATGTGATACATTGCTCCAATGTGAACAAGATTGCAGCGGAACATGCTGTTTTGTAATTGTTAAGGTATTAAAAGCCTTCTCTCAAATTTAGCATCCAGGCATTCAGCAGCCAAAAGGCATCCATGGACAGAGAAAGACAGCCAGCAGTCTTCACTCATTTCATCAAGCCCTTCCTTTCGAGAAATGGTTCATCAGGTAAAGGCGAGCGCTCAGGCTTCAATTGGTAAAGTTTCGATAGCATGTGGTGGTCATGCCTTGACAATGACTTTGTTCCTGTCTTCTTTGCAGATCCTGGCTGTGTCTCATTTATCAACGGTAGTGCAGAGTTTCTACAGATAAACCTTGGCAGCTTCTCTGAATTCGCATCCCTGGAAGATCTGCAAGCTCTCAATGCCAACTTCTCCAGCGTAAGTGGCGACTGCAGTTAGAGTATTCCTATTTCAAGCTGAAATGTCTTACCTTTGATTTTGCAATTATTGCTGCTGGATTTCATATGGATATCCTTTTTTTAGGCCGGATTGTTGTCCGCGCTCACTCCTGCTCAGGTGGCGCAACTGACACTGAGCTCAGGGACCTTGAATGACACAGACCAAATCGACCGTGTGTTTGAGCGACTCGAGGATGGTGATGATGATCTGGAAAATGTGGATCAATTCCTGACAGCGTTGACAGCAAGTGGAAAGGTAGGCTACTCTTGACACCTGGGGAAGGTGCATAACAAATAGACTTGAAAGCGAGCATAGTCAGTTATTAGTCATGTGTCTAACCCTCTACATTAGCTGTAGGCCATTCATTTATATCAAATATGCTGTTAAATCCTCTGTTGCATACTGTCTGGGGTAAGATGGCGTTTGAATCCTCTAATGTCGTCGTTGGACAGGTCCCCGATTTCCAACCTGTGGCGAGAGATCGTGTGATGAATAGGACCTTCCGCATCATCAGTCTCCATTTCCTAAAATTCAACAAAGTAGACTGGTTTTCTTGGTTCCATGGGATACTGCCTCCTTTCCTCCCAAGCTTCAGCCCAATGATGCTCAGGAATGCAACTGCAAAAATAAACTGCACAAACTACCATGTCGTGTGAGTAACATTTCCAGAACAAGCGAGGTTGCGTCGCAAGAGGTGCAAAATGCTAAGGGTGGACAGCATAATAATGTTTATTTCCCACATCTGCAGTGTGAGCGGGATGACCAAAGCTTTCACTGCGTTACGGTTGCAAAGACAGAAAGATATCGCAAAGGTTCTGCTGGAGTACCTGAACAAATCTGGCAGTGTCATCAACGAGCCAGGTAGGGCTGATCAAGAAATTGTGCCACGTGATTGCTTGTGTGTGCTTCCCCACAGACTTTGAATTGTGAAGAAGTATGCTGAAATGGCACTGAGAAGAAAATTGACAATTGACTTCCTTCATGTGTATCCATGCAAAATAATGCTTGCTAAAGGGTGCATATGTTAATGCCCGTCTACGTGCCTTAGATTGCAGGCAGGGAATTGACAGTGATGCAGAATGGCTCGAAGCAAACCTGGGTTCCTTTTCCCAACACGTGACATACTCTGAACTCAAAGTCTTCAATCTCTCTGGAGTAAGTCATAGATTTTGCTGCCAATCTTTCTTGAAAACAACCGCACAATATTCGCAACTCTGCACACAGTTGTGGCTTTGCCATATCAAAGAGAAGAGCAATTCATATATCATCTTGGTTTATGTCATCAGGTGGCAGTTGTGGACTCCCTCTCAGCAAACCAGAAAGCTGAGCTGATCCTGGATGTCGACAGCGGCTTTTTGGAGAACGAGACCCTCGTAACGAAGGTGTTGACAAACTTGACAGAGTCCACTGATGAGGAGCAGTTTAATGAGTTTTTCCAGGCCTTTGGAAAGATCGCCAAGCAGGTGAATGCTCAATCTAATAATTGCGTTTATTAACACAAAGCTGGCTGGTAAGCTGTGCTGTTGGAAATTGCCCGAGGGTGGATGAATCTTTGCAAAATCTGATACGTGGCCAGGATTTCACTCAAAAGGATATATTTCCGTTATGCTTCTTGAATGAATGGTCACAAAGGATTGCTCGATTGATGCCCCTGACACACTATAAAGATGGGTCACCAGGCTTGCTTTCACTACAATGATTTCAGAAATGCAAAATGTCCTCCTGAACTGAAATGGGAATCCTTTGATTTCCAGAGCAACATCACCCTCATCAAAAATCCAGACGTGCGGGACACCTTCTTGAACCTGACCTTGACAGCCCTTGCTCCTAAATTCAACAACTTTGAACCTGAAGACTTCCAGCTGTGGTTCCAGTTCAACTTGGTTCCTGTGTTGGCAAGCCTCCAGCCTGGCAGCTTGGTAGTGATACCCAGTAACATCAGCTGTGCATCCTACGCAGCTATGTAAGAGATGATATGTCTGCAGTCCAAAGTTCAACATTTTAAGTTTTTGCAGAATGATGTCAAACTTTGGCTCCTGACAAGTCACAATGATTTCTGTTTTTCTTCTTTCAGACTCAATGGTCTTCGGCAAAATCTGGAATCCCTGCCACTGGACATTTCAAAAAGTTTGAGATCAAGCAGAATGTCACTCAAGGAGACATTTCCACGTAAGTAGCCAAATTCTTTTTTTACTAACTTTTCCAGATCTGGCCATTGCCACAACTGTGATAGTAGCTGTACTGATGCCATGCCTTCATGTTTATATTTTCAAAAAACAGGTTGCTCAGTTCCAGATTCCTTCATGGTGAGTTCATTTCTGTGGGTCTATTGATTGCTTTTTCAATATTTGACCAAAACGTACAAAACACAAGTTTGGCACATTCACTTTCTTAAGGAGGCCACGTTGATATATTTGAACTTTCAATACGTTTTACTATTGGACTAACAATTATGCTTTGCTTGTCTACAGTGCAAGGAGACTCCGGTTGATGGTAAGTCTCTGAATTACCTGGTACTTCAACTTTGATGACAATGTTGCATTCAGAAGGTACAATATCTAATACACAAATATTGATCTTTTCACAGAAGACCTCATCTGTGCTGCAGTTAATAGGTGGGTGAACAACTGTTTTGCCTTGTGCTGGGTTTGGGTATGTAAAGTTCTCTTCCGCAATCTATCTAAGCTGACAACGGTTCACTCTTTTATTGTCCTCCTCAGATCACAAGTCAAACAAACCCTGTCTGCTGGCAATTCCTCTGGAGCGCTGTGCAATTTAAGCATCACTGAACATGCCTGTTCCTCGGTAAGACTGTTATATGTAAGCTGTGAATCCCAGAGAAAGATTTGACTTTTGTTACTTTACCCTCCTGATACTAATCTCCATAAGCTCTGAAAGTGTTTGTTTTAATTCTTTTCTAATTCTTTTCAAAGGCTACACATCTCACAGCCAGCAACTTGGTCACACTGATGAACTGCTCGCTGAAAAGCCAAAGCACCTACCCCGTAGAGGTGTGGAAGCTTTTCTTCCAAAAAGCTTCTCCGGCACTGGACCAGGCTCTTGTGACATACGCCAGCATGGTAAATCCAATTCCAAATTTCTACGAAATTGTTGTTTCCCTGTTGGAATTCTGAGTCGAACCAAAATTACTTTTACAATTCCAGGCCCCCAACAACAGCAACCCATCCTTGTCACATGCGCTTGAGGCTCTTGGAGAGGTAAAAATTGCCAACTTCAGCCAGGAGGAACTGCAGAATGATACCTTTGTCAGCAGCTGGTTCCAGACAAGGATTCGTCCGTTTCTGGCCTCTTCATCCACCAACTTCCTATTCTGCCTAAGCTCCAAGAACTTCAGCTGCCACACGTACCAGATTGTGTAAGCGCCGATGTGATACATATCTCCAATGTGATACATTGCTCCAATGTGAACAAGATTGCAGCGGAACATGCTGTTTTGTAATTGTTAAGGTATTAAAAGCCTTCTCTCAAATTTAGCATCCAGGCATTCAGCAGCCAAAAGGCATCCATGGACAGAGAAAGACAGCCAGCAGTCTTCACTCATTTCATCAAGCCCTTCCTTTCGAGAAATGGTTCATCAGGTAAAGGCGAGCGCTCAGGCTTCAATTGGTAAAGTTTCGATAGCATGTGGTGGTCATGCCTTGACAATGACTTTGTTCCTGTCTTCTTTGCAGATCCTGGCTGTGTCTCATTTATCAACGGTAGTGCAGAGTTTCTACAGATAAACCTTGGCAGCTTCTCTGAATTCGCATCCCTGGAAGATCTGCAAGCTCTCAATGCCAACTTCTCCAGCGTAAGTGGCGACTGCAGTTAGAGTATTCCTATTTCAAGCTGAAATGTCTTACCTTTGATTTTGCAATTATTGCTGCTGGATTTCATATGGATATCCTTTTTTTAGGCCGGATTGTTGTCCGCGCTCACTCCTGCTCAGGTGGCGCAACTGACACTGAGCTCAGGGACCTTGAATGACACAGACCAAATCGACCGTGTGTTTGAGCGACTCGAGGATGGTGATGATGATCTGGAAAATGTGGATCAATTCCTGACAGCGTTGACAGCAAGTGGAAAGGTAGGCTACTCTTGACACCTGGGGAAGGTGCATAACAAATAGACTTGAAAGCGAGCATAGTCAGTTATTAGTCATGTGTCTAACCCTCTACATTAGCTGTAGGCCATTCATTTATATCAAATATGCTGTTAAATCCTCTGTTGCATACTGTCTGGGGTAAGATGGCGTTTGAATCCTCTAATGTCGTCGTTGGACAGGTCCCCGATTTCCAACCTGTGGCGAGAGATCGTGTGATGAATAGGACCTTCCGCATCATCAGTCTCCATTTCCTAAAATTCAACAAAGTAGACTGGTTTTCTTGGTTCCATGGGATACTGCCTCCTTTCCTCCCAAGCTTCAGCCCAATGATGCTCAGGAATGCAACTGCAAAAATAAACTGCACAAACTACCATGTCGTGTGAGTAACATTTCCAGAACAAGCGAGGTTGCGTCGCAAGAGGTGCAAAATGCTAAGGGTGGACAGCATAATAATGTTTATTTCCCACATCTGCAGTGTGAGCGGGATGACCAAAGCTTTCACTGCGTTACGGTTGCAAAGACAGAAAGATATCGCAAAGGTTCTGCTGGAGTACCTGAACAAATCTGGCAGTGTCATCAACGAGCCAGGTAGGGCTGATCAAGAAATTGTGCCACGTGATTGCTTGTGTGTGCTTCCCCACAGACTTTGAATTGTGAAGAAGTATGCTGAAATGGCACTGAGAAGAAAATTGACAATTGACTTCCTTCATGTGTATCCATGCAAAATAATGCTTGCTAAAGGGTGCATATGTTAATGCCCGTCTACGTGCCTTAGATTGCAGGCAGGGAATTGACAGTGATGCAGAATGGCTCGAAGCAAACCTGGGTTCCTTTTCCCAACACGTGACATACTCTGAACTCAAAGTCTTCAATCTCTCTGGAGTAAGTCATAGATTTTGCTGCCAATCTTTCTTGAAAACAACCGCACAATATTCGCAACTCTGCACACAGTTGTGGCTTTGCCATATCAAAGAGAAGAGCAATTCATATATCATCTTGGTTTATGTCATCAGGTGGCAGTTGTGGACTCCCTCTCAGCAAACCAGAAAGCGGAGCTGATCCTGGATGTCGACAGCGGCTTTTTGGAGAACGAGACCCTCGTAACGAAGGTGTTGACAAACTTGACAGAGTCCACTGATGAGGAGCAGTTTAATGAGTTTTTCCAGGCCTTTGGAAAGATCGCCAAGCAGGTGAATGCTCAATCTAATAATTGCGTTTATTAACACAAAGCTGGCTGGTAAGCTGTGCTGTTGGAAATTGCCCGAGGGTGGATGAATCTTTGCAAAATCTGATACGTGGCCAGGATTTCACTCAAAAGGATATATTTCCGTTATGCTTCTTGAATGAATGGTCACAAAGGATTGCTCGATTGATGCCCCTGACACACTATAAAGATGGGTCACCAGGCTTGCTTTCACTACAATGATTTCAGAAATGCAAAATGTCCTCCTGAACTGAAATGGGAATCCTTTGATTTCCAGAGCAACATCACCCTCATCAAAAATCCAGACGTGCGGGACACCTTCTTGAACTTGACCTTGACAGCCCTTGCTCCTAAATTCAACAACTTTGAACCTGAAGACTTCCAGCTGTGGTTCCAGTTCAACTTGGTTCCTGTGTTGGCAAGCCTCCAGCCTGGCAGCTTGGTAGTGATACCCAGTAACATCAGCTGTGCATCCTACGCAGCTATGTAAGAGATGATATGTCTGCAGTCCAAAGTTCAACATTTTAAGTTTTTGCAGAATGATGTCAAACTTTGGCTCCTGACAAGTCACAATGATTTCTGTTTTTCTTCTTTCAGACTCAATGGTCTTCGGCAAAATCTGGAATCCCTGCCACTGGACATTTCAAAAAGTTTGAGATCAAGCAGAATGTCACTCAAGGAGACATTTCCACGTAAGTAGCCAAATTCTTTTTTTACTAACTTTTCCAGATCTGGCCATTGCCACAACTGTGATAGTAGCTGTACTGATGCCATGCCTTCATGTTTATATTTTCAAAAAACAGGTTGCTCAGTTCCAGATTCCTTCATGGTGAGTTCATTTCTGTGGGTCTATTGATTGCTTTTTCAATATTTGACCAAAACGTACAAAACACAAGTTTGGCACATTCACTTTCTTAAGGAGGCCACGTTGATATATTTGAACTTTCAATACGTTTTACTATTGGACTAACAATTATGCTTTGCTTGTCTACAGTGCAAGGAGACTCCGGTTGATGGTAAGTCTCTGAATTACCTGGTACTTCAACTTTGATGACAATGTTGCATTCAGAAGGTACAATATCTAATACACAAATATTGATCTTTTCACAGAAGACCTCATCTGTGCTGCAGTTAATAGGTGGGTGAACAACTGTTTTGCCTTGTGCTGGGTTTGGGTATGTAAAGTTCTCTTCCGCAATCTATCTAAGCTGACAACGGTTCACTCTTTTATTGTCCTCCTCAGATCACAAGTCAAACAAACCCTGTCTGCTGGCAATTCCTCTGGAGCGCTGTGCAATTTAAGCATCACTGAACATGCCTGTTCCTCGGTAAGACTGTTATATGTAAGCTGTGAATCCCAGAGAAAGATTTGACTTTTGTTACTTTACCCTCCTGATACTAATCTCCATAAGCTCTGAAAGTGTTTGTTTTAATTCTTTTCTAATTCTTTTCAAAGGCTACACATCTCACAGCCAGCAACTTGGTCACACTGATGAACTGCTCGCTGAAAAGCCAAAGCACCTACCCCGTAGAGGTGTGGAAGCTTTTCTTCCAAAAAGCTTCTCCGGCACTGGACCAGGCTCTTGTGACATACGCCAGCATGGTAAATCCAATTCCAAATTTCTACGAAATTGTTGTTTCCCTGTTGGAATTCTGAGTCGAACCAAAATTACTTTTACAATTCCAGGCCCCCAACAACAGCAACCCATCCTTGTCACATGCGCTTGAGGCTCTTGGAGAGGTAAAAATTGCCAACTTCAGCCAGGAGGAACTGCAGAATGATACCTTTGTCAGCAGCTGGTTCCAGACAAGGATTCGTCCGTTTCTGGCCTCTTCATCCACCAACTTCCTATTCTGCCTAAGCTCCAAGAACTTCAGCTGCCACACGTACCAGATTGTGTAAGCGCCGATGTGATACATATCTCCAATGTGATACATTGCTCCAATGTGAACAAGATTGCAGCGGAACATGCTGTTTTGTAATTGTTAAGGTATTAAAAGCCTTCTCTCAAATTTAGCATCCAGGCATTCAGCAGCCAAAAGGCATCCATGGACAGAGAAAGACAGCCAGCAGTCTTCACTCATTTCATCAAGCCCTTCCTTTCGAGAAATGGTTCATCAGGTAAAGGCGAGCGCTCAGGCTTCAATTGGTAAAGTTTCGATAGCATGTGGTGGTCATGCCTTGACAATGACTTTGTTCCTGTCTTCTTTGCAGATCCTGGCTGTGTCTCATTTATCAACGGTAGTGCAGAGTTTCTACAGATAAACCTTGGCAGCTTCTCTGAATTCGCATCCCTGGAAGATCTGCAAGCTCTCAATGCCAACTTCTCCAGCGTAAGTGGCGACTGCAGTTAGAGTATTCCTATTTCAAGCTGAAATGTCTTACCTTTGATTTTGCAATTATTGCTGCTGGATTTCATATGGATATCCTTTTTTTAGGCCGGATTGTTGTCCGCGCTCACTCCTGCTCAGGTGGCGCAACTGACACTGAGCTCAGGGACCTTGAATGACACAGACCAAATCGACCGTGTGTTTGAGCGACTCGAGGATGGTGATGATGATCTGGAAAATGTGGATCAATTCCTGACAGCGTTGACAGCAAGTGGAAAGGTAGGCTACTCTTGACACCTGGGGAAGGTGCATAACAAATAGACTTGAAAGCGAGCATAGTCAGTTATTAGTCATGTGTCTAACCCTCTACATTAGCTGTAGGCCATTCATTTATATCAAATATGCTGTTAAATCCTCTGTTGCATACTGTCTGGGGTAAGATGGCGTTTGAATCCTCTAATGTCGTCGTTGGACAGGTCCCCGATTTCCAACCTGTGGCGAGAGATCGTGTGATGAATAGGACCTTCCGCATCATCAGTCTCCATTTCCTAAAATTCAACAAAGTAGACTGGTTTTCTTGGTTCCATGGGATACTGCCTCCTTTCCTCCCAAGCTTCAGCCCAATGATGCTCAGGAATGCAACTGCAAAAATAAACTGCACAAACTACCATGTCGTGTGAGTAACATTTCCAGAACAAGCGAGGTTGCGTCGCAAGAGGTGCAAAATGCTAAGGGTGGACAGCATAATAATGTTTATTTCCCACATCTGCAGTGTGAGCGGGATGACCAAAGCTTTCACTGCGTTACGGTTGCAAAGACAGAAAGATATCGCAAAGGTTCTGCTGGAGTACCTGAACAAATCTGGCAGTGTCATCAACGAGCCAGGTAGGGCTGATCAAGAAATTGTGCCACGTGATTGCTTGTGTGTGCTTCCCCACAGACTTTGAATTGTGAAGAAGTATGCTGAAATGGCACTGAGAAGAAAATTGACAATTGACTTCCTTCATGTGTATCCATGCAAAATAATGCTTGCTAAAGGGTGCATATGTTAATGCCCGTCTACGTGCCTTAGATTGCAGGCAGGGAATTGACAGTGATGCAGAATGGCTCGAAGCAAACCTGGGTTCCTTTTCCCAACACGTGACATACTCTGAACTCAAAGTCTTCAATCTCTCTGGAGTAAGTCATAGATTTTGCTGCCAATCTTTCTTGAAAACAACCGCACAATATTCGCAACTCTGCACACAGTTGTGGCTTTGCCATATCAAAGAGAAGAGCAATTCATATATCATCTTGGTTTATGTCATCAGGTGGCAGTTGTGGACTCCCTCTCAGCAAACCAGAAAGCGGAGCTGATCCTGGATGTCGACAGCGGCTTTTTGGAGAACGAGACCCTCGTAACGAAGGTGTTGACAAACTTGACAGAGTCCACTGATGAGGAGCAGTTTAATGAGTTTTTCCAGGCCTTTGGAAAGATCGCCAAGCAGGTGAATGCTCAATCTAATAATTGCGTTTATTAACACAAAGCTGGCTGGTAAGCTGTGCTGTTGGAAATTGCCCGAGGGTGGATGAATCTTTGCAAAATCTGATACGTGGCCAGGATTTCACTCAAAAGGATATATTTCCGTTATGCTTCTTGAATGAATGGTCACAAAGGATTGCTCGATTGATGCCCCTGACACACTATAAAGATGGGTCACCAGGCTTGCTTTCACTACAATGATTTCAGAAATGCAAAATGTCCTCCTGAACTGAAATGGGAATCCTTTGATTTCCAGAGCAACATCACCCTCATCAAAAATCCAGACGTGCGGGACACCTTCTTGAACTTGACCTTGACAGCCCTTGCTCCTAAATTCAACAACTTTGAACCTGAAGACTTCCAGCTGTGGTTCCAGTTCAACTTGGTTCCTGTGTTGGCAAGCCTCCAGCCTGGCAGCTTGGTAGTGATACCCAGTAACATCAGCTGTGCATCCTACGCAGCTATGTAAGAGATGATATGTCTGCAGTCCAAAGTTCAACATTTTAAGTTTTTGCAGAATGATGTCAAACTTTGGCTCCTGACAAGTCACAATGATTTCTGTTTTTCTTCTTTCAGACTCAATGGTCTTCGGCAAAATCTGGAATCCCTGCCACTGGACATTTCAAAAAGTTTGAGATCAAGCAGAATGTCACTCAAGGAGACATTTCCACGTAAGTAGCCAAATTCTTTTTTTACTAACTTTTCCAGATCTGGCCATTGCCACAACTGTGATAGTAGCTGTACTGATGCCATGCCTTCATGTTTATATTTTCAAAAAACAGGTTGCTCAGTTCCAGATTCCTTCATGGTGAGTTCATTTCTGTGGGTCTATTGATTGCTTTTTCAATATTTGACCAAAACGTACAAAACACAAGTTTGGCACATTCACTTTCTTAAGGAGGCCACGTTGATATATTTGAACTTTCAATACGTTTTACTATTGGACTAACAATTATGCTTTGCTTGTCTACAGTGCAAGGAGACTCCGGTTGATGGTAAGTCTCTGAATTACCTGGTACTTCAACTTTGATGACAATGTTGCATTCAGAAGGTACAATATCTAATACACAAATATTGATCTTTTCACAGAAGACCTCATCTGTGCTGCAGTTAATAGGTGGGTGAACAACTGTTTTGCCTTGTGCTGGGTTTGGGTATGTAAAGTTCTCTTCCGCAATCTATCTAAGCTGACAACGGTTCACTCTTTTATTGTCCTCCTCAGATCACAAGTCAAACAAACCCTGTCTGCTGGCAATTCCTCTGGAGCGCTGTGCAATTTAAGCATCACTGAACATGCCTGTTCCTCGGTAAGACTGTTATATGTAAGCTGTGAATCCCAGAGAAAGATTTGACTTTTGTTACTTTACCCTCCTGATACTAATCTCCATAAGCTCTGAAAGTGTTTGTTTTAATTCTTTTCTAATTCTTTTCAAAGGCTACACATCTCACAGCCAGCAACTTGGTCACACTGATGAACTGCTCGCTGAAAAGCCAAAGCACCTACCCCGTAGAGGTGTGGAAGCTTTTCTTCCAAAAAGCTTCTCCGGCACTGGACCAGGCTCTTGTGACATACGCCAGCATGGTAAATCCAATTCCAAATTTCTACGAAATTGTTGTTTCCCTGTTGGAATTCTGAGTCGAACCAAAATTACTTTTACAATTCCAGGCCCCCAACAACAGCAACCCATCCTTGTCACATGCGCTTGAGGCTCTTGGAGAGGTAAAAATTGCCAACTTCAGCCAGGAGGAACTGCAGAATGATACCTTTGTCAGCAGCTGGTTCCAGACAAGGATTCGTCCGTTTCTGGCCTCTTCATCCACCAACTTCCTATTCTGCCTAAGCTCCAAGAACTTCAGCTGCCACACGTACCAGATTGTGTAAGCGCCGATGTGATACATATCTCCAATGTGATACATTGCTCCAATGTGAACAAGATTGCAGCGGAACATGCTGTTTTGTAATTGTTAAGGTATTAAAAGCCTTCTCTCAAATTTAGCATCCAGGCATTCAGCAGCCAAAAGGCATCCATGGACAGAGAAAGACAGCCAGCAGTCTTCACTCATTTCATCAAGCCCTTCCTTTCGAGAAATGGTTCATCAGGTAAAGGCGAGCGCTCAGGCTTCAATTGGTAAAGTTTCGATAGCATGTGGTGGTCATGCCTTGACAATGACTTTGTTCCTGTCTTCTTTGCAGATCCTGGCTGTGTCTCATTTATCAACGGTAGTGCAGAGTTTCTACAGATAAACCTTGGCAGCTTCTCTGAATTCGCAT
Source organism: Clinocottus analis (assembly GCF_023055335.1). Lineage (NCBI taxonomy): Eukaryota > Metazoa > Chordata > Actinopteri > Perciformes > Cottidae > Clinocottus > Clinocottus analis. Next base: position 3,340,579 of record NW_027175898.1, read on the forward strand.
CCCTGGAAGATCTGCAAGCTCTCAATGCCAACTTCTCCAGCGTAAGTGGCGACTGCAGTTAGAGTATTCCTATTTCAAGCTGAAATGTCTTACCTTTGATTTTGCAATTATTGCTGCTGGATTTCATATGGATATCCTTTTTTTAGGCCGGATTGTTGTCCGCGCTCACTCCTGCTCAGGTGGCGCAACTGACACTGAGCTCAGGGACCTTGAATGACACAGACCAAATCGACCGTGTGTTTGAGCGACTCGAGGATGGTGATGATGATCTGGAAAATGTGGATCAATTCCTGACAGCGTTGACAGCAAGTGGAAAGGTAGGCTACTCTTGACACCTGGGGAAGGTGCATAACAAATAGACTTGAAAGCGAGCATAGTCAGTTATTAGTCATGTGTCTAACCCTCTACATTAGCTGTAGGCCATTCATTTATATCAAATATGCTGTTAAATCCTCTGTTGCATACTGTCTGGGGTAAGATGGCGTTTGAATCCTCTAATGTCGTCGTTGGACAGGTCCCCGATTTCCAACCTGTGGCGAGAGATCGTGTGATGAATAGGACCTTCCGCATCATCAGTCTCCATTTCCTAAAATTCAACAAAGTAGACTGGTTTTCTTGGTTCCATGGGATACTGCCTCCTTTCCTCCCAAGCTTCAGCCCAATGATGCTCAGGAATGCAACTGCAAAAATAAACTGCACAAACTACCATGTCGTGTGAGTAACATTTCCAGAACAAGCGAGGTTGCGTCGCAAGAGGTGCAAAATGCTAAGGGTGGACAGCATAATAATGTTTATTTCCCACATCTGCAGTGTGAGCGGGATGACCAAAGCTTTCACTGCGTTACGGTTGCAAAGACAGAAAGATATCGCAAAGGTTCTGCTGGAGTACCTGAACAAATCTGGCAGTGTCATCAACGAGCCAGGTAGGGCTGATCAAGAAATTGTGCCACGTGATTGCTTGTGTGTGCTTCCCCACAGACTTTGAATTGTGAAGAAGTATGCTGAAATGGCACTGAGAAGAAAATTGACAATTGACTTCCTTCATGTGTATCCATGCAAAATAATGCTTGCTAAAGGGTGCATATGTTAATGCCCGTCTACGTGCCTTAGATTGCAGGCAGGGAATTGACAGTGATGCAGAATGGCTCGAAGCAAACCTGGGTTCCTTTTCCCAACACGTGACATACTCTGAACTCAAAGTCTTCAATCTCTCTGGAGTAAGTCATAGATTTTGCTGCCAATCTTTCTTGAAAACAACCGCACAATATTCGCAACTCTGCACACAGTTGTGGCTTTGCCATATCAAAGAGAAGAGCAATTCATATATCATCTTGGTTTATGTCATCAGGTGGCAGTTGTGGACTCCCTCTCAGCAAACCAGAAAGCTGAGCTGATCCTGGATGTCGACAGCGGCTTTTTGGAGAACGAGACCCTCGTAACGAAGGTGTTGACAAACTTGACAGAGTCCACTGATGAGGAGCAGTTTAATGAGTTTTTCCAGGCCTTTGGAAAGATCGCCAAGCAGGTGAATGCTCAATCTAATAATTGCGTTTATTAACACAAAGCTGGCTGGTAAGCTGTGCTGTTGGAAATTGCCCGAGGGTGGATGAATCTTTGCAAAATCTGATACGTGGCCAGGATTTCACTCAAAAGGATATATTTCCGTTATGCTTCTTGAATGAATGGTCACAAAGGATTGCTCGATTGATGCCCCTGACACACTATAAAGATGGGTCACCAGGCTTGCTTTCACTACAATGATTTCAGAAATGCAAAATGTCCTCCTGAACTGAAATGGGAATCCTTTGATTTCCAGAGCAACATCACCCTCATCAAAAATCCAGACGTGCGGGACACCTTCTTGAACCTGACCTTGACAGCCCTTGCTCCTAAATTCAACAACTTTGAACCTGAAGACTTCCAGCTGTGGTTCCAGTTCAACTTGGTTCCTGTGTTGGCAAGCCTCCAGCCTGGCAGCTTGGTAGTGATACCCAGTAACATCAGCTGTGCATCCTACGCAGCTATGTAAGAGATGATATGTCTGCAGTCCAAAGTTCAACATTTTAAGTTTTTGCAGAATGATGTCAAACTTTGGCTCCTGACAAGTCACAATGATTTCTGTTTTTCTTCTTTCAGACTCACTGGTCTTCGGCAAAATTTGGAATCCCTGCCACTGGACATTTCAAAAAGTTTGAGATCAAGCAGAATGTCACTCAAGGAGACATTTCCACGTAAGTAGCCAAATTCTTTTTTTACTAACTTTTCCAGATCTGGCCATTGCCACAACTGTGATAGTAGCTGTACTGATGCCATGCCTTCATGTTTATATTTTCAAAAAACAGGTTGCTCAGTTCCAGATTCCTTCATGGTGAGTTCATTTCTGTGGGTCTATTGATTGCTTTTTCAATATTTGACCAAAACGTACAAAACACAAGTTTGGCACATTCACTTTCTTAAGGAGGCCACGTTGATATATTTGAACTTTCAATACGTTTTACTATTGGACTAACAATTATGCTTTGCTTGTCTACAGTGCAAGGAGACTCCGGTTGATGGTAAGTCTCTGAATTACCTGGTACTTCAACTTTGATGACAATGTTGCATTCAGAAGGTACAATATCTAATACACAAATATTGATCTTTTCACAGAAGACCTCATCTGTGCTGCAGTTAATAGGTGGGTGAACAACTGTTTTGCCTTGTGCTGGGTTTGGGTATGTAAAGTTCTCTTCCGCAATCTATCTAAGCTGACAACGGTTCACTCTTTTATTGTCCTCCTCAGATCACAAGTCAAACAAACCCTGTCTGCTGGCAATTCCTCTGGAGCGCTGTGCAATTTAAGCATCACTGAACATGCCTGTTCCTCGGTAAGACTGTTATATGTAAGCTGTGAATCCCAGAGAAAGATTTGACTTTTGTTACTTTACCCTCCTGATACTAATCTCCATAAGCTCTGAAAGTGTTTGTTTTAATTCTTTTCTAATTCTTTTCAAAGGCTACACATCTCACAGCCAGCAACTTGGTCACACTGATGAACTGCTCGCTGAAAAGCCAAAGCACCTACCCCGTAGAGGTGTGGAAGCTTTTCTTCCAAAAAGCTTCTCCGGCACTGGACCAGGCTCTTGTGACATACGCCAGCATGGTAAATCCAATTCCAAATTTCTACGAAATTGTTGTTTCCCTGTTGGAATTCTGAGTCGAACCAAAATTACTTTTACAATTCCAGGCCCCCAACAACAGCAACCCATCCTTGTCACATGCGCTTGAGGCTCTTGGAGAGGTAAAAATTGCCAACTTCAGCCAGGAGGAACTGCAGAATGATACCTTTGTCAGCAGCTGGTTCCAGACAAGGATTCGTCCGTTTCTGGCCTCTTCATCCACCAACTTCCTATTCTGCCTAAGCTCCAAGAACTTCAGCTGCCACACGTACCAGATTGTGTAAGCGCCGATGTGATACATATCTCCAATGTGATACATTGCTCCAATGTGAACAAGATTGCAGCGGAACATGCTGTTTTGTAATTGTTAAGGTATTAAAAGCCTTCTCTCAAATTTAGCATCCAGGCATTCAGCAGCCAAAAGGCATCCATGGACAGAGAAAGACAGCCAGCAGTCTTCACTCATTTCATCAAGCCCTTCCTTTCGAGAAATGGTTCATCAGGTAAAGGCGAGCGCTCAGGCTTCAATTGGTAAAGTTTCGATAGCATGTGGTGGTCATGCCTTGACAATGACTTTGTTCCTGTCTTCTTTGCAGATCCTGGCTGTGTCTCATTTATCAACGGTAGTGCAGAGTTTCTACAGATAAACCTTGGCAGCTTCTCTGAATTCGCATCCCTGGAAGATCTGCAAGCTCTCAATGCCAACTTCTCCAGCGTAAGTGGCGACTGCAGTTAGAGTATTCCTATTTCAAGCTGAAATGTCTTACCTTTGATTTTGCAATTATTGCTGCTGGATTTCATATGGATATCCTTTTTTTAGGCCGGATTGTTGTCCGCGCTCACTCCTGCTCAGGTGGCGCAACTGACACTGAGCTCAGGGACCTTGAATGACACAGACCAAATCGACCGTGTGTTTGAGCGACTCGAGGATGGTGATGATGATCTGGAAAATGTGGATCAATTCCTGACAGCGTTGACAGCAAGTGGAAAGGTAGGCTACTCTTGACACCTGGGGAAGGTGCATAACAAATAGACTTGAAAGCGAGCATAGTCAGTTATTAGTCATGTGTCTAACCCTCTACATTAGCTGTAGGCCATTCATTTATATCAAATATGCTGTTAAATCCTCTGTTGCATACTGTCTGGGGTAAGATGGCGTTTGAATCCTCTAATGTCGTCGTTGGACAGGTCCCCGATTTCCAACCTGTGGCGAGAGATCGTGTGATGAATAGGACCTTCCGCATCATCAGTCTCCATTTCCTAAAATTCAACAAAGTAGACTGGTTTTCTTGGTTCCATGGGATACTGCCTCCTTTCCTCCCAAGCTTCAGCCCAATGATGCTCAGGAATGCAACTGCAAAAATAAACTGCACAAACTACCATGTCGTGTGAGTAACATTTCCAGAACAAGCGAGGTTGCGTCGCAAGAGGTGCAAAATGCTAAGGGTGGACAGCATAATAATGTTTATTTCCCACATCTGCAGTGTGAGCGGGATGACCAAAGCTTTCACTGCGTTACGGTTGCAAAGACAGAAAGATATCGCAAAGGTTCTGCTGGAGTACCTGAACAAATCTGGCAGTGTCATCAACGAGCCAGGTAGGGCTGATCAAGAAATTGTGCCACGTGATTGCTTGTGTGTGCTTCCCCACAGACTTTGAATTGTGAAGAAGTATGCTGAAATGGCACTGAGAAGAAAATTGACAATTGACTTCCTTCATGTGTATCCATGCAAAATAATGCTTGCTAAAGGGTGCATATGTTAATGCCCGTCTACGTGCCTTAGATTGCAGGCAGGGAATTGACAGTGATGCAGAATGGCTCGAAGCAAACCTGGGTTCCTTTTCCCAACACGTGACATACTCTGAACTCAAAGTCTTCAATCTCTCTGGAGTAAGTCATAGATTTTGCTGCCAATCTTTCTTGAAAACAACCGCACAATATTCGCAACTCTGCACACAGTTGTGGCTTTGCCATATCAAAGAGAAGAGCAATTCATATATCATCTTGGTTTATGTCATCAGGTGGCAGTTGTGGACTCCCTCTCAGCAAACCAGAAAGCTGAGCTGATCCTGGATGTCGACAGCGGCTTTTTGGAGAACGAGACCCTCGTAACGAAGGTGTTGACAAACTTGACAGAGTCCACTGATGAGGAGCAGTTTAATGAGTTTTTCCAGGCCTTTGGAAAGATCGCCAAGCAGGTGAATGCTCAATCTAATAATTGCGTTTATTAACACAAAGCTGGCTGGTAAGCTGTGCTGTTGGAAATTGCCCGAGGGTGGATGAATCTTTGCAAAATCTGATACGTGGCCAGGATTTCACTCAAAAGGATATATTTCCGTTATGCTTCTTGAATGAATGGTCACAAAGGATTGCTCGATTGATGCCCCTGACACACTATAAAGATGGGTCACCAGGCTTGCTTTCACTACAATGATTTCAGAAATGCAAAATGTCCTCCTGAACTGAAATGGGAATCCTTTGATTTCCAGAGCAACATCACCCTCATCAAAAATCCAGACGTGCGGGACACCTTCTTGAACCTGACCTTGACAGCCCTTGCTCCTAAATTCAACAACTTTGAACCTGAAGACTTCCAGCTGTGGTTCCAGTTCAACTTGGTTCCTGTGTTGGCAAGCCTCCAGCCTGGCAGCTTGGTAGTGATACCCAGTAACATCAGCTGTGCATCCTACGCAGCTATGTAAGAGATGATATGTCTGCAGTCCAAAGTTCAACATTTTAAGTTTTTGCAGAATGATGTCAAACTTTGGCTCCTGACAAGTCACAATGATTTCTGTTTTTCTTCTTTCAGACTCAATGGTCTTCGGCAAAATCTGGAATCCCTGCCACTGGACATTTCAAAAAGTTTGAGATCAAGCAGAATGTCACTCAAGGAGACATTTCCACGTAAGTAGCCAAATTCTTTTTTTACTAACTTTTCCAGATCTGGCCATTGCCACAACTGTGATAGTAGCTGTACTGATGCCATGCCTTCATGTTTATATTTTCAAAAAACAGGTTGCTCAGTTCCAGATTCCTTCATGGTGAGTTCATTTCTGTGGGTCTATTGATTGCTTTTTCAATATTTGACCAAAACGTACAAAACACAAGTTTGGCACATTCACTTTCTTAAGGAGGCCACGTTGATATATTTGAACTTTCAATACGTTTTACTATTGGACTAACAATTATGCTTTGCTTGTCTACAGTGCAAGGAGACTCCGGTTGATGGTAAGTCTCTGAATTACCTGGTACTTCAACTTTGATGACAATGTTGCATTCAGAAGGTACAATATCTAATACACAAATATTGATCTTTTCACAGAAGACCTCATCTGTGCTGCAGTTAATAGGTGGGTGAACAACTGTTTTGCCTTGTGCTGGGTTTGGGTATGTAAAGTTCTCTTCCGCAATCTATCTAAGCTGACAACGGTTCACTCTTTTATTGTCCTCCTCAGATCACAAGTCAAACAAACCCTGTCTGCTGGCAATTCCTCTGGAGCGCTGTGCAATTTAAGCATCACTGAACATGCCTGTTCCTCGGTAAGACTGTTATATGTAAGCTGTGAATCCCAGAGAAAGATTTGACTTTTGTTACTTTACCCTCCTGATACTAATCTCCATAAGCTCTGAAAGTGTTTGTTTTAATTCTTTTCTAATTCTTTTCAAAGGCTACACATCTCACAGCCAGCAACTTGGTCACACTGATGAACTGCTCGCTGAAAAGCCAAAGCACCTACCCCGTAGAGGTGTGGAAGCTTTTCTTCCAAAAAGCTTCTCCGGCACTGGACCAGGCTCTTGTGACATACGCCAGCATGGTAAATCCAATTCCAAATTTCTACGAAATTGTTGTTTCCCTGTTGGAATTCTGTGTCGAACCAAAATTACTTTTACAATTCCAGGCCCCCAACAACAGCAACCCATCCTTGTCACATGCGCTTGAGGCTCTTGGAGAGGTAAAAATTGCCAACTTCAGCCAGGAGGAACTGCAGAATGATACCTTTGTCAGCAGCTGGTTCCAGACAAGGATTCGTCCGTTTCTGGCCTCTTCATCCACCAACTTCCTATTCTGCCTAAGCTCCAAGAACTTCAGCTGCCACACGTACCAGATTGTGTAAGCGCCGATGTGATACATTGCTCCAATGTGAACAAGATTGCAGCGGAAATGCTGTTTTGTAATTGTTAAGGTATTAAAAGCCTTCTCTCAAATTTAGCATCCAGGCATTCAGCAGCCAAAAGGCATCCATGGACAGAGAAAGACAGCCAGCAGTCTTCACTCATTTCATCAAGCCCTTCCTTTCGAGAAATGGTTCATCAGGTAAAGGCGAGCGCTCAGGCTTCAATTGGTAAAGTTTCGATAGCATGTGGTGGTCATGCCTTGACAATGACTTTGTTCCTGTCTTCTTTGCAGATCCTGGCTGTGTCTCATTTATCAACGGTAGTGCAGAGTTTCTACAGATAAACCTTGGCAGCTTCTCTGAATTCGCATCCCTGGAAGATCTGCAAGCTCTCAATGCCAACTTCTCCAGCGTAAGTGGCGACTGCAGTTAGAGTATTCCTATTTCAAGCTGAAATGTCTTACCTTTGATTTTGCAATTATTGCTGCTGGATTTCATATGGATATCCTTTTTTTAGGCCGGATTGTTGTCCGCGCTCACTCCTGCTCAGGTGGCGCAACTGACACTGAGCTCAGGGACCTTGAATGACACAGACCAAATCGACCGTGTGTTTGAGCGACTCGAGGATGGTGATGATGATCTGGAAAATGTGGATCAATTCCTGACAGCGTTGACAGCAAGTGGAAAGGTAGGCTACTCTTGACACCTGGGGAAGGTGCATAACAAATAGACTTGAAAGCGAGCATAGTCAGTTATTAGTCATGTGTCTAACCCTCTACATTAGCTGTAGGCCATTCATTTATATCAAATATGCTGTTAAATCCTCTGTTGCATACTGTCTGGGGTAAGATGGCGTTTGAATCCTCTAATGTCGTCGTTGGACAGGTCCCCGATTTCCAACCTGTGGCGAGAGATCGTGTGATGAATAGGACCTTCCGCATCATCAGTCTCCATTTCCTAAAATTCAACAAAGTAGACTGGTTTTCTTGGTTCCATGGGATACTGCCTCCTTTCCTCCCAAGCTTCAGCCCAATGATGCTCAGGAATGCAACTGCAAAAATAAACTGCACAAACTACCATGTCGTGTGAGTAACATTTCCAGAACAAGCGAGGTTGCGTCGCAAGAGGTGCAAAATGCTAAGGGTGGACAGCATAATAATGTTTATTTCCCACATCTGCAGTGTGAGCGGGATGACCAAAGCTTTCACTGCGTTACGGTTGCAAAGACAGAAAGATATCGCAAAGGTTCTGCTGGAGTACCTGAACAAATCTGGCAGTGTCATCAACGAGCCAGGTAGGGCTGATCAAGAAATTGTGCCACGTGATTGCTTGTGTGTGCTTCCCCACAGACTTTGAATTGTGAAGAAGTATGCTGAAATGGCACTGAGAAGAAAATTGACAATTGACTTCCTTCATGTGTATCCATGCAAAATAATGCTTGCTAAAGGGTGCATATGTTAATGCCCGTCTACGTGCCTTAGATTGCAGGCAGGGAATTGACAGTGATGCAGAATGGCTCGAAGCAAACCTGGGTTCCTTTTCCCAACACGTGACATACTCTGAACTCAAAGTCTTCAATCTCTCTGGAGTAAGTCATAGATTTTGCTGCCAATCTTTCTTGAAAACAACCGCACAATATTCGCAACTCTGCACACAGTTGTGGCTTTGCCATATCAAAGAGAAGAGCAATTCATATATCATCTTGGTTTATGTCATCAGGTGGCAGTTGTGGACTCCCTCTCAGCAAACCAGAAAGCTGAGCTGATCCTGGATGTCGACAGCGGCTTTTTGGAGAACGAGACCCTCGTAACGAAGGTGTTGACAAACTTGACAGAGTCCACTGATGAGGAGCAGTTTAATGAGTTTTTCCAGGCCTTTGGAAAGATCGCCAAGCAGGTGAATGCTCAATCTAATAATTGCGTTTATTAACACAAAGCTGGCTGGTAAGCTGTGCTGTTGGAAATTGCCCGAGGGTGGATGAATCTTTGCAAAATCTGATACGTGGCCAGGATTTCACTCAAAAGGATATATTTCCGTTATGCTTCTTGAATGAATGGTCACAAAGGATTGCTCGATTGATGCCCCTGACACACTATAAAGATGGGTCACCAGGCTTGCTTTCACTACAATGATTTCAGAAATGCAAAATGTCCTCCTGAACTGAAATGGGAATCCTTTGATTTCCAGAGCAACATCACCCTCATCAAAAATCCAGACGTGCGGGACACCTTCTTGAACCTGACCTTGACAGCCCTTGCTCCTAAATTCAACAACTTTGAACCTGAAGACTTCCAGCTGTGGTTCCAGTTCAACTTGGTTCCTGTGTTGGCAAGCCTCCAGCCTGGCAGCTTGGTAGTGATACCCAGTAACATCAGCTGTGCATCCTACGCAGCTATGTAAGAGATGATATGTCTGCAGTCCAAAGTTCAACATTTTAAGTTTTTGCAGAATGATGTCAAACTTTGGCTCCTGACAAGTCACAATGATTTCTGTTTTTCTTCTTTCAGACTCACTGGTCTTCGGCAAAATTTGGAATCCCTGCCACTGGACATTTCAAAAAGTTTGAGATCAAGCAGAATGTCACTCAAGGAGACATTTCCACGTAAGTAGCCAAATTCTTTTTTTACTAACTTTTCCAGATCTGGCCATTGCCACAACTGTGATAGTAGCTGTACTGATGCCATGCCTTCATGTTTATATTTTCAAAAAACAGGTTGCTCAGTTCCAGATTCCTTCATGGTGAGTTCATTTCTGTGGGTCTATTGATTGCTTTTTCAATATTTGACCAAAACGTACAAAACACAAGTTTGGCACATTCACTTTCTTAAGGAGGCCACGTTGATATATTTGAACTTTCAATACGTTTTACTATTGGACTAACAATTATGCTTTGCTTGTCTACAGTGCAAGGAGACTCCGGTTGATGGTAAGTCTCTGAATTACCTGGTACTTCAACTTTGATGACAATGTTGCATTCAGAAGGTACAATATCTAATACACAAATATTGATCTTTTCACAGAAGACCTCATCTGTGCTGCAGTTAATAGGTGGGTGAACAACTGTTTTGCCTTGTGCTGGGTTTGGGTATGTAAAGTTCTCTTCCGCAATCTATCTAAGCTGACAACGGTTCACTCTTTTATTGTCCTCCTCAGATCACAAGTCAAACAAACCCTGTCTGCTGGCAATTCCTCTGGAGCGCTGTGCAATTTAAGCATCACTGAACATGCCTGTTCCTCGGTAAGACTGTTATATGTAAGCTGTGAATCCCAGAGAAAGATTTGACTTTTGTTACTTTACCCTCCTGATACTAATCTCCATAAGCTCTGAAAGTGTTTGTTTTAATTCTTTTCTAATTCTTTTCAAAGGCTACACATCTCACAGCCAGCAACTTGGTCACACTGATGAACTGCTCGCTGAAAAGCCAAAGCACCTACCCCGTAGAGGTGTGGAAGCTTTTCTTCCAAAAAGCTTCTCCGGCACTGGACCAGGCTCTTGTGACATACGCCAGCATGGTAAATCCAATTCCAAATTTCTACGAAATTGTTGTTTCCCTGTTGGAATTCTGAGTCGAACCAAAATTACTTTTACAATTCCAGGCCCCCAACAACAGCAACCCATCCTTGTCACATGCGCTTGAGGCTCTTGGAGAGGTAAAAATTGCCAACTTCAGCCAGGAGGAACTGCAGAATGATACCTTTGTCAGCAGCTGGTTCCAGACAAGGATTCGTCCGTTTCTGGCCTCTTCATCCACCAACTTCCTATTCTGCCTAAGCTCCAAGAACTTCAGCTGCCACACGTACCAGATTGTGTAAGCGCCGATGTGATACATATCTCCAATGTGATACATTGCTCCAATGTGAACAAGATTGCAGCGGAACATGCTGTTTTGTAATTGTTAAGGTATTAAAAGCCTTCTCTCAAATTTAGCATCCAGGCATTCAGCAGCCAAAAGGCATCCATGGACAGAGAAAGACAGCCAGCAGTCTTCACTCATTTCATCAAGCCCTTCCTTTCGAGAAATGGTTCATCAGGTAAAGGCGAGCGCTCAGGCTTCAATTGGTAAAGTTTCGATAGCATGTGGTGGTCATGCCTTGACAATGACTTTGTTCCTGTCTTCTTTGCAGATCCTGGCTGTGTCTCATTTATCAACGGTAGTGCAGAGTTTCTACAGATAAACCTTGGCAGCTTCTCTGAATTCGCATCCCTGGAAGATCTGCAAGCTCTCAATGCCAACTTCTCCAGCGTAAGTGGCGACTGCAGTTAGAGTATTCCTATTTCAAGCTGAAATGTCTTACCTTTGATTTTGCAATTATTGCTGCTGGATTTCATATGGATATCCTTTTTTTAGGCCGGATTGTTGTCCGCGCTCACTCCTGCTCAGGTGGCGCAACTGACACTGAGCTCAGGGACCTTGAATGACACAGACCAAATCGACCGTGTGTTTGAGCGACTCGAGGATGGTGATGATGATCTGGAAAATGTGGATCAATTCCTGACAGCGTTGACAGCAAGTGGAAAGGTAGGCTACTCTTGACACCTGGGGAAGGTGCATAACAAATAGACTTGAAAGCGAGCATAGTCAGTTATTAGTCATGTGTCTAACCCTCTACATTAGCTGTAGGCCATTCATTTATATCAAATATGCTGTTAAATCCTCTGTTGCATACTGTCTGGGGTAAGATGGCGTTTGAATCCTCTAATGTCGTCGTTGGACAGGTCCCCGATTTCCAACCTGTGGCGAGAGATCGTGTGATGAATAGGACCTTCCGCATCATCAGTCTCCATTTCCTAAAATTCAACAAAGTAGACTGGTTTTCTTGGTTCCATGGGATACTGCCTCCTTTCCTCCCAAGCTTCAGCCCAATGATGCTCAGGAATGCAACTGCAAAAATAAACTGCACAAACTACCATGTCGTGTGAGTAACATTTCCAGAACAAGCGAGGTTGCGTCGCAAGAGGTGCAAAATGCTAAGGGTGGACAGCATAATAATGTTTATTTCCCACATCTGCAGTGTGAGCGGGATGACCAAAGCTTTCACTGCGTTACGGTTGCAAAGACAGAAAGATATCGCAAAGGTTCTGCTGGAGTACCTGAACAAATCTGGCAGTGTCATCAACGAGCCAGGTAGGGCTGATCAAGAAATTGTGCCACGTGATTGCTTGTGTGTGCTTCCCCACAGACTTTGAATTGTGAAGAAGTATGCTGAAATGGCACTGAGAAGAAAATTGACAATTGACTTCCTTCATGTGTATCCATGCAAAATAATGCTTGCTAAAGGGTGCATATGTTAATGCCCGTCTACGTGCCTTAGATTGCAGGCAGGGAATTGACAGTGATGCAGAATGGCTCGAAGCAAACCTGGGTTCCTTTTCCCAACACGTGACATACTCTGAACTCAAAGTCTTCAATCTCTCTGGAGTAAGTCATAGATTTTGCTGCCAATCTTTCTTGAAAACAACCGCACAATATTCGCAACTCTGCACACAGTTGTGGCTTTGCCATATCAAAGAGAAGAGCAATTCATATATCATCTTGGTTTATGTCATCAGGTGGCAGTTGTGGACTCCCTCTCAGCAAACCAGAAAGCTGAGCTGATCCTGGATGTCGACAGCGGCTTTTTGGAGAACGAGACCCTCGTAACGAAGGTGTTGACAAACTTGACAGAGTCCACTGATGAGGAGCAGTTTAATGAGTTTTTCCAGGCCTTTGGAAAGATCGCCAAGCAGGTGAATGCTCAATCTAATAATTGCGTTTATTAACACAAAGCTGGCTGGTAAGCTGTGCTGTTGGAAATTGCCCGAGGGTGGATGAATCTTTGCAAAATCTGATACGTGGCCAGGATTTCACTCAAAAGGATATATTTCCGTTATGCTTCTTGAATGAATGGTCACAAAGGATTGCTCGATTGATGCCCCTGACACACTATAAAGATGGGTCACCAGGCTTGCTTTCACTACAATGATTTCAGAAATGCAAAATGTCCTCCTGAACTGAAATGGGAATCCTTTGATTTCCAGAGCAACATCACCCTCATCAAAAATCCAGACGTGCGGGACACCTTCTTGAACCTGACCTTGACAGCCCTTGCTCCTAAATTCAACAACTTTGAACCTGAAGACTTCCAGCTGTGGTTCCAGTTCAACTTGGTTCCTGTGTTGGCAAGCCTCCAGCCTGGCAGCTTGGTAGTGATACCCAGTAACATCAGCTGTGCATCCTACGCAGCTATGTAAGAGATGATATGTCTGCAGTCCAAAGTTCAACATTTTAAGTTTTTGCAGAATGATGTCAAACTTTGGCTCCTGACAAGTCACAATGATTTCTGTTTTTCTTCTTTCAGACTCAATGGTCTTCGGCAAAATCTGGAATCCCTGCCACTGGACATTTCAAAAAGTTTGAGATCAAGCAGAATGTCACTCAAGGAGACATTTCCACGTAAGTAGCCAAATTCTTTTTTTACTAACTTTTCCAGATCTGGCCATTGCCACAACTGTGATAGTAGCTGTACTGATGCCATGCCTTCATGTTTATATTTTCAAAAAACAGGTTGCTCAGTTCCAGATTCCTTCATGGTGAGTTCATTTCTGTGGGTCTATTGATTGCTTTTTCAATATTTGACCAAAACGTACAAAACACAAGTTTGGCACATTCACTTTCTTAAGGAGGCCACGTTGATATATTTGAACTTTCAATACGTTTTACTATTGGACTAACAATTATGCTTTGCTTGTCTACAGTGCAAGGAGACTCCGGTTGATGGTAAGTCTCTGAATTACCTGGTACTTCAACTTTGATGACAATGTTGCATTCAGAAGGTACAATATCTAATACACAAATATTGATCTTTTCACAGAAGACCTCATCTGTGCTGCAGTTAATAGGTGGGTGAACAACTGTTTTGCCTTGTGCTGGGTTTGGGTATGTAAAGTTCTCTTCCGCAATCTATCTAAGCTGACAACGGTTCACTCTTTTATTGTCCTCCTCAGATCACAAGTCAAACAAACCCTGTCTGCTGGCAATTCCTCTGGAGCGCTGTGCAATTTAAGCATCACTGAACATGCCTGTTCCTCGGTAAGACTGTTATATGTAAGCTGTGAATCCCAGAGAAAGATTTGACTTTTGTTACTTTACCCTCCTGATACTAATCTCCATAAGCTCTGAAAGTGTTTGTTTTAATTCTTTTCTAATTCTTTTCAAAGGCTACACATCTCACAGCCAGCAACTTGGTCACACTGATGAACTGCTCGCTGAAAAGCCAAAGCACCTACCCCGTAGAGGTGTGGAAGCTTTTCTTCCAAAAAGCTTCTCCGGCACTGGACCAGGCTCTTGTGACATACGCCAGCATGGTAAATCCAATTCCAAATTTCTACGAAATTGTTGTTTCCCTGTTGGAATTCTGTGTCGAACCAAAATTACTTTTACAATTCCAGGCCCCCAACAACAGCAACCCATCCTTGTCACATGCGCTTGAGGCTCTTGGAGAGGTAAAAATTGCCAACTTCAGCCAGGAGGAACTGCAGAATGATACCTTTGTCAGCAGCTGGTTCCAGACAAGGATTCGTCCGTTTCTGGCCTCTTCATCCACCAACTTCCTATTCTGCCTAAGCTCCAAGAACTTCAGCTGCCACACGTACCAGATTGTGTAAGCGCCGATGTGATACATTGCTCCAATGTGAACAAGATTGCAGCGGAAATGCTGTTTTGTAATTGTTAAGGTATTAAAAGCCTTCTCTCAAATTTAGCATCCAGGCATTCAGCAGCCAAAAGGCATCCATGGACAGAGAAAGACAGCCAGCAGTCTTCACTCATTTCATCAAGCCCTTCCTTTCGAGAAATGGTTCATCAGGTAAAGGCGAGCGCTCAGGCTTCAATTGGTAAAGTTTCGATAGCATGTGGTGGTCATGCCTTGACAATGACTTTGTTCCTGTCTTCTTTGCAGATCCTGGCTGTGTCTCATTTATCAACGGTAGTGCAGAGTTTCTACAGATAAACCTTGGCAGCTTCTCTGAATTCGCATCCCTGGAAGATCTGCAAGCTCTCAATGCCAACTTCTCCAGCGTAAGTGGCGACTGCAGTTAGAGTATTCCTATTTCAAGCTGAAATGTCTTACCTTTGATTTTGCAATTATTGCTGCTGGATTTCATATGGATATCCTTTTTTTAGGCCGGATTGTTGTCCGCGCTCACTCCTGCTCAGGTGGCGCAACTGACACTGAGCTCAGGGACCTTGAATGACACAGACCAAATCGACCGTGTGTTTGAGCGACTCGAGGATGGTGATGATGATCTGGAAAATGTGGATCAATTCCTGACAGCGTTGACAGCAAGTGGAAAGGTAGGCTACTCTTGACACCTGGGGAAGGTGCATAACAAATAGACTTGAAAGCGAGCATAGTCAGTTATTAGTCATGTGTCTAACCCTCTACATTAGCTGTAGGCCATTCATTTATATCAAATATGCTGTTAAATCCTCTGTTGCATACTGTCTGGGGTAAGATGGCGTTTGAATCCTCTAATGTCGTCGTTGGACAGGTCCCCGATTTCCAACCTGTGGCGAGAGATCGTGTGATGAATAGGACCTTCCGCATCATCAGTCTCCATTTCCTAAAATTCAACAAAGTAGACTGGTTTTCTTGGTTCCATGGGATACTGCCTCCTTTCCTCCCAAGCTTCAGCCCAATGATGCTCAGGAATGCAACTGCAAAAATAAACTGCACAAACTACCATGTCGTGTGAGTAACATTTCCAGAACAAGCGAGGTTGCGTCGCAAGAGGTGCAAAATGCTAAGGGTGGACAGCATAATAATGTTTATTTCCCACATCTGCAGTGTGAGCGGGATGACCAAAGCTTTCACTGCGTTACGGTTGCAAAGACAGAAAGATATCGCAAAGGTTCTGCTGGAGTACCTGAACAAATCTGGCAGTGTCATCAACGAGCCAGGTAGGGCTGATCAAGAAATTGTGCCACGTGATTGCTTGTGTGTGCTTCCCCACAGACTTTGAATTGTGAAGAAGTATGCTGAAATGGCACTGAGAAGAAAATTGACAATTGACTTCCTTCATGTGTATCCATGCAAAATAATGCTTGCTAAAGGGTGCATATGTTAATGCCCGTCTACGTGCCTTAGATTGCAGGCAGGGAATTGACAGTGATGCAGAATGGCTCGAAGCAAACCTGGGTTCCTTTTCCCAACACGTGACATACTCTGAACTCAAAGTCTTCAATCTCTCTGGAGTAAGTCATAGATTTTGCTGCCAATCTTTCTTGAAAACAACCGCACAATATTCGCAACTCTGCACACAGTTGTGGCTTTGCCATATCAAAGAGAAGAGCAATTCATATATCATCTTGGTTTATGTCATCAGGTGGCAGTTGTGGACTCCCTCTCAGCAAACCAGAAAGCTGAGCTGATCCTGGATGTCGACAGCGGCTTTTTGGAGAACGAGACCCTCGTAACGAAGGTGTTGACAAACTTGATAGAGTCCACTGATGAGGAGCAGTTTAATGAGTTTTTCCAGGCCTTTGGAAAGATCGCCAAGCAGGTGAATGCTCAATCTAATAATTGCCGTTTATTAACACAAAGCTGGCTGGTAAGCTGTGCTGTTGGAAATTGCCCGAGGGTGGATGAATCTTTGGTGGATGAATCTTTGCAGAATCTGATACGTGGCCAGGATTTCACTCAAAAGGATATATTTCCGTTATGCTTCTTGAATGAATGGTCACAAAGGATTGCTCGATTGATGCCCCTGACACACTATAAAGATGGGTCACCAGGCTTGCTTTCACTACAATGATTTCAGAAATGCAAAATGTCCTCCTGAACTGAAACGGGAATCCTTTGATTTCCAGAGCAACATCACCCTCATCAAAAATCCAGACGTGCGGGACACCTTCTTGAACTTGACCTTGACAGCCCTTGCTCCTAAATTCAACAACTTTGAACCTGAAGACTTCCAGCTGTGGTTCCAGTTCAACTTGGTTCCTGTGTTGGCAAGCCTCCACCCTGGCAGCTTGGTAGTGATACCCAGTAACATCAGCTGTGCATCCTACGCAGCTATGTAAGAGATGATATGTCTGCAGTCCAAAGTTCAACATTTTAAGTTTTTGCAGAATGATGTCAAACTTTGGCTCCTGACAAGTCACAATGATTTCTGTTTTTCTTCTTTCAGACTCACTGGTCTTCGGCAAAATTTGGAATCCCTGCCACTGGACATTTCAAAAAGTTTGAGATCAAGCAGAATGTCACTCAAGGAGACATTTCCACGTAAGTAGCCAAATGCTTTTTTTACTAACTTTTCCAGATCTGGCCATTGCCACAACTGTGATAGTAGCTGTACTGATGCCATGCCTTCATGTTTATATTTTCAAAAAACAGGTTGCTCAGTTCCAGATTCCTTCATGGTGAGTTCATTTCTGTGGGTCTATTGATTGCTTTTTCAATATTTGACCAAAACGTACAAAACACAAGTTTGGCACATTCACTTTCTTAAGGAGGCCACGTTGATATATTTGAACTTTCAATACGTTTTACTATTGGACTAACAATTATGCTTTGCTTGTCTCCAGTGCAAGGAGACTCCGGTTGATGGTAAGTCTCTGAATTACCTGGTATTTCAACTTTGATGACAATGTTGCATTCAGAAGGTACAATATCTAATACACAAATATTGATCTTTTCACAGAGGACCTCATCTGTGCTGCAGTTAATAGGTGGGTGAACAACTGTTTTGCCTTGTGCTGGGTTTGGGTATGTAAAGTTCTCTTCCGCAATCTATCTAAGCTGACAACGGTTCACTCTTTTATTGTCCTCCTCAGATCACAAGTCAAACAAACCCTGTCTGCTGGCAATTCCTCTGGAGCACTGTGCAATTTAAGCATCACTGAACATGCCTGTTCCTCGGTAAGACTGTTATATGTAAGCTGTGAATCCCAGAGAAAGATTTGACTTTTGTTACTTTACCCTCCTGATACTAATCTCCATAAGCTCTGAAAGTGTTTGTTTTAATTCTTTTCTAATTCTTTTCAAAGGCTACACATCTCACAGCCAGCAACTTGGTCACACTGATAAACTGCTCGCAGAAAAGCCAAAGCACCTACCCCGTAGAGGTGTGGAAGCTTTTCTTCCAAAAAGCTTCTCCGGCACTGGACCAGGCTCTTGTGACATACGCCAGCATGGTAAATCCAATTCCAAATTTCTACGAAATTGTTGTTTCCCTTTTGGAATTCTGTGTCGAACCAAAATTACTTTTACAATTCCAGGCCCCCAACAACAGCAACCCATCCTTGTCACATGCGCTTGAGGCTCTTGGAGAGGTAAAAATTGCCAACTTCAGCCAGGAGGAACTGCAGAATGATACCTTTGTCAGCAGCTGGTTCCAGACAAGGATTCGTCCGTTTCTGGCCTCTTCATCCACCAACTTCCTATTCTGCCTAAGCTCCAAGAACTTCAGCTGCCACACGTACCAGATTGTGTAAGCGCCGATGTGATACATTGCTCCAATGTGAACAAGATTGCAGCGGAACATGCTGTTTTGTAATTGTTAAGGTATTAAAAGCCTTCTCTCAAATTTAGCATCCAGGCATTCAGCAGCCAAAAGGCATCCATGGACAGAGAAAGACAGCCAGCAGTCTTCACTCATTTCATCAAGCCCTTCCTTTCGAGAAATGGTTCATCAGGTAAAGGCGAGCGCTCAGGCTTCAATTGGTAAAGTTTCGATAGCATGTGGTGGTCATGCCTTGACAATGACTTTGTTCCTGTCTTTTCTGCAGATCCTGGGTGTGTTTCATTTATCAATGGCAGTGAAGAGTGGCTACAGATAAACATTGGCAGCTTCTCTGAATTCGCATCCCTGCAGGATCTGCAAGCTCTCAATGCCAACTTCTCCATTGTAAGTACCAATTGTTATAGTTTTCCTATTCCAAACTGAAATGTCTTTACTAATAGCTTAGCGATTCCTTGCTTTTCATCACCTGTTTACTTTCTGATCCAGGAAAAACATAGATGGGTATATAGTGCATATAACTTCTGCTTGTTCCATGCAGAGCGTTGGCATTTGCAAATAAGATACATATACCCATGTTTAAAAAAAAAAAAAATTGCAGAACAATCTCTGCTCTCTATATAATGCGGCAGCATTGTCACAAGGCAAAAGTGTAAAGAGAAAATATGACATTACATTTAACTGATGCTTTTATCCGAAGCAACTTAGATTTTTGCTCTATACACCGTAGACAGAGCAACTTAAGTGTTTTGCTAAAGGACACAACGATATAGATTAGCGGAGCCCGGGATCGAACCCCCGATACTCTGTTCAAAGGTGGGGCATGCTAACCACCGAGCCACAGTCGCCCCATGACTGAAAACTTGAATCTCAGTTTTGGAAATTCCTTCTCTCTTGTGAAAACATAACTTTACTCATGGTTTTGGTTCTAGAATTTGGTTTCACAAAGGTCTTGGGTTCACAAAAGCAGTAAAATATATGAATAAAATAGTAAACGCATAAAAATTAATGTCTAAAACCAAATTTTAAAAATGTGTTCTTTTACATCTTTCACCAAAATGATAAAAAGGGTTGCAACCTATTGGGTATTAATCACGTGTGTGTGTGTGAGTATGTGTGTGTATTTATGTACGTAGATCAGGTGGATAGACAGGATCTTTTCTGCAGTCAGATTGGTTCATGTGTGTTATAATAAGAACACATAAAAAATCAAATAACCAAAGCTACATTCAATATATTAAACACAAAATAGTTATATAGGTCAGCTGCAACCAGTACCAGTACTTACTATTTACCAGTGACAGGCCGTGGTTTTAGAACGAGGCCTTCAAATGAGTGCCATATAGTGCTCATCACGGCCGGGCTCGGGGAAAAAAAGTATCACACCCGACCCGCGGAGCCACTCCAACAGTCTGATGCGGAAAAAAAAGAGGAAACTCTGCAGTTGAACATCGTGTGAACCCCCTCACCAATTAACCACCAAACAACATTTAGTAATAACAAAACCATCCTACAAAATTAAAACCTGCACACACACACACACACACACACACATACACACACACACACACACACACACACACACACACACACACACACACACAAACCACATCTTCACAGTGGTCGGGAGAGGTGCAGCCCCAGTCTAACCAGCACAAGCAGCAGCAACAACAACAACAGCAGCAACAACAGCAGTGCTGTTTATGATTAAATACAACTGCACATGTAAAAAAAAAAAAAAGTTACTTCACCAGCATTTCACTCACCACATTTCTGTAATCCTCTGTGTGAAAGGTGTCATCAGTACACAAGCAAGTCATAATCCTCCAGCAAGCTAGCTTTTTGCTTCTTGGTTATAGCTCGAAGTTTCTAGCCTTTCCTGAAACAACGTCCTCATGAGAAAGGCACTGCCAGTAAATCCACCACCAAGTCTACTCCTTCAGTCATGGAGTATAAAAAGAATACACCAAGCAAAACTATAAAAATGTAATTGCTTCCCAAAATATGGTTCAACAACTTATTCCTTCCTTCTTACTGAGTTCAGCCAGCTAGTTTTCTGGTAGACAGAAGTTACGGTGCCCCACTGACCAATCACAGCGCATGTTAATGGTCACGTGGGCCCTGTGACCAATCACACCTTTAGGGTTGCTCGAAGGCTCTTCCATGTATTTTAACCAGGCTACTCTCACATAGATAAAGAGAAGTGAAATGTGATTGGATAAAAAATGCTACAGGTCCCAAGAAGCCATAAGAGAGGCCTGAAAGAGCAGAGGAACAGATGAAATGAGAAAATAAGCTAATAGGGACAAATAATTATAATACATGTACTGTATTTGTGGAAAACAATTACATTATAAAAAACCTATAACTTTTAATTATAAAAAATAAATTGCATGTATTTATTATTTTAATTTTTTTAATCATAAAATAATTACACTATTAAAAAAGGTCTAAATTAGAAAACTTGGAGGTACATTGTTTGACCTAAGCATACAACTGCATGCATTTCCACTGTAAGTGTTCGCTTAATTAAATGCTGCTTGTCACTTTTAGGAGGAGGTAAAAGATCAAATCTCTCTCGGACAGCTGGCCCAGCTCGCAGCAACTCCCTCACAACTGAGGACAAGACAAGAAGTGGAGGAAATCATGACAGTCATCAATCCTGTTGACTTTGGTGCTTTCTTCGACATAGTCTCACCAGCCATTGAGGTAAATACCTGAATAGTTGACACTATGTTGTTTTTTATACAAACAAACTCATGGCATAATCCTTTTTAAAGATGTTATATTGTCAAATATTAACTCTAAAATCCAACTGAAATGCATTATTTGCAAAATTGAAATGCCAGTTTATTGGGTACACCTAGCTAAAACCAATGCTGTCTTAAGTAATTTAACAACTCTGAAATGAATCCTACCTTCATTAATATAAACAGTTACTTTGGTGTTCAGAGTATTGTTTTGTTTTTTAACATGTTAGTGTAATTATCTTGCAGGGAAAAGTTATTATCTTGTGTCCACAACATACAAAATATACAGGCAGGCTTACAAGGTTTATTACTGAGGTAGTAAATAAAGTGATAAGTAGTGTCATTTTCTCACAGACTTCTTTACAATCAGACTAATTTTTGCAACCAGAAGAGTTGCTCCTGCTAGCAATTTCAAGAATGCAAGTTGAGGTACTTTGGCCTTGGCTTTACTCAGAGGTCACTGCTTGCTTCCCAGAGGCTTTAAGATAAAGGGGAATTACTAGATATCTACAAAAAGGAGCTATGAACAGTATCTTCAGTTGGATTTTGAAAGCAGCGAGGCTAAACAAATATTTTGGCTTTTCATACAGAGTTAGATAACTTATTTAGGATAACATTATTTATAGTATAACCTTTTTACTATCATGTAAACCATTTCGTCAAAACTCTTATAAATGCTATGTTAAATTCCCCCAGGTCCAGCCAGACAACTACTCAGTGGAGGTGAAATCTGCCTTCCTCCAAGCAGTGTTTGATAGAGGAAATCTGTCCTCTCCAGCCATCAATGACACAGAGTTCTTGCTGTGGCTCAAAGTTCGACTGAACCCTCTCCTGGTTAACCTCTCTCCCAACTTGGTGACACCTTTGTTCGAAATTGTGAACAAGAGGAGTTGTAACAGCAGCCAAGAGATGTAAGAATTTATTTGGCCGGGGTTATGATCACTGAGATTATGTGTATTTTTTAATTGCTTAAGACTGATTTCAATCTGAATTTAGGATTACATTGCTGGACAAACAACACTTGACCTTCAGCAACAACACCCAACAGGAGATCTTCAATAAAACTGTCCTCTTCCTCCAAGGTTTGCATGAGACATCATGACAAAAGAAAATGTCTTGTGAAGTGGATATGTATTTCAGAATATTGATTTTCTCTGGCAATATGTTCCCAAATTTGTTTTATAAACAGAATCAGCTGCCCTCAAGTGTTACAGTGGTGGAAGCTTCTACATCTATCTGAGAAGCACTTTCCTCAGCTTTGGTTCTCCAGATTTGTCCACGTTCACATCACTTCTGCCACAGACACGCGAGTCAGAGGTAATAATATTACAAAACAATATTCTACTTAAATTTCCACACAGAGGGCTTAATACGAGCAATGGGTGATAGATTTAATGCAAGTTCCTACAGATGTTGTGCTATTCCAGCAGTAATATCAACTTGTTTTTCTTCTTGAAGCTCCTAAATACCATCAGCACCACAGAGCTGCGTCAGTTCCTCAACCAACCCAATGTCATTGATAACAACTCTGACATCTGTGTCATCTTCAACAACTACAACAACACCCCTGCCTTCCTAGAAACGGTATGTCACTTATCTGAATTGTGCCATATATCATACATTATTACTGATGAAATAATTAATATCATGATTTATTCATCACCGACAGTACTTTTTATATAATACACCATTTGATCCTCTGTAAATGACACCAGCCGTTCATTAAACGTGTAAGTACATATGTGTGCCATTAGGAGGATGTTCCAGATGATGTGAAGATGGTGACCCTTCCCTGCGTTTGGCCTTTGGCTCTGAGCAGCAACAACAGATCCGAGGTTGATTCCTGGTTCGACCTGCGGTTGACAAACTATATCCCATTCCTCACCAAGAGCCTCATCAGCTCCAACGAAGTGCAGAATGCTTCATGTGTAGCCTTCCAGAAACTGTAAGTCTCTTCTTTTCACAGTGTCAGAAAGCTCATGGCCGTCATTAAATGTGCATTCTTGTCCTTTCAATAGGGTGTCTGTAATGGGAAATAACTTCACATACAACTCTGAGTTTGGACAGGGTGATGTATACACCACCATCAGCACCTACTTGAGATCCGGTAAGATGCATTTTTGAGCAAATGGAATGTAACAAAAGATGTGGATTCAAAGGACCTAATACGGACTGTCCATGCTGGGTCTATCTCACTCTCAGTGCAGTGCAGACAGCTAAAATCTTACATTTTTCTACACCAAAAGTTTGCTTGAGGTTTTTCAAGAGAAGTGTCCAAACCCAACGGTACAACATATAGTGTGATTCTAGAGAATATAAATTAATAGTGGTGTGATACTCGCAAATAAGATGTAAAAGACAACTAGATTTTTATACAACATATTGCCAGGAGCATTTTCTAAAATAAACTCTCCATCACAAATTATTATTTTTTTGCTCAGGTGATAACTAAAAGAACATCCTTAAGTAAGATTGTTAGCATTATATGTGCTTAATAACATATGATGCTAGCATTTAGCTCAAAGCACCACTGTGCCCAAGTTCAGCCTCACAGAATACAAGATAATTCAATGGTTGTTATATCACATGAGTATTACATTCATGAAGTTATTTGTTGGTAATGTTCTGGGTTTTCCTTGTTGTACAGGCTCTGATGCCAGATGCTACAATGCCAGTGATGCAGAACTAAATTCTACCGCCTGGTTTGTCAATTACATCGGGGAATTTGTGCAATTCATCACTGTGGATGATCTCACCACCTTCATCTCCACGCGCCAAGTATGTCCGGAAGTCCACTCTGTATAACTAATTTCAATGTAATGCTTTGACAAAATATAGAAGTTGTTTATTTAATTAGACCTGGTGTAGAGTTCACATTCACAATCTAGTTTTGTTGAAATATGTTTATTGTTTTGTTATCAATACATTTTATTAAATTCTGAGAAAACCAAAGGCAATTAAAACAAAACAATGTATTAATCTATGTGTTGATATGTTTTTAAAGACTCAAGTGTTCTTGGTGAACCAAGCCAACCTGGAGCTCTTTAACGACACAGAAATCCCACAAGATGTGACGGACTACTACGTCTCACAGCTTTTTGAATTCGAACCAACCTTGAGTCCTCTGAAGTAAGTTTCAGGCAGTTTGACATAATGTGTGACATGTGTATAGTGTATCATAAATGTATTTTTAGTTTCTTTGAATGGCTGAATGTGCATATGAATTAAAATGTCTATATTCATTTTTCCTCTAGGGTTCCAGGCCTCTTCATATGCTCCTCAGATGTCCCAAGTGGGGCATATTCTTCATTGAATGAATCTGATACCATACTCGTCTTGAATGATCTGAAAGCATTCTGCAATGGAACAGAGGATTCTGAGGTACCAGCTCTGATTCGTTGTATTTTTCTTCCGTCTTTTTATTGGGAAAAAAACAAAACAAACAACCTTCCGTCTCCGCCTTTTCTGATAATTGTGCATAATTCTCTTCACATCTTTCTTTGACATATCATTTGAACTAAAGTAACCGGGTGTGTTCTATTGTAAAGGTGGCTGCTGCTCTGGCATCCAACATCCAGACCTTCACAACGGAGACGTTTGCGACCCTGGGCAGTGCCACCTCAGGCCTGACCAGCAGCCAGATCACTTCAGTTCCTCCGTCGGTGCTGTTTTCCTCTTTGTCCACCCTGGGGTCAGTCAGCACCTGGAACCAAGAGCAGTCCACCACAATCGTCCAAGTCATGACTGCCTCAGGCTCCTTGGTAAAGGCCTTATTTTACACGGCTGATAATCATGTGATGTATTTAATGCTTTGAAGCATGTGTTCTGTACTCTACTGACAATGACTTTGATGAATGCAAATTTATCCAATAGACCATCAATGGATCCTCCCTGGAATCCCTCGGCTCACTCATTACTGGAGTTCCTTCAGAGTCGTTTGAAGCAATCCCGGCGTCTCAGCTATCCGCCCTCTCCCAGAGCAGCGCCTTTGTTTCCAACATGCTGACAACCACCACAGTTGTCCAACAGACCTTCGTCCAAAAGGTACAAGTTAACTTTTGATTCAATCCCGGCATTGCAGCCATCGCTGATCGACGATGAAGATAAAAACACATTTGACACTATGATGCATATTTCACTGTATTTTTATGCAGCACACTTACGAGAATGTCATTTTGATTTCTTCTCAAAATACAAATCCCCAGAGTTTTAACTCTGTTTTATTTCCTGGTAGATCATTTCTCTGAACTCAAGTGCCGTTAGCGTGGTGCAGAATATCCCGGATGCGATGGCAGCTGAGATTCCACCGTCCCAGCTGGTATTGACATCGGAGACTGTGGACATCAGTGTGATCAACAAAAAGGAATGGACAGGGGATCAGGTATGTGACTCTAAACGCAGAACAGGGTAAATTGGAGAGAAGTGTTTGCCGATATATTGAGATTGAAGCTACCGATATTCCATTGTAGTGCAATAATTTACATTAAGCACACAGTGTGACTTCTCTCTGAAACCAATAAGATTATGAGCTGATTACCACACTAAAGATACTCATCAACAACTCAAAGACTTTTCGATTTTTAGGATATCAACCTAAAGCTATAGCTAAACTAAAAACACTTGCAAAAATAATTCAGTTTTTATCTGTCCGTCTTCTAGGCCGCAATGTTTTTTGGAGCATTGGATGAAACAAATTCTGAAATCGAAGAGTAAGTGAACCAGCTTCACAACATATTCTTTTCCCCACAGGAAGATTTTCCATGATCTATTAACCTGTTTTGGGTTTTTTTCCACTATCCCCAAAGGCTTAATCCGCCAGTTCTGCAAGGCTTCACATGCACATCAGTTCGAAGAATGACAGAAAAAAGGATCCGAAGTCTGGTCCGTGCCTGTAGGCCGAGGAGAAGCAGGGCCAAGGTGCAGCTGAAAGAATCACAGGTAAATTCAAATGAAATCTATCTGAAACTAAGATTACTTATATTAAGCCCTTTAAATTGACTTGATAGTTACAATAAATTGGACGTATAATGCCAGAGTCATGAATTTAAAAAAAAAAGTATGATGTGTTATGGAGTCGTTTAAAAGTACATGTAATCTTTGCATTCACAGCTTACATGCATGTACAACCTGGTGCAGAAAAACCTCTCCCAGAACTTCACAGATTATCCCTCAGACATGCTTCTCTACGTAAAGTGAGTCTCCATGCATCTCTTTTTGAACGGCCGCAAGATGTGTCTGCGATCTCAAATGGTTTACATGTGCTCATTGATTTTCTTTCTATACCTGCTTATTACAACAGTAGCGAAGTCACGAGTGCCAGCTGCAGGTCATACTTCACCGCAGTGGGTGCTGCAGACTTCTCTGTGGCCTCCACCGTTTTGAACAAGGGATCGCAGCTACTCGCTGAAGCCAAGACCTGCTTGGTGAGTGTCAGTCAAATGAAGGTTTGCTTTTGTTTAGCTAAGGGTGATAGGGTATAAATCATCTAATGCAGCTTGAATCCCCATTGTATGGCAACAGTAAGCAATGTAGATGTAAAAAATAGTATTGATGCATCAATGAAAAAGTTTCAGATGAGTACTGTTAGAATGTATGAGGAAGTAAACAGCATTCGCAGCATGGCTTGAAAAGGTGCGGTAATTTCTCATTTACTGTCAGTGTTATCATTGTAGATCACCAGTTAGACAATTATGGTACATGTTTTCAATTAAATACTGTCTTTTCGACCATCTAGGGTATAAGTGGTGTGAATCTGAGCAGAGACAATGTGGAGGTCCTCGGGAACATGGCCTGCACTATGGACGGTTCTGACATCCAGAGCGCTGATTCTCTAATTCTGGAAAAACTCAAAGCCTGCAAGGACTTCTCGGACGGCCAGGTGGCTGGCATGGAGACGCTGCTGCTGTCTGGGCAAACAAAATACGGGTACTCGAATCAGATTAATAAATAGCTATTTAAGCCGCAAATCAAAGGATGAGGGTGCTAATATTCTATATTCTTCTTATTGTTTGCAATGTCAGCAAATCCCATAAAACGACCAAATTAATTAAACTTACCAACAAATGTTGTCTGTGTATCCTAAACCTGATTAGCCTTTTTACTCTGTGCCATTGAGCTCCATCGTCCTCCAGGAAATATTTAAATGCACATCAGGGAGCCAATTTGGAGAGATGTTCATGCATTACCATGATTCAATCAAACTTTCACCATCCTGCTTCTGTTGACACTTACTAGAGTTAATACTCATTAACACGTGCTGAAAATACATTTTCTTTCTTTTTTTTTAAACTTTTGTTAGAAACTATAGTGCCTCGCTGTTTGCAGAAATCGTTATTTAAAATGATGTAACTTTATGTTTACATATTATACATATTTTTTTAAAGATTACTTTTTTAGATTTTCTGTATCAAATGGACAAATGAACTTGGGACTGAGTGCCACATAGTCAGGAAGTATTAAGAGTCGGACAAACAGATTTTGTTTTGGTCTTTTTATTTGGATTTGTTGGCAATTAGAAGCCTAACAATGATTTTTTTAATCTTTCTTATTCAGATATCTACTTGTCCAAAGTAATTTTTACTGGACTCCATATATTGTGTTTTTTTTATTGTCGAATAACAAAACATGTAATCTCATGTGGATTGTCTCTTACAACCTCTAACACCGCCCGGCTCAACTCCTGTCACCAAGTGTGTGTCGAGGTAGAAAGCCAAACTCAGTACTACAACCAGACTCTCATCTGTTTTTCAGGGATGTCAGCACCTGGAACAGGAGCACATTGAAAAACCTTGGAACCCTGCCTCTATATTTAACAAGAAACATATGGGGCAAACTCAGAACTGTATGTGTTTCACCTTTACCTGTTTCTTGATGCTAATTAACCCAATAATATTTACTTAATCCTGTGATTTTGAAGGAATTTCTAAGAGACAACTAAATAAATAAAACATATTTTTTGCAGAACACAAAGAAAAGGTTCCTTAAAACCTTTTTCCCCGAACTGAGGAAATCAAAGACAAAGAAGAACAAACTCAAGAGGCTGTTTCGAAGTTGCAACGCTGACAGGGTCAAACGAGGAGCAGGTAAAGATAAAAGAGACAGAAATCCACAGTGCGATTCTTTCTTAATTTGCAGATGTTGATACAGTTGGTACATGTTGATACAGTTGGTACATGTTGGTACATTTGTATGTGTTTGTGTGAATTTCATGGAATACCATAAAGCAAACTGATACACTCGTGTGTCTAACACTACTTACTTTCTTCCCCTTCACATTGGTCAATCATCTTCAAGGCTGCACTGTGGGCAACATAACCCAGGTGACAGTCGGCGACAACTCCTTCCCCTTTGGCTACGACCAGACGCAATTCGACCTCTGCCTGGACGTCTCTTTCCTGAAGGACAACCTCAACTCTATCTGCGAGAAAGTGGATGACGATGACTTCCAGACAATCATTCTCAAGAAGCTCAACCAGGTCATTTTTGTGTTTGAAATGGTTACAGGGATATGCCAGAAAGTGTTTCAATTCTTTTGAGACATATTTATTCTATAACCTGGTTGTTTTCAGTTATTTGTAAATGGGTTTATCAATTTAGAGGTTATTGTGGTACAGCAGTAGTCATGTCATGTGGCATGGATAAATGTTGTTTGGATTCATTTATTCATAGGGAAGTACGGTGAGATTTTTCTTTACATGATTTTATTTTTATTTCAACTCACCACCGTGTGTTACTCCCCATTCTCCATCTTCCAGGCATTCCCATCGGGTGTTTCTGATGAACAAGTTCAGGTGCTCGGTTCAGTGTCTCGTGTGGCGTCACTTGATGACATCTCCAAGTGGAACATCACCAAAGTTGACACCCTGGCAGCACTCATGAATGCTGATGATGGATCATGGGATACAGCGAAGGTAGAATGAAGAGGGCTTTTCAGGATGTCAAAATGTCGGTATTTTTATTTTTAGTCTCATCTGTCTGCATTTGTTCACTTTCTGTGTCGTCTTTAATGTTGTTTAGAGCAAAGCAATCATCACCAAGTATCTGAACACTTCTGGGAACTCCCTGGGAAGCACCGAGCTGAACAGTGTTGACTCCAACCTGTGCTCATTAGACACCGGTACACTGAAGACCATCACCTCAGATAGCATCAGGTAGGTTGTAGCATGCAGCTTAAAGATGCCTTAACATGACCCCTGCAAGTGATGATACAGACTAAACACTGTGTGTTACTGTCTCCTTGAACCTTTTCAGAAATGCCAAACCACTGGATGTGGCGTCATGTTCATTGGAGCAGAAGAGAGTCCTGTATGAGATCAGCAACACGTCCTTCAGCTCACAGCAGTCCGGCTATTACAATTTGATAACTCCCTATCTAGGTAAGAGTTACCTGTCTTTTCAGCAGTTTCTCTCTCTCTCTCTCTCTCTCTCTCTCTCTCTCTCTCTCTCTCTCTCTCCCTCTCTCGTGAAACTGCTCTCTAACTTCCTGTTGTCCTCTCAACTACAATAGGCGGGGCACCTCTGGAAGATGTATTAGCTCTGTCAAATCTGAACATCAGCATGAGTGCAGAGACTTTCCAGAGTCTGGATCCTAACGTGATCAAGGTAAGAATACCAGAGTTGACAACAGAACGGGTTTTGAACATATAGTGTGGACTTCTTCAAGAATACGCGTTTTTGAATACGCTATGAAAACGGTTTGTACCAAAAGTGTATCTAAGAAAAGAAAATAAGCAACTCCTTTTCAAATCTATATTTTTACAATTGCTTATATGTCAAAACCTCAGACCAATCTCTACACTGTTTTCTTTGTCATGTGCAGGAGTTGACTGTCTCCGATGTGGAAAGCCTCATGAGTACCCATGTAGTAGATCTGAGAACGTTTCAGAATGCTGCCATCATTCAGAGCTGGATAAACAATCAAACGCAGACAGACCTGGACCAATTGCGTCTGAGCCTAATCACCAACAAAGACAGCCTGACCACTACACCAGCCAGCAGCACAAGCGCTGTCACAGGCACCGCCACAAGCGCCCCCACAGGCACCACTGCAAGCACTGCCACAAGCGCCCCCACAAGCACCACTGCAAGCGCTGCCACAAGCGCCCCCACAGGCACCACTGCAAGCACTGCCACAAGCACTGCCACAAGCGCTGCCACAGGCACCACTGCAAGCGCTGCCACAAGCGCTGCCACAAGCACTGCCACAAGCGCTGCCACAGGCACCACTGCAAGCGCTGCCACAAGCGCTGCCACAGGCACCACTGCAAGCGCTGCCACAGGCACCGCCACAAGCACTGCCACAAGCGCTGCCACAGGCACCACTGCAAGCGCTGCCACAGGCACCGCCACAAGCACTGCCACAAGCGCTGCCACAGGCACCACTGCAAGCGCTGCCACAGGCACCGCCACAAGCACTGCCACAAGCGCTGCCACAGGCACCACTGCAAGCGCTGCCACAGGCACCACTGCAAGCGCTGCCACAGGCACCACTGCAAGCGCTGCCACAGGCACCACTGCAAGCGCCCCCACAGGCACCGCCACAAGCGCCCCTACAGGCACCACTGCAAGCGCCCCCACAAGCACCACTGCAAGCGCCCCCACAGGCACCACTGCAAGCGCCCCCACAGGCACCACTGCAAGCGCTGCCACAAGCGCCCCCACAGGCACCACCGCAGGCACCACCGCAGGCGCTGTCACAGGCGCTGCCACATCAGCAGGAACCAGCACCGGGACAGCAACACAGGGTAAAATATATATATATATATATATATATATATATATATATATATAGATATTCCTTTTTTGTTTATTGACACACAGGAGGTGTTATGCTTTCACTCAAAGCGTTAAGTGTCGGGTCCCGATGGGCTAAAGCGTTAGTGTGAGCACCGTATTACTTTTAGAAAAGAAAACTATTTGTACTGCAGCAGTCCTGGTTCTGGTTCTTCGGATGGAGGAGGAGCTGCTGCCGGGCACTGAGCTCTCCACCTCCACCCGAAGCTCCGACTGCTGGTTGAAAGAAATAGCCAATCTTACCACTAGTGGTTTACTCATGTAGGTCATGTGAGGCATTAGTATTACATTGGGACTGTTTTAAATCCATTTAAAAGTTCCTCACAATTCTAACAATAGTGAGCTACTTGCGTGATCTGGAATGAGAAAATTAACGATTATAGCAGCTCTACAGCTAACTGCTAACCATCAAAGTCTACAACTTCAAATCATTTGTATAATCAAATCACTCACACACACACACACACACACACACACACACACACACACACACACACACACACACACACGTTATTGTTAATGGCACTATTTCAATTCATATCCAGTTAATGATATGTAAGAAAATGGATTTTGCAGATGAAGCAACATTGCT
The DNA here is from genome assembly GCF_023055335.1 of Clinocottus analis. Lineage (NCBI taxonomy): Eukaryota > Metazoa > Chordata > Actinopteri > Perciformes > Cottidae > Clinocottus > Clinocottus analis. The sequence goes on from NW_027175898.1 coordinate 3,372,487, forward strand.
GCAATCTGCCTGATTTTACAAGGCCCCATCTGACTATGTTGAATCTCATCCACAGGAAACCCAATTGCAAGCCTGGCCACAGTGTCAACCACTACGGGTGAGCAACTACGACCTCATTTACAGTACCAGTTTACCCACTGTGAATTATATGTGTATAAATTGCTTACATAGTTTTATTTTAGTTGCATAATTCTTGCTTTATCTGTTTTTTAACTATGTGAAGAACTGTTGAAAATCTAATTCTGCATTTGTGATGAAAGTAATTACACTATAAATGTTTGTTTTTTCTTTGCTTTCTAGCTAATACCACGAATGGAGGAGCACAGCTTGCAAGATACCCAACAACCATGTTTGTGGCTGCTTTGTTGATCACCGTGCTGCAAATTCTCCAACACACCGTCTAAAAAGACCGATGACTTCCTAATAATATTCATAAATAATCAGCAACTATTCAATACATTTTTCAACAATGCTAACATCTTGAAAGTGTCCATGCCTCAAGACAATTGTATTATTGCAACTGTTTAACCTCTGCTTCACTCTATCCCTTTATATTGTAAAATTATGTAACTGAACAACAGTAATAATTTTGGTTTTAAGTGGTGATCTAAATTGTAGTCTGGGATTTTTTGAATTAAGCGCTATCAATAATGATATGTATGTTCCATTGTTTTAATTTAATAACAATTAATCTCTTAATTTGGTTGTATTATCTACTATTACAATGTAAACTGTCTTTCTGTAAATCAAATCAATAAACACATACTAAAAATATTTAATGTTCGTGTCTTTGTTTTTGTCTCTTGGAGCCGATGTAAAGAAATTGTGTGCGAAATTGAATACAAATGTGATTTTTATGTTTTGTTTCATGTCTTGTTAAGTTTGGAAAAAACAAAACATGTTTTAGTACTGACATATCTCTAACGATGCACCATTTTAAAAAGGTTGTTTAGCATAATCAATGTGTAAAATTCAAGGGGTTTTTTGGATAATGTATTTCTTTTGTAAAATACAAAATGATTTGTCTATTCCTTCTTAAAACATCCACCTAAAATGCATAAACCCACTGATTACATTATAGAATCCCATTTGTAAGAGCCATTTGCACGTTTTGGGTATGTTGGACCTCCCACCACTGGGGGCGCAAGGCCGACTGCTACGGTCTGGCCTACATCATCAGGAGAGGCGTTGGGGCAGGAATGCAAACAGTTTTTGACAATTTCATGGGAGTGTTGTTTGGGACAGTGCTGTAACAGAAAAGGAACATGGTTTTTGGTTTATTTTATGATTTTAGTAGTGGCAATTTAGTTCTACCGATGAGGTTATTATTTGGGTTTTTTGGTAAGATTAAACATAATGGACTTGACCACTGGACGTTGTGTTCAATTAAATGCGTCAGAACAAACAAGTGAGCAGCCAAGTAGAACAGGCAATACGGTCACTACACCACTGAAGAAAAGTATCTGATAGATTTAACTGTCTACATCTACGCTAGCAGCTGTTTGAGGCGCTACTTAGACACAGTGGTGTTTTGAGCTAAATGCTAATGTCAGCAACCAAAACGTTTAGTTGCATAAACACCGCAGGGCCTTGCACAGAGGCACTGATCACTTGTGTTACAGGACACCCATAGGAAAATGCAAGAAAATGACTTCATTAATAAATGTTTTTTATTTGTTATTGTATTGGACAACACATTGTACAACAGCATGAGGCCAGATGAACATTTGTGGGAGCAGAAAAGTGACTACAATTCCTCCTGATGGGAACATGCATGTGTGACCTGAATGTTATAGCATTCAATCCAACAGTTGTTAGGAAACATCATTCATAAACACACCATTTATCTTCCAGGTGGATCTAAAGAAAGAATCGGGGGATCACCAAAGTCAGTTTCCTCCTATCCCATGTATATGTGTAACAAATAATATGGGGTTGGATCAGTCTCAATGATGACAAATGCACACAGAAAGATTCACAAATGCGCACAGAACAATTCACAAATATATTTGATTTACAAATGCACACAGAAGGATTTACAAATACATTCCAATGATTTTTATATAAACGTAAAAATACAAATATATTTCTCCATTTGTATGTATTTGTGTGTTGATTTTGCTATTTGTTTGTGGATTTGTGTGGATTTATTTGTGCAGCACACTGTATTTCTTTGTGAATGGATCCGTAAATGCGTTTTTTTCAACATGGAGACATACCATTAGAAACACAACAGTCAGGGGATCATCAAAGTCAGTATTCTCCAGGCACCATGGATATATGTAACAAAAATCAAATCAAAATCCATGAAATTGTTGTGCTAATATTAATGGTGGACTGACAAATGTTAATGTAGCAAAAAAGGGGGGAAAAGCCCACTTTACAATCTAGAAAATGCAGTAACCCAGTAAATCAGAGAGAGGTCTTAAAAATGTGAAGGTTATATTTAAGACACGTTGATGCCTCTCACAGGTTGGGATTATAAAATACAGTCAAACTTTATCCCAGGGGAAATTGCATATACCACCAACATTAGCAGAGTTAGTTCCCTTTTATTTCATACCACGTAGAAAGCTAATTTGCAAAAGAACGTCTTATGTATTTATCTTCTTTCACATTATCTGCTGCAGTTCATCTTCTCTCTCAGATTAGGTGTACATCGAAAGGTACAGCCACTGCAAATTAAGGAGGAATAGATTATTATTGCACTGGTCAAACGCAAGATCATTTCATCACAGGAAATACATTTGAAGTCCAAGAATTACTTATTTTCTAGTACGACACATTTGGCAAATGATATGAAACATAGACTTCTTTTTCCAATACAATATGTTAATTTTTTCAACAAATCAACGTCAGTGCACATGTTAAAATGGTAAAAAAAAAAATAATTAAATGAGCAAAACAAAATCCTTCTGGTTTCTTTGCGTACCTCTGATTTGAGGAGAGTCAAATTCCTTCCATCGGACAACTGCTTGAAGATTTCTATTGAGAAAGACAAACAATTATATATTAGTGGGCGTCAAGACCACAGAAGGCAGTTTATGTTAACATCAACATGCTAACAAGCTTACAATATCAATATTTTCAGCACCTATAGTCCAGCAATTAAAACAAAAAAATCCCTTTAAACTACAAACATGAACCTCATGGTGGCGCTGTAGACATCCTCACAGTATCTCCATACTTTGTCTACTTTGTCTACGTTGTCTTCGTTCACATGACAATGAATGTAAATGTGGCCCAAACCCACCTGATACTTCACTCCTCAGGTGCAGATCCCTCACCTTTCAACTGCAATTTCTTGATTTGTTGAGCTGCCTTAATGCGAGGACAAGTCTAAACTATTTTGGGGTTTAAGTTGTTAGATGTTGCAGAGATTTAAATAGTTTCTTATTTGTGGTGCTTTTCTATTTGTTGTTGGGAGGGGGGACATTTTATTCTGCCGTTCTTTCTACACATCTACACATTCAAAATGAGCTAAAATGGTTTGCTGATCACACCGAAAAAAAGATACTCAAAGTAAAGGATAACATGTTGAGGAAATGTTGAATGTTGAATTTGGTGATGTCATCAGCTGCCCAAATGTACTTACGGTTCATGCTGTCGAAGCGAAGGACCAGACTGATGAAGCTCTCCAGCGTTATTTGTCCAGAGGCTCCGTAGCGCACGGCCATCAAATTCAGAATGTCATCGTTCATCCTCGTTCCTGACCAACATACAGAGGGCAAAAGTTGTATTTTATATTTGGGCATCAACAAATTATTGTTTTCATTAATGATTAATCTGAGGATTATTGTCCATGTCATGCAGCTGGGATACATGGTAGCTGGGTCAGTGCGATGAGAAACAGCTGTGCTTTTTCTACTACAAGTGAAAATACAAGTAAATACATTTTCATCATCAGTGTTGGTCAAACATGAAACAGAGGATTGCATTTTTGAAATACTTTTCAGTATTTATATTGTTGCCTAACATTCATGTACTTTAATTTCCCTTTAGGAGTCAGAAACTGTGAATATGGACACAACTCCTTCCCAAACTTTACTAATTCTTCTTTTAAGATTCCTGCTGTATTTCACAGCAAAATAAAATGTGATACCTTAAAATACATTTAATACATTGCAGCTCGAAGACTTACACCCTGTACAAAAAGTCTTTGCACCATCCTTATATAGATGTAACCAGCTGCACTGTGTGGGTTGTTGTGGCATGATTAGCATTAGTGATATAAATATATAACTTCTAGACTGTTGTGGTCACTAACTAGCACAGCTAAAGTAATGTGTTAAATGTTTTTGTTCATGCACAGCCAGTGCTAACATGCATGGAAGGCCATACATTATCATGATACCACTCTTTATGAACACTTATTATTGTGAAATGTGTGTATTCTTGGTTACTGTTGTTATGTGTGTGTACACATTACATTATCTGCCAACTGTTTGGTATAAAAGAAGAAGAAAAGAAACAGATTAAAGCTAAGCAAAAGGAACTATTTACATCGGCGAGAATTTAATTTGTAAGATTTAAGGAACAATCCCTTGATGGTTTTGTTCTGTCTGTCGTAGACAAATGGAAGTAGCTGATTGTCTACCTGAAGCCATGATGGCGTTCCTCAGCTCACTCAGGGACAGTGTTCCCGTCTGTGATACATCAGAACGGAAGAAAATGTCCTGGTGAAGGAGAAGACAGTTAGTCACGTGAAAGTCTGACCACTTCACAGCAAGAAAACAAAAAGCCTCTGAACTTTAACACAGGACACAGCCTAATGGTGCGTTAATACCACAACAGTTGCAAAGCGGAAAAGCAAAAACAGCAAATTTTCGCAAAGCTTTTTTCGCGACCATTCGCATCTGTGCATTGACTTTACATTTAATCAACTTGCGCAAATATCTTGCAACTCTTTTGGTGAACACGGCATACTGCTGCTTTGAGAGTTAAATGAGTCAGCTCATACAGTGACGTACGTAATTACTAAATGTCCAGTCATCTTTGTTTTATTATGAATTGATTAAACATTCACTTGGCCTTTTTTTTACCTTGTACATGGCGACCTTCTTCCACAGACGAACAAATTCTTCACCATTCAGTTTGCCGGTAATGGATGTCTGACCCAAAATTAAGATATTAAAGGCGCACTTGTTGTTTCATGTCTAAAGCTGACAGTTTCCATCTATTACACCAAAAGGGCAGGCAGGTTTGTGGGCCATCAGGGCCAGCTAAGCCTTCTCTGCTGGCCTCAAAAGAATCACAAAGTTATAGCTATTTTATAATTTCATTTGTTTTCACAAATACACAAATTACAAATTATCATTATTTTTCCCTATTAGCTTATATTCCTATATTCTCTCACAGCTCATGTCTTCCTCTGTTGCTCTGCTTCCAGCCTGCGGTGCTGCTTCTCCTGCAACTTTTTTAAAGAGAGTTTTTATCCAATCAGATTTCAGTTGGCCTGGAAGTACATCCGTATTAACATGCACTGTGATTGGTCAGTGGGCTTTTGTCAACAGAAAGCTAGCGAGCAGAACTCAGTATTAGTAAGAAGAGTTTAGGCAGAAACATAAGAGAGGTGCTGCAGTGTTTGAAGGAGACAAGGTTGAATGGAAGAATTTAGTGCACCGAAGGTGACAGGGCTCCCTTCCTATGTTAATTTATGTTTATTTATTTTATTATTATTTTTATTTTATTTTTCTCCCCTTTTATTAGAGGTTGAGGGGGGGGGGGGGGATAAGTGAATATCACTGGTTCACAAGTCAGGACAGTGGGTGGCGGTAATGCACCGTTTTGGATGCCAGCCTCCTCAAACCCAGAAAAGAAAAAAGAGGAAACATAAGAGAACGCCTTCCTCACAGAAGGTTACGAACATGTTTGACGGTGACGATCCCAATATCGACTGCCGCTGTAACATTTCCAGCCCTAAAACACATGGAAACTTATTCTAAAAATGCTACTGGGAGACTCGACTGTCATCACTAGTCCATGGCCATCGAGAAGGACCTGCTACTGGAACTGAAGCGCACCGATAAAAAGTACAACCGCGTCATTGAACTGTTTGTTAAGAAGGAGAAAAGGTTGGACTTTGTCTTTAAGTGAACAGTATTTGGCGAGTGAACTGCTTTTTGTGTTTTTACATCTGCAGTCGCGTTGTGTTAATCTGCCTGTGGTGTTGTTTTAATGTATAGTTAATATTGTTTCTTCTGATCGTGGCTCGTGCTCCTGAGTGTGCAGTTTTGTTGGATTGTTTTGTCATGTTTTGTTATAATAACTAAATGTGACTGGTTCTTATGAATTTGTTCTTATTGATGTGGACAACATGCATTTTCCGTTAATGAAGGCCGAGGTAGAAATGCGCGGCCCGCCACTGGTTTTGACATGTGCATTACATATGTGTCCAATGCTATTACATTGACTGTGAGAAATTCCTCCTCCAGCAAACTTGACAGCTGCGATGGAGAAAAGAACAGGACACCGATTCATAATGAACGTGACATGAGAGGATACGTCCATCAGAGCGACCATGCTGCGACAGGCATCAATGCTGAAGCCCCCAGATTTCAAGTCTCCTAAATGAAGAAGAAAAAAAAGAAATACAACAAGACACTTAATTTGCGATACAGCAGTATGATACAAGATTACTTGGTAATGTTGTTGGCTTATATGTTGCCCTATACGCTTAGAGTTTTACAGTCCAAACCTTTCAGGACGCGTTCATTCAGAAGCTTCTGCAGCAGCTCAGCGTCCACTTCTTCATACTGGAAATGAAAGGAAAACAAGGAAAGAGTCATATTTGGCTCACATTTGGTTGCTTCAAATATAGAACAATACAGTACAAACATTTTGGGATTAGGATCAATAACTCTTTAAGGTCTACATCAGCGGATAATGCATCAAGGCGAGCTGCTTATTTTACAGAAGAATGTTGAATTATTGCTTTAAGACACAAATTACCTTGTCTGAGTACTGACGGAACAAGGTTCTCTTCTTTTCATCGTCTTCGCTGTTCTCAAATTTCATGGGCTGCAAAAGATGAAGTGTTTTCAGCTCTACATGAATTACTGCGCTGTTTATTATGTTTGAGTCATATTCTATTGATGCAATCAACACAGTAACCAGCATGAAACACTACAGCGATACCAATATGATACCACCATTTTCTATATATTTAAAACTATTGCACACCTCTTCTTCTTCTTCATGTGCATGGTCATGGCCTCCAGAATTCTCACTAAGAGGAAAAAGAGAGAGACTTCAGGACATGACTTGAGTAGTATTAGATATTCCTTTTTTACATTTTAAATTGAAAGTTGGAATGAAGGAATGATGAAGTTATGAGTCTTGTTTTTTTTGTTTTTTTTAAATATGTGTGTGTTTGTCATATAGAGTAACTGTACAAGCTTTTTTAAAGATTAATTTGTGATGGACTTACTGGACGTGGGTCTCTGCCTTGGAGACGATGGTCAGGATGAAGGAGGCCGTCTCATTGGGCTTGAAGGTTGTCGGCACAATCAGGTATTCGCCAGGCTTCAGCATCAGCAACTCCATCACCTCGCGCCCATTCAGGTAGGTTTTTGTTTGGGCAACAGGTCTGTTCCTGCTGAAGAAAGAGGCTGAGAACTTCCCCCTCTGCGTCTTGAACTGTAACAGATACATGTTTTAGTTCATATCATAGCAGCATAATGTATTCTGTCATGTATTGTGTTTGGACTGAAAATGTTACTTACTTCTTCAGTCACCTGAGAAAAAAATCAGAAGAAAATAAAGTTTTTGTTAAGGACCAAAATGTGTGAATACTGGAGACTTGTAATAAGCTGCATTCAAAATGACTTAGAGAACAGATGTTTCATGAGGTTTTATTGCATCTTTATTGCCATAAGCCACACAAATGTAAATGATAACTTTCTGATTTAGCCCTGATATTCGTTTACAACAATGACACAGTGGTGACTGAGCCGACACAAGCTACATGTTCGCTTTAAGTTAATGTGAGTACTTTCAACAGTCACCTGCCATGTGTATGCATTATATATAGTAGTCGTCGCACTGTGAGAAGAACGATGAAGAGTAATATTTACCTCAAATACATAGAATCCAATGTGGAGGTTTTTGACCAGGCGTCTGTTTCTCTTGTCAGGCTTTTGCATGAGAGACACCAGCATGTTTTTCTCCACCTTTTTCGAAGAACATCCACTGAGTAATTCATCAATCTTGACACGATACTGAGGATTAGTGCAGAAACTGTCTAGAAGGCAAAGAGAGAAACATTTTAGCGTTCTACCATTTTGCTCAGTCGGAAGAATCTCTTAATCATTTTAAAAGAATTAAACCCAATTTGTCTATTTATCAATGACATTAACTGACAGAAATGATGGATGGATATAAAGAATTATGTAGCATTGTGTGTGGGTTTTTTTTAATTTTCAAGTTTTTCTCTCAATGACAATCTATATATTTTCATATTGCACGCTCCAGTCTCCATACTGCTTTTGAGGGGACAGTTTTGCACCAATTATCCTGGAGTTACCCAAATCATTCATGCATCCTCCAGCAGTTGTTCCTGCAACCCATCGGCCTTCATAGAAAGCGGTCTTCCAGTGGCATGAAGAGTTCTCATCAAGGAATTCAGGACACATGCAGCAGATGTCAAGATCTGAGTAAAACCTACAGAAGTCCTCCAGCGGCATCCTGTTGACATCAGGGATTCATTTAGATAACACAAAAAACAATCTCAAGTTATACTAAATTGCAATGTAAATGGGGATTACATTATATTGATTCTCTTGGCCACACATGTCCTTACATAAAAACAATATGATACACTTTAATCAGTATACTGTATGTACATACTTACACTGTACTTTTTATATGTAAAACTGTAGTTTCAAAGCACAAATTAGTTTTTAATTCCCTTTTAATTATAAAGTATAAGCCAAGTTTTATCATGTTAAGAAAACAAATAAAAAATGTGTCAGTTGCTGCTTTCTATTTGTTTAAGTATGTCAAAACATTTTGGACTTGGAATTTTAAGAATGTCTGTGGCCAAATTTAGATATTAACATACTTACCAAAACTCCCCATCATCCCTCTTTTTAAGGCACATCTCACGATCTTCAGGACTCACAGTATTCCATAACATCGACCTCGAGATGCAAGTTGTCAGGGAAGAAAGAGGAGAGACAATATTGTTTAAATGAGAACCAACTTTTCCAAAAGGGGCCACAATCTCAGGGCCAAAAGCACACGGGTGAGGACAGCTGGTGTAGACCAGATTCAACACTTGATCAAATCTTGGTGTAGTGCGATACATTTATAGGAGCAAAGGTATTTCAGCTTGTGTTTGAAAACCAGACATTTTTCTAAGTATAAAGCTGGTAAATATTGTAGAATTGAGTTTGAACAAAACAAAACAGATAAGGTCTAACGAAATTAAACTGTGAAGTTGTTAATTAATGGAAGATACAACATACATTGAAACATACCAGGCATTACTTGCCAGCGTATCACAGCCTATTCTATATTGATTCTTTAATTTTATTCCATCAATCAGCCTTTTAGGAGCTATGTATGTAAGTGCAGTGGTGGGCCTTCAAAGCCGGCTAAATCCAACGTATTAAGGGTTTAGTGAAATGTAACGGCAAATTTACATAAGTACTAAAACTTAATGGTTACTAAAATTCTTTTTCGTTACAGTATTGTAGCAAAGTTAAACAACCATATGGTTGCGGAGATAATTAAGGAAACGTTTAAAAAACTGTTCTATTTTTTGTTGTCCGAGAATAGGCACGGGGAGGCTTGGTGCCTCTTTGCTTACTTTTTTTTTACGTGTCCATTCTTCCATTGCACTGCATGTTTAATGTCACATTACTATGAACTGTGGGTAATTCCCTTAGGCAAAGTCGGTATCTAATGCTGACTTACGGAAAGGGTTCATAAAGGGCTCAAAATGACTGCCAGAGAGCCCTCGAGCACTCAATGATTTGACAATGGGAAACCCCTAAACCGTTCGGACTTCGCGGGAGCGAGCCTCAAAGTCCGTGAGTCCGTAACGGTGGAGATTGGCATTGAGCCATAGTATCCAAGCCATTATGACATTAAGTTGAAAAAGCTAACGGATATGCCGCTGGATAAATGTCATCAAGCTGCATTTCCAGTCCATCAAAACATGACCTGACAAGACCTAAAATTGTCATAACTTGAAGACGAGACAGCTGAAGATTTCTCATGGCGCGGTTCCAAACGCTGTTAGCAGGTTTTGCACTGGCACGCTATCATAAAACCACACATACCTGATGGGATTATGCTTCAAAATGTGCACAGCAAAAATCTAGTATAATGACTTGGATGAGACACCAGCACCAACTTTATACATCATTTTGCTGAGCTTGGACTAGTAATAATTTGTTTAAAGTTAAAAAGCTAAGATACTTTAAATATTGTTAATTTAGCTCATTTGAAAAGGAATGCCACTGTACTGTATGGATGTAGAATATCTGCCAAAAAGTGGTGCTTTTAACTGGCACAACCAGTTTAAAATAATGAGAAAGGTATTATCAGACAACTACAAAAAGGCTTCTCGTGATTCTGTGCAAAATGTCCTCAACCTCTTTACAAATGAATTACAAAACATGTTTCTACCACTGTACAGCTTATCATCATGAAGCAGAAACACATCCCAAAATGTACAATATTGTCAGTGAAAAATTGTTTCTGTGATCTATCTTCTGAGGTAGCAAATCAGAGGCTTTTCTCTGTGTGAAACAGTCACTGTACTCTGGCTCGTTCTTACGTATCACTCCAGTCTCCTTTCCACTCTCCTTCGCCCCAGGGGTTCCACAAACGCACCAGGTTTACCTGTTGCCCTTGGCTCAGCGTCTTACCGGCAATTACCAGAGAAAACACAATTGTTATTACACGATATAAAGTAGAGGCGAACGAAAGGACTTTATTACCCAAAAACTCTATGAATTAAAAACGTAAGCTTCAAGCTTAACATCCTGACTGCTAGAATTGGGTAAAATGTGTATATAGTGCATTTAAAACATGTTCACCGTCTTCACTCCCGTGACTGCGTAGGCATGGCCTTGGACGATTCCATTTGGTAGCACAGTGTTGGCAGATGTCTCCTACAAGATGTAGATATGTGTATGTTATCATTGCAGGTTGTCGTGTGCAACATACTTTTCCTGAACCATGAAATAAATGATCACAAAGTTGGCAACAGCAGCTAAATATCAAATATTATAAATGTAGCTAAGATTCTAAAATATATTAAACTCTTTTATAAGCATCAGCATGAGTAAGAGAGAAAACATCTTCTTGGTAGTTATTATATTAGACAGGCTCAATACAAAAGGGGATTTAAAGGCTCATCAATGCAACGTAAACAGTAATGCCACCTAAAAACATATTAGAGCATATTTTAAATCATGCAAGTCTCAGCCTGAAATGATGACTCATATTATGTTCCCTCCTTGGACATTAATGTTTTCCAATTTGCAAACTTTACCACAACAACGGTCACTTGAAGAACCTGTTTCTCTCACCGTTCATGAAAGGAGTGGCAACTATTATGAAATCATGCCAGTGCTCAATTCACAAAATTTAGCAGACCAGGCTTAAACCAGTGAGATTCTGAGGAGCCATTTGGGGGTCAGTTTGGACCATTAAAATCAACAATGACTGTGACCTCGAACAGCATGCATCTCTGCTTTCTTAGCACACTAAAGTGTTATGGTGGAATTTCCCTTTATTTTCCCTTATCATACTTGCCTTACAAATAATAATGCTAACCTTTGAAGCAGCAGGATGTCTCCCTCCCTATTGTGAGTCTGTACCTTTAAGGCATGCTCAGCACTGAGTATGTAAGTTACATAACAAGTAAAAACATTGGTAGCCAGAAAGGCCATGACATCGAACATCCATCTGTCAAACAGCAAAGATTGAGGCTGCTATTCTGCAATGCAACGCGTATTACCATGTACTCATGTACTTTGGCTCAGATCATCTCAGCCTTAGGATGTTTTCATGAAACGTGTCAGCACATCAAGAAGAACCAGCGTGGTTTTGTGTGGAACGTGGGTGCTTACCCCCTGCGGTGTACCACAGCCCATCAGTGACTTGGACTGGCCGGCTCTACACATCATTTCCCAGAGGTCTTTGGGAGGTTCTTTCAGATCAATACAGATGTGAACCCCACCGGTGAAGTCCACCAAAGCCTCAGCAGGGGTTCCCGCATTCATGTCCGAGTAGGAACCACACACCCTGAAAACAATTGGGAGTGAAATTACTTTCACAAATGCTCCAAAAAGGCCAATATCACGATGTGAAAAAGTATTTCATGACCCAAGCCATTGTTTTTTCATACTTGGCGTAGGCTTTCTCCAGCAAAGCAGGCCAGAACTCAGTCGGGTTTTTGGAATGAACGAAGATTAGATTGCCATCAATTGTTGGTAGCTTATCATCAATGACAACGTCCACCCATTTTCCAAATCTCCAGAACTGAGTGGTTGAGAAAGTCAAATGTATAGAGATTTATGTTAAAATGTGATATTTAGCAGAACCTACTTCTTGACCAACACTTCTCACAATGATTTACCCTGAAGTGGAAGATCCCACAGTAGTCCTCATCAAATCTTTGCTCAGGAGGAACAACTTGCTTAAGGATCACACTTTGGAAAGTCAGAGCTCCGATAGACGAGAGAATCCAGCAGTTTCCTGTGTGGAAAATGGTCATTGAGTTGGCAGGAAGGTAAGAGATTACAAACCATTGATAATAACAACAGAGTTAATGAATAAGGAACAAAGCACAATATCTTCTCTGCTCTCCTTAATTGTCTGTTCTTGTAAAATGACTTTGCCGGAACAACAATTTAAACATAATTATGAAATTAAGCAATTTTCTTACCAAGCATGCCTTGACCAAAATCAAACCTGGAGATCCCGTCCACTTCAAAACATGGATTTGAAACGATTTTCTTTAACAGAGAAATTGTTGACAACACTTGTTAAATGTCAGATTACTATACAACAATACACTACAGCATTGTAGTCAAAGACACACCTGTCTTTGACTACTGTATATAGCAATATTTCTCACATCAATACTGAACCAAATGATTTACTGATGGTGATATGAAAGGTTTGATAGTACTGCTTATATATATGTCTTTGACTACTGTATATAGCAATATTTCTCACATAAATACTGAACCAATTGATTTACTGATGGTGATATGAAAGGTTTGATAGTACTGCTTATATATATATATATATATATATATATATATATATATATATATATATATATATATATATATATATATGTAACTGAGAATCAACATCATACTTTTTGGCTCTGAGCAGCTTTCAATAATCTAATTTTGCATAAAATGTGAAACAGTTGCTCGCGCATGACACAAGCTGGCTAAACGTTTACAAGGATTTAAATGAAACACTCACTCTTGGTCGATTCCACGTCACTCGCATCAGATCAGAAGGACTCAGCACCCCTTCGCCGATGGACCTGCGGTCGGGGGGGAACATCTCGTCGATGTACCTCACCTGTCTGATTTGACAGTACTGTTTCAGCTGCTCGAAGTCTTGGTTGTTAAACCGCTCGGGGTTGGTAAAGGTCCCAAAACCATCTTTCATTTTGCGGGCATTCAAAATGCTCATGCACACACCAGGTGAAGCCATTGCTGCGGTGTTGGAACTCTGTTTAGAAAAAGGAGATCAAAAACAATTTTTCATGAAAAGGTTTACCTTGAGATTATTTATTTTTTTTAGACAGTTTGCTTTTTAGATTATGTGAAACTATAGACTGAGTTAACACATCCATCTTTCTAAATACCTGTTGGATTCCTCTTTTTCCTTCATAAATATGGTGACACAAACAGCAGATTCAACCACATAGTCATAACCAAGACACGGTATGGAAAAATATGCAAAGACACTCATTTGCATGCAAAGAAGCTTCAGTTTTAGGATTCATTCACTTGACAAAGCTGACACTTTGTGTTTGGAAGACGCTCTTGAAATAAAAATTCAATTAAGTTCTACATATAAAATGTATAATAGATTGGGGCCGTTATAAGCTTTTGAGGTCAAGGTACTATTTTCCTCAATATAACTGTATTCTTTTATTCTCTGCACATAATGATAATTTTATTCGTAGAGCGCATTTCACAGACAAAGAGGTCACAAAGTGCTGTACAGATAAAAAAAAACACAGTAAAACACACATTAAAGGATGGAGTGGCAAAAAAAACACATTAAAACAAATAAAAACAACTAAAAACAGATAAAAGCAGGTTGTAGGTATTTAAACCAACGCCAGCGTAAACAGGTAAGTCTTTAGTTATTTTTTAAGACATCACCGAATCAGCGAACCAAATTTGTACAGGTAAATTGTTCCAAAGCTTATGAGCTACTGCCTCAAAAGCTCGGTCACCACGAAAACGACCACAAAGCGAGTGTGTGGGACGGACAGAAGATTCAACTGGTTGGACCTGAGGTTGCGGGCTGTTGAATAAGGGCGAAGTAGTTGAGCCACATATGATGGAGTCTGACCGTGTAGCGCTCTGTACGTGAGGGTGAGGATTTTAAAGAGGATCCTTTGCTCGACGGGGGGCCAGTGAAGAGACCTGAGAGTGAGGGTGAGATGGGATTGTCTGTTTGTCCTCGTCAGTATTCTGGCAGCAGCATTCTGGATTATCTGCAACTGGTTTATTGCAGACGTTGCACTATTAAGATAATTACGCCTGTTTATGTTTAGGTGTTTATTTTCCACATATCTGTTTGCTTTTATTTTCACAATTTTTCACTGCGTGCAACTTAAACTTACCAGTCTATTTTTTTGGTTTGTATAATAAGTTGCTGGCTATCAAGACCCAACCAGAATTACATCACCCGTACCTTCATCCTTTGTCTTTTTTTTATATCTGCCTGTGAAAGACATTGCTGCTTATTTTGATGTGTTATAAAAATAAGTTTTATTAAAATCAACCACACAAATGTATATATATATATACATATGTTTTTAGATTAAACATGAGACAGATAGACAATAATCAAGCGTTAAGTATTCCAACGAAACAGAAAATAAGGATTTTCTACAAAACATGGTGTCTGTTGTCACATGCAAGAGCCAATCAGCTCTTTGACGGTGCGACAGCCAAGCGTTTCCCATCAGGCCCTGGGCCACGCTGCCGGTGGAGAGCAGCTGCGGCGCCCTGCTCTAAAAACTGCAGAATGTGGAGTTTGACTTCCTCGTGTCCTCGTGAATGGATGTCGCTGTGTCGTTTTAGTTACGGGGCGTGTAAGTGCTCGAGAACACTCAGAATTATTTGTGTTTTTGTCGATATCTAACATGTTGTTGTTGTAGACTTGGGAGTTATGATCACAGATCTGTTTAAGTATGCTCTCGTTGGGGGCGGCTGTCGCTCAGGGGGGTGAGTGCTGGTCCGCATGGTACCCGGTTCGATCCCCAGTCCCTCCATAGTTCACACGTTGAAGTGTCTCTGAGTAAGACACCCAGACCCTGGTTGCTCCCCGGGCTCCTTCATCAAGGATGGGTTAAATGCAGAGAAGAATTTCCCCAAGGGGATAATAAAGTGCATGTTTCTTTTATTTTTTCTTCTGTTCTTATATTTACAATAGGAAGGTCATATTTGTACAACTTTGTTGTTAAAATACTTTGTAATTGTACATAGTTAAGAACTGTTGTTGTTGCTGTTTACAGATTCTGAAGATACTCATGTTTCCAAAAACATGAGTGTGATTCATACACCACAAAATGAAATATTGTGCAGGAAATAGCCTACGTCTATTATAACTTTCCTGACGGGCAAACTTGTTGTCAAACCAGCCTTTGAAATAGGAATTTGTCACAAACTACATCCCATTCCTTTAAATTATAGATCACAACATTAACACAAGCTGTTTGTTTCACTGACTTCAGTTTCCCTTTACGGAAGCAAAAACAAACTATTTCTTTTGTCCTTTTCATCATCGTCTCCTGCTAGTACTGTTAGTCGTAGAAGTATGCTTCCCAAATAAAAAACAGGGAATCAATTTACACTTCAGGTCTTTACCATTCATTCATCTCTGTGTTTAAAGCAACCATATTTATTTGGATTAAAACACGAGATCAAGATTACCTGTGGATGCAGTCAAAAAATAAAAAGATATTTAAAACTGAGGCTTAAATTACCCATAGTCTACTTTACCCTGGACCACAAATATCAAAATGACCCATGAGAAGTAAAGAAGTGCAAGCAGCTAATACCGTTTTCAGTGTCTCAAAAGTAACATTGCCAATAACACAACAAGAAATTGGCCTTTTACTAGGACAATACCACAAGATGCAAAAGTGTAAATCGACCTGATTGAAGTGTTGTTCGCATATGAAGATCTAAATCTTACCTCTCAGCTGGAAAGGGACCTCTTTGAGTGTCTGTGGAAGTGCAAAGAAAAAAGAAGACAATCCAGTTTTTATGCCTGAGGCAACAGGTAACCTTCCCACAGCCTAGTGCATTATCCAGGCAGAAATGTAATGAGTGACAGTTAGACCAAAGACAGACAAAGAAAGGGGCTTAGAGACATACAAAAGCTGTCTCTACATGATTAGAGCCTATTCATGAAGAGTACAGCAAAGCATTTGACATTTGGTCAATGCACAAGTTCCAACTTGCCGAACCTGCGTGTCTTGAGAGGAGGAAACCTCTGCAGACACAAGGACAATATGCAAATTCTCTCTCAGATATCTTTATGGTGTGACGGTCATGGAGGTTACAGAATAGACAGTGTTTCGCTCGCCACAGTGTGAGGAAATCAATCCATGAAAGTTTTAGGCTAATACCATTCATTCATCCGTGTGCTTAAAGATATCACATTTATTTAGATCCATACACAACATTATGATTAAAAGCAAATGGACTTTTGATGAAGCAATGGTATTAACCACAAAGGTCAGAACATGAAACATGTTTTACTCGGTTACCTGTCTGTGGATGAGATGGATTGCATGACATCTAAAGGAGGAAGCACTGTACCATTTTGCTCTTGTTTGCCAGTCTAACTTTAACGATCATGGAGACGTATAACCTAGACATGAAAGAATGCAGGAACGTCCACATCCTTCGTTATGAAAGCGGAGGATGAGACTGATGAAACTCTCCTGGGTCAGATGTCCAGAGGAGGCGCCGTGAAGCAGCGCCATCCCACTGAGCATGTCATCTTTTATCCTCTTTCCTGTTCAACACACACACGGCCAGAGCTTTAGGGGAGTTTGGGAATTTAGGTTATTCTCCTAACATCCTGGTGTGATATCAAAACCCAAATTCCCACTTACACAATTGGCCACAAATGCACATCGGCATCAAAAATGCATGTTGATTTTTGTTTTAACTAAATGAGACTTGATTCTGTTGTCTGTTCTGGATTCTTTATCAAACTCAAGGTATTTACAAGGTCTTAACGCATATTTTACATTTATAAACAACTGATTGGAACAAAATGGTGGCTGATTTAACAAACAACTGCCGATTTCACATACAAAGTATCAGCTTGAACACGGCAAATTAAATACAAATCAGGTTTTAGAACGCTTTGTGCTTCCAATGTCATTCACGTCATTGAATATTTATTGCTCCAATCGACCATTAAACGATGATCAGGTCCTTCTGATTACTGGCAGCTCAAACAAGCCGAGAACACATTATGGTAAACTTGTAGAGCGATCAGGGCCTCACCAGCTCCTTGGGGCAAATCCAACTATGCATCGGCTGAGCGGTGGGACACATGTACAACAACAAGTTCCAACTCGGCTAACCCGTATGTCTGTAGGGGAGAAACTCTCTGCCAACACAGGAGGAATGTGCAAATTCTCCCCCACAGATATTCATATGATGAGATGTGTGTCATATTGCGGCACTATTTTTGTGATGTAACCTGGCCATGACTTAGACCGGCCTGGAAGTAGGATGAAGTTAAACTGTAATTCATTTCTGTCTTTTAAAATCCAATCCCCCTGCTTTTTTTCCGAGGCGGACCTCAAACTTTTTTTTTTTTTGCGTGTCATATTCATTTACTCATAACCAGTAACATATAGACTGATATTGATTGACAGCCTTTTTTAATTATTCATATTTTCGCGAAAAAACGGCGCAAGAGAAAAAAATCCGCTGCTGTAAGATCCTTCAAACGCTGCAGTTTCCGGCCTCCTGCTCTGTGTGTGTCTGTGTGCATGTGAAGGAGCTGACACGATGCAGTCTGTGTGCAGCTCCGCCTTTCAATTGAGATTTGTCAATTCAGGTCGACATTTTGTGTAAACTACCAATGAATACTCAGGAAATCCCTGAGGACACACCCGCCCACCTACGCTGTAAAAATATATAGACAACACACTATCCATCTAAAACCAGGTAAAAAAAAAGTTTTCTTTTAGTGACGACGGCTCTGCTTTGCTCCTCATGAGCATGTGCTGGGAAAGAGTACATAGTACACACATACATTCAGAGTACATAGTACACACATACATTCAGAGTACATAGTACACACACACATTCAGAGTACATAGCACACACATACATTCAGAGTACAAAGTACACACATACATTCAAAGTACATAGTACACATACATTCAGAGTACATAGTACACATACATACATACAGATTACATAGTACACATGCATACATACATACATACAGAGTACATAGTACACACACGTTCAGTGTACATAATACACACATACATAGAGAGTACATAGTACACATACATAGTACATACATAAATAGAGAGTACATAGTACACATACATACAGAGTACATACTACACATACATACAGAGTACATAGTACACACATACATAGAGAGGACATAGTACATAGTACACATACATAGTACATACATAAATAGAGAGTACATAGTACACATACATACAGAGTGCATAGTACACACATACAGAGAGTACATAGTACACATACATGCAGAGTACATAGTACACACGTACATACAGAGTAGTACACACATACATACAGAGTACAGAGTACACACATACATCTCTGAGATGTTAGATGTAACACATGATGTATATCACATATGCAAGTGCCTTTAAAGTGTGTATTCAAGAAATTGTGTAAACTTTGCGAAAAAAGGCCTGAGACCCTGAAGGGTTAAGGCAGGTGAGCCAGGAAGATGTCCTTCTATGGATGAGAAGTTGAGCCAGAATCTCTCATTCTATTTTTAGACGTACAGGTAAAATCCTCAGATTGCACCCTGTCCTGTATTCATCCACAAGAGGGCAGAGGTGCAACACAAATATATGGACATCCGAGAGGGAGAAGTTGGATCAGGTTGTGTACACTTTGCATTATATTATTTTGTGTTACTAACATAACAGAACACTGCTAAACATCTGGACACAAAAACAAACAGTTTGTTTCCACAGGTGATCACTCTGAACAAGTCACATATGTCAGGAGCAATACCGGTGCAATAACTCTGCGCATATATATATATATATATATATATATATATATATATATATATATATATATATATATAAATGTGTTTAGCACTGGATAAATTTGAGCTACATTTGATTACGCATACTAATGAGTAGAATGTTTTTATATATATATATATATATATATATATATATATATATATACATTTGAATATATACATATTACATTTGACATAGAAGTTCCTTCAACTAAGCAAGGGAGCGTTAACCGAACCAGTTAGTAGCCCGTGTTGGTGGACGGGCTCCTTTAACAGCGATTAATCGCAGTTAATTGCAGAAAAATCATGCAATTAATCAGTTAATTATTTCAACTTTGCCAAGCCCTAAATAAAATGCATTAGTACAATATTGCAAACGATTTTCTTAAACAGAGAAATTGTAATTGTCAGATAACAGTACACCAACACAGTACAGCATTGTTAGGTTTGTCTGTGATCTCTGCTGTTTATCCTGAAAAATGCATTAAGCAATGTTTCTGAGCGGAATACTGAAGCAAAATATGCACTGAGGTTATGAAAGGTTTGACAGTAAGGCCTATATAACTGGGAATCAACTCTCGAAGGCTTGGTTCTCAAACCGCTCGGGGTTGCTGAAGGTCCCAAAGCCATCTTTCATTTTGCGGGCATTCATAACGCTCATTCACACTCCAGGTGAAGCCATTGCTGCGGTGTTGGAACTGTGTTTAGAAAAAAGGAGATCAAAAACATTTTTTTTAATTTTCTATATATAGACTGAGTTCGAACATCCATCTTTATCATCACTTGTTTGATTCCCCTATTTCCTTCTTAAATACGGTGACACAAACAGATTCAACTAAATAGTTATAACCAAGAGACGGTGTGCTGAAATAAGCGTAGACACTCTGAATAAATAATTTGCATGCAAAGAAGCTTCAGTTTTAGGATTCATTCATGTTACGATGACCGAGTGGCAAGTTCAAAATAAACGCACTCTGGCGAGACTGGAGTTGAGTTGCAACATCATTTTTTTTATTCTCCTCCACAAACAAATTAGGCTCCTTTTAAACACCCTTTGGTGACTAATTGGCCCAGACCATCTTCCGATTGGGCCGTCTCACCACCCAAAAATATGTGCCCTAAACATTTATGTTATTGTGCCAACCCCGAAAATAACCCTACTAACTTTACTAACATCTAGACCCGGCATAACTAACATAACTTAAACCACTTCTCATTTACTTCACCCAAGACAGCAAAACCTTGTCACTTCCCCCCTTCCTTTTCCTCCACTTGGTCCCACCCAGAACTATAAGTGGGTGCTTAGGCACCCGGGGAAATCTTTTGCCCGAACACCCTGGGGAAAGAGGAAACAGGTAAGTATCTCCATGCCATCTACACTATTTCCAGTTCATCATATCATTAGGCCTTGCAGTGACGACCCGTCGTCACAATTCACTTGACAAAGCTGACACTTTGTGTTTGGAATGAACTCTTGAAAAAAAAATTCAGTTAAGTTCTACATATAAAACGTATAATATTTTGGGGCTGTTATAAGCTTTTTTGGTCAAGGTTCTAATTTCCTGATCATAACTTTATTCTTTTATTCTCTGCACATCTCAGAAATAAGTCTGTTTATGCTCATGTATTTTTCTTTGACATATCTGTTTGCTTTTATTCTCACAGTTAAATTGCATCTTTTGGAAAGTGACGAAGAGGAGAAGGTCAGTCTCACCGCGTGCAACTTTAGGGCAAACGTTCTGCACAATAGACTAATAAATAATAACTTATTAGTCTAATTTCTCAGTGTGTAGTATTATTTTTATGCACAGCCTGTGAGTTGCTGGCTATCAAGACCCAACTAACGAACAAAATTACATTTAAACTTCTTACTGACCATTAGTGGCTGGCAGCACTGCAGTGACCTATTAAACTGTTCAAAATGTTCTATGAATGTGGAGAAACAGCTTTTGGATAATCTCTCAGCTGCCTCCTTTCTCTGTCTGTGTATTGGTCTGACGATCACCTATGTTTATACTGGGGAGGTTACCTGTTGCCTCAGGTGGAGTTTCATGAAAGAACATTTACACCTGACAGCAGCAGCTTCAGGCGTTTGTAGGTGTTGTACTAAAGATAAAACTGGAGCGTCTTCTTTTTTACTTCCACTTCCAAGGACACTCAAAAGGTCCCCTTTCCAGCTGGAGAGGTAAGATTGAGATCTTCATATGCGAGTAACACTTCAATCAGGTTGATTAACACTTTTGCATCGTGTGGTATCGTCCGAGGAAAAGACCAATTTCTTGTTGTGTTATTGATGATGTTACTTTTGAGACACTGAAAACGGTATCATGGCCTGGCACTTATTTTGATATTTGTGATCCAGAGTAAAGTAGAATGTGGGTAATTCAAGCCTCAGTTTTAAATGTCTTTTTGTTGCATGGTATGGCTGCAATGTGCATTATTTCATGTGTAGAGTGTTTTGTTCTTTCATGTGTATCTTACACATCTCCATGATCGCCAAAGAGCAAATGATACTGTGGCTCCTCCTTTAGGTGTAGTGCAGTAACAGTCTCCATCCACAGAGACAGGAAACTCTAACCTTCTGTTTTAACCCAAATAAATGTTGCTTTAAGCACACAGATGAATGAATGGTATAGACCTGAAGTGTAAATTGATTGATTTCCTGTTTTTTATTTGGGAAGCATACTTCTACGACTAACAGTACTAGGAGTAGACGGTGATGAAAAGGACAAAAAATGTTTTTGTTTTTTGCTTCCGTAAAGGAAAATTGAAGTCAGCGAACCACGCAGCTTGTGTTCATAACACAAGTGTGTTGTCTCAACTATGTGTAATTGCAAAGTATTTTAACAGCAAAGTTGTACAAATATCACCTTCCTATTGTAAATATAACAGCATGTGTTACAAAAATTTGGGATAATTCCCCGCCACCAATTCTCCAACAACAACATGTTAGATATTGACAGAAACAAAGCACGTAAACGCTCCAGGACTCAAACTACTCAGCGTCCCCCCGTCACAGGGACACAAGGAAGTCAAACTTCACATGCCACAAACTTTAGAGCAAGGCGTTGTATCGGCTCGCTCACCGACTGCAGGGCGAGAGCTGATTGGCTCTTGCATGGGACAACAGACACCACGTTTTGAAGAAAATCCTTATTTTCTGTTGAGTTGTAATGCTTAACGCTCGATTGGTATCGGTCTCCTGTTTAATCTAAAAACATATCTTGTGTGGTTGGTTATAATAACGCTTATTCATATTAAAAAACAACAAGCGGCAATGTATTTCACAGGCAGACAGAAAGGAGAAAGGATTCAGGCACAAGCACATTTATATATTAACACCAAAATTTGAAATTTAACTTCGCACACAGCGGAGTAACGCCCTGCGCACACATGTGAGCACTGAGCACTCCCATCAGCAGACAGAGTCGAAAAATATGTTGTGTGAAAAGCAGAGTGTTTTTTAAACGCTCCCCGAGTGAAGATGGCAACGCTTGAGTAGCTCTCCTGCTCCGGGTTCAATACAGGAACCAGCCAAAGTGCCTGCGCCTTGTACCCAACAATTAGGCAGCAGGCTACACGTACTAATGTGTGAATCGCCGAATCTTGCTGTTTTGCCAAAAGTCGACCTCCTGCAACATTCCTGCTGTTCCCTCCCTCAAAACAAAATACAGATCTAAGCTCAACATTGAGCAGGAATTGGAGTGGCCGTATTAAACCTTTTGAACCTGAGATGTGACAGAGACAGTTGGCCGATCCTCATTTCTCCTCACGCAGTCACGGGTCCGATCAAGAAACGCTCCATTTCTGTTTTTTAAAAAGTTTGGTTCTTCACACACACACGCAACATCAGTCAAAGCGAAAATCAAAAACATTGTATGGCAACTGGACCGGGTCAAAAAGCCTCCGATGTTTTTGATGAGTTCTTTAAATTATCATAATTATTAGGAGACATTTTGGGGGCATTTTTTGCCTCTCTCCAAGTTATATCAGGGGTTGACGCTGGTCTACGCTTATTTTTCCATACCGTGTCTTGGTTATAATTATGTGGTTTAATCTGCTGTTTTTGATCTCCTTTTTCTAAACACAGTTCCAACACCGCAGCGATGTCTTCACCTGGAGTGTGCATGAGCGTTATGAATGCCCGCAAAATGAAAGATGGCTCTGGGACCTTCAGCAACCCCGAGCGGTTTGAGAACCAAGACTTCGAGCAGCTGAAACAGTTCTGTCGAGTCAGACGGCTGAGGTACATCGACGACATGTTCCCCCCCGACAGCACGTCCATCGGTGAAGGGGTGCTGAGTCCTTCTCAACGGCAGCGAGTGAGGTGGAGGAGACCAGCAGTGAGTGTTTCATTTGAATCTTTGTTCATGTTTAACAGGCCGGTACACCTAGCTTGTGTCATGCGTGAGCAAATGTTTCATATTTTATGCAAAATTAGATCATTGAAAGCTGCTCAGAGTTGATTCTCAGTTATATAGGCCCTACTGTCAAACCTTTCATATCACCATCAGTGAACCAGAAACATTGCTTAATGCGTTTCTCAGGATAAACAGCAGAGGTCAAAGACAAACCTAACAATGCTGTACTGTGCTTCTCTGTTTAAGAAAATCGTTTCCAATCCATGTTTTGAAGTTGCCGGGATCTCCAGGTTTGACTATTGTCAAGGCGATGTTGGTAAGAGAATTGCTTCATTTCATAATTATGTGTAAATAACACGTCTTCTGCCAAGACAATGGGCAGAAGACATATCAAAGGCGGGCAGAGAAGATATTGCAATAATGCATTTTATTTCTTCTTAACTCTTTTAGCCAGCAGCAGAAAGTAACATACAAGCAGGATGCAAAACTAATTTGACTGCAACTCCTCAAATATTTATGCAATCAACGTAATTCCAATGGATTCTGAACGCTAAGAAGTGTAGCTTTCCAATGGCGCTTTGCGGTCCGCTACGGTAATGATAAAAAAAAGAACGGCGCCAAACTTGTCTGTGGTGGAAGAGAGCAGAACAGATGCAGAGAGCAGGGGAAAGAGTTCGAGTGGTTTTTCACTGCCTTTCACTGGCGTGTTGAGCAGTGTTTTCTTCGGAAATAGTATGTTGGGGTTGTAAATAATAGTATTAGTGTAGTTTCTGAGAGTTCAGCCATTCGCTGGCCCACTTAAACCCATCACTAAAGGCTACTTTTCTGTCTCTACAAACACAAAGAAGGACACTGAAAAAAAACAGACAAAAGGTCATTCTGGGAGGAAACAGTCTACTACCTGCCTGTAAAAGCAGCCTGGATGTGTGAGTAGTGCAATAATGTATTCAGCTGGATAGAAACTGCTTCAGGGAGATCAAAAAATCTCAAAAAAGCCTGTACATGGACACATATAAAAGCCTATAATATGGACACTGAATGCTCTATGCAAACAAAACTGTTTGAGAAGATGTAAAATAGGTTAAAGTTAATTTCTTAATATCCCAAAAGCTTTGCTCATGTTCTTTTATATTGGTTTAGCAAATGAACACTGTGCGGCAGTGATCAACCCTTCCCAATTCAAAATAATTTAAAAAATGCAGTTAAGGCATGGTAAAATAATTGTCATCGTTAAAAGATTGCTGCGTTAACGCATTTTTAACGTGTGAACATGCCCAACCTCAAATTGCATTCCTTATTCATTAACTCTGTTGTTATTATCAATGGTTTGTAATCTCTTACCTTCCTGCCAACTCATTGACCATTTTCCACACAGGAAACTGCTGGATTCTCTCGTCTATCGGAGCTCTGACTTTCCAAAGTGTGATCCTTAAGCAAGTTGTTCCTCCTGAGCAAAGATTTGATGAGGACTACTGTGGGATCTTCCACTTCAGGGTAAATCATTGTGAGAAGTGTTGGTCAAGAAATAGGTTCTGCTAAATATCACATTTTAATATAAATCTCTATACATTTTACTTTCTCAACCACTCAGTTCTGGAGATTTGGAAAATGGGTGGACGTTGTCATTGATGATAAGCTACCAACAATTGATGGCAAACTAATCTTCGTTCAATCCAAAAACCCGACTGAGTTCTGGCCTGCTTTGCTGGAGAAAGCCTACGCCAAGTATGAAAAAACAATGTCTTGGGTCATGAAATACTTTTTCACATCGTGATATTGGCCTTTTTGGCGCATTTGTGAAAGTAATTTCACTCCCAATTGTTTTCAGGGTGTGTGGTTCCTACTCGGACATGAATGCGGGAACCCCTGCTGAGGCTTTGGTGGACTTCACCGGTGGGGTTCACATCTGTATTGATCTGAAAGAACCTCCCAAAGACCTCTGGGAAATGATGTGTAGAGCCGGCCAGTCCAAGTCACTGATGGGCTGTGGTACACCGCAGGGGGTAAGCACCCACGTTCCACACAAAACCATGCTGGTTCGTCTTGATGTGCTGACACGTTTCATGAAAACATCCTAAGGCTGAGATGATCTGAGCCAAAGTGCATGAGTACATGGTAATACGCGTTGCATTGCAGAATAGCAGCGTCAGTCTTTGCTGTTTGACAGAGGGATGTTTAATGTCATGGCCTTTCTCTCTACCAATGTTTTTACTTGTTATACAACATTATGTAAGATTAAAGAAAAAGTACTACAAAACTAACTACATGTGAATAAAGAGTATGATTAAAACCATTAGAATATCACTGGTCTAAGTCTGGTCCAAACACTTTGGGGCGACCGTGGCGTAGTGGTGAGCAGAGGTCGTCCTTCGATCGGTGGTTCGATCCCCGACAACACTAGCCCGGTGTGTCCCTGAGCAAGACACAGAACGCTAATTTAAGTATTATTATTATCTAAGTATTACTATGATTTCATCATAGTTCCCACTCCTTTCATGAACGGTGAGAGAAACCGGTTCTTCCGAAATGGAAAGTGCTTGAGGCAAGTGACATGTTAGACATTGAACATTTGTGATGAAAGATAAGATGAGATCAAGGTTTTGAATGGTTGCCCTCTAATAATGCATGGAAGCAGTTAATCACGTTGTCTAGTGGATGCGGCCGTCACAAACAGTCATCCAGTTCATTTGGATCGCGTCAACACATCATTTTTACATTATATTTTGTGAATTTAACAACATTTAAAAGACTTGTTTATGCGATAAAGTCGGCGATTTGGAAAACATTAAAGTCCAAGGAAATAGGTCATTATTTCAGGCTGACGATTTCATCATGTGAAAGGGTCAAATGTAATATGCTTCAATATGTTTTTAGGTGGAATCAGTGTTTCTGTTGCATTGATGAGCCTCTAAAGCCCCTTTTGTATTTTTTTTATTGAGCTAACCCCGTGGATCTCAAACTTTTTCTGTCACGCCTACTTTGGAGGCAGAAAAATGTTCGGGCCCCACCGCCCCAACAAAATGGTCCGACCTTTTGTGACTCCACTTCAAGAAGACGTTTCCTCCAATACTCATGCTTATAAAAGAGTTTTTAAACTTTCCGCTACGTTTATAATATTTGATATGTAGCTGCTGTTGCCAATTTTGTGTTTATTTATTGCATGGTCCAGAAAAGGTATGCAATGATAACATACACATCTATCTTGTAGGAGACATCTGCCAACACTGTGCTGCCAAATGGAATCGTCCAAGGCCATGCCTACGCAGTCACGGGA
The DNA here is from genome assembly GCF_023055335.1 of Clinocottus analis. Taxonomy (NCBI): domain Eukaryota; kingdom Metazoa; phylum Chordata; class Actinopteri; order Perciformes; family Cottidae; genus Clinocottus; species Clinocottus analis. Next base: position 3,399,625 of record NW_027175898.1, read on the forward strand.
GTGAAGACGGTGAACATGTTTTAAATGCACTATATACACATTTTACCCAATTCAAGCAGTCAGGATGTTAAGCTTGAAGGTTAATTCATAGAGTTTTTGGGTAATAAAGTCCTTTCGTTGGCCTCTACTGTATATCGTGTAATAACAATTGTGTTTTCTCTGGTAATTGCTGGTAAGACGCTGAGCCAAGGGCAACAGGTAAACCTGGTGCGTTTGTGGAACCCCTGGGGCGAAGGAGAGTGGAAAGGAGACTGGAGTGATACGTAAGAACGAGCCCGAGTACAGTGGAATGGAAACTATTAGTAATCACACAAATGAATCTGCCCATGTGATCTGTTATCCACTCTGTCTTACCTACGGCATGAGTACTTGGTGTTGTGCTTACATAGTTAGGGGTTTCCTAAAGGACCAATAGAAAATAAATAAAAATCAACTTAGCGATACCTTGGCGATTAATGCCTAGTGTGTTTCAATCTAAAAAATCCCTAGATTATATCTTCCATTAAATAACCCTCTCTGTTTTTTTCAAACTTAATCCAACAATATTTACAAGCTTTACACTTATAAAAATGCCTAGTTTTCAAGCCCAAGCTGAAATACCTTTGCTCCTCCAAATGTACCTCGCTACACCAAGTGTTGAACCAACTGTCCTCACCCGTGTGCTTCTGGTCCTGAGATTGTGCCCCCTTTTGGAGAAGTTATTTGGTTCTCATTAAAATAATATTTCTTCTCCTCTTTCTTCCCTGACAACTTGCATCTCAAGGTCGATGTTATGGAATACTGTGAGTCCTCAGGATCGTGAGATGTGCCTTTCAAAGAAGAATGATGGGGAGTTTTGGTAAGTATGTTAAAATCTAAATTTGGAAACAAGCATTTCTAAAAATTAGAAATACAAAAAGTTTTGACATACTTACAAAACATCAGTGGCGGGCCGTCAGGGCCAACGAGGCCTGCTGGCCTTAACAGAAGTTATAGCTATGCTATAATATATTTAATATATATACATATTTTTAATAATTAAAAGTTATATCTCTTTTATAATGTAATGGTTTTTCACTAATGCACCACATGTATTCTCATTATTTTTCCCTCTTAGTTTATTTTCTCATTGACCAGCTCCTAATCAAAATGGCTATAATTTAATGGTTTGATTCTGCAAACTGTCTTTTAACTTAACTGCACCACACACTTCTGTACTTTAGGTGGCGCTGTATGCACCTAGTCAAGTTGATTGTGCTTATTTAACTTCTAGAAGAAGAACACTTTATTGTAGAGAAGAAGAAGAAGCTGGAGCTGGAGACTCTTCCTTGTGGACTCTGTGTGCAGAGTTAAACCGACTGGCAAGCGCATGTAATGCGCGATGGAAACTGGAAAGCAGGTCTGCATTGCTCGCTGTTAGCTCGCGAGCTAACTAGCCCTCGCGGGGAGCGGGGGCATGCGTGCTGCGATCACAGCTGGCTAATTGCCAACACCACGGACCGCCACTGCAAAACATACATACATACAAATAGAAAGCCACAACCGACACACTTTTATTTGCTTTCTCTAAACTTTTTTCGAAACATGTTCTCAAACTAAAACTTTATTACAACTTTTATATTTAAAAAAGGATTAAAAACTAGTTTGTATTTTGAAATACTTGTTGCCAAGGAGGCAAAACTATTTAGTCCTGATTTACATTGCCATTTAGTATAACTTGAAATTGTTTTTTTCATAGCTGGATTGAAGTGAATCTGGACTAACACAACAATGTGTTATCTAAATGAATCCCTGATGTCAACAGGATGCCGCTGGAGGACTTCTGTAGGTTTTACTCAGATCTTGACATCTGCTGCATGTGTCCTGAATTCCTTGATGCGAACTCTTCATGCCACTGGAAGACCGCTTTCTATGAAGGCCGATGGGTTGCAGGAACAACTGCTGGAGGATGCATGAATGATTTGGGTAACTCCAGGATAATTGGTGCAAAACTGTCCCCTCAAAAGCAGTATGGAGACTGGAGCGTGCAATATGAAAATAAAAAAATTATAGACTGTTATTGAGAAACTTGAAAACACACACCATTATGTCCATCCATCGTTTATGTCGTTGATACATAGACGAATTGGGTTTAATCTTTTAAAAATGATGAACAGATTTGCCTGTCTGAGCAAAATGGTAAAATGCTGAAATGTTTCTCTCTTTTGCCTTCTAGACAGTTTCTGCACTAATCCACAGTATCGTGTCAAGATTGATGAATTAAACCGTGAAAGTTCTGTGAAACAGGGTGAGAAAAGCCTGCTGGTGTCTCTCATGCAAAAGCCTGACAAGAGAAACAGACGCCTGGTCAAAAACCTCCACATTGGATTCTGTGTATTTGAGGTAAATATTACTCTTCATCGTTCTTCTCACGGTGCGACGACTACTATGGATATATAATGCATACACATGGCAGGTGACTGTTGCAACATCTGTTCTCCAAGTCATTCTGAATGCAGCATATTACAAGTCTCAATGTTCACCAAGGGCGTAGGTTTGGTCTCAGCATTGGTAGGGACAGCGTATCGAACAAGAATAAATATCATTATTGACATTGTATTGCTATTTTACCTGTTATAACTATCAAACTCTTTTAAAGAGGAGAAAACAAATACAGTCACTTGTCAATTATGACAGGGCCTAAAGTCCTATCAATATTTAATGTCGTAGGGTGAGGTTGTGTGAATCACAAGTAGCCAGCTCCAAGGAAAGGTGCTTGACATTGACATAATAGAATGTGACGCACATTATTAGTAAAACAAATAAAACAAAATAAACAGTTCCCGTGAAGAACTTTTCCACTTGGCAAAGCGTCAAGTCGGAGCCGCGGTTTTGCCGACCCCGCTTCCTCAACCTGCACTACATCTCTTCCTGCAAGTCAAGACTCACGTTTCTGACTCGCCACTTCGGCCAATCAAATGACTGCATCTTCTCTCGGAGGCTCGAAGGCGCATTGGAAAACGTGGAAATGTGGTTTTTGCTCTCTTTTGGGCGACGAGCATAGTATAGATAATAATATGAATAAGTTTTGAACATGTGACTAGTCCCTATGGACCCCATGCAAACCTACGCCCTTGATGTTCACACATTTTGATATTTAACAAAAACTTTGTTTTCTTTTTTCTCAGGTGACTGAAGAAGTAAGTAACATTTTCAGTCCAAACACAATACATGACAGAATACATTGTGCCGCTATGATATGAACTAAAACATGTATCCGTTACAGTTCAAGACGCAGAGGGGGAAGTTCTCAGCCTCTTTCTTCAGCAGGAACAGACCTGTTGCCCAAACAAAAACCTACCTGAATGGGCGCGAGGTGATGGAGTTGCTGATGCTGAAGCCTGGCGAATACCTGATTGTGCCGACAACCTTCAAGCCCAATGAGACGGCCTCCTTCATCCTGACCATCGTCTCCAAGGCAGAGACCCACGTCCAGTAAGTCCATCACAAATTAATCTTTAAAAAAGCTTGTACAGTTACTCTATATGACAAACACACACATATTTAAAAAAAACAAAAAACAAGACTCATACCTTCATCAGTCCTTATTAAAAAAACAAATCACATTGTATTTATTACTCAGAAGCAAAAGTAACTTGTCAATTACCTTTAAACAACTCTGGAGCACAAAGAAAGTGACATTAACCCTCCATTGAACTCCTGTTTGGACTACGGAGAAGTCGATCCCTGAAGCGTTCAATTAACGAAGCGTTAGTAGGATTAGCAGCTATAATGTCATTACTGAATTTAAAAAAGAAATACCTTGCACTATTTGTGACCAGTGGCAGCTGATGGCAATTTTGTTTTGGTAGGGCCATCTAATCAATTTCAACAAAGATCCCTGTATGATACAATGCAAAAAAAAGGTTTCACACATTACTACACAGTTAAAAATGTAACATTCACTCCAACAATTTGACATAATGAGAACATACAAGACGCACCGTGGGGCCAAATGAGAGGCCCCACAAAGAATGTTTTACAGGGCGCTGGCACATTAAATAGCCTAGAGTTGTTTTTTAGCATGAGAAATACAGTATGTGGCGGGAGGGCGTGACGTAAGACGGAAATGCTTGACAGTCACGCTTAATGCGTGACACTCGAGAGCCCTGCATTTAAGTATATATTTGATCAGTGCTTGGCTGAACTGCCTCTGAGACCCGTCTTTCTGCGTGGTGGGGCCACAGACGAGCACGGGGCGGCTGAGAGGTGCACAAGCAGAGAGGACAAGCAGGAAAAGCATCGATTTTGCACAGATATACTATTGTACAAATATTACTGTGTACATTCTATAGCTCAAAAACACAAATAATGATAATTTATATACTTTATTAATTAATAATATTATATATATGTGTGTGTGTGTGTGTGTGTGTGTGTGTGTGTGTGTGTGTGTGTGTGTGTGTGTGTGTGTGTGTGTGTGTGTGTGTGTGTGTGTGTGTGTGTGTATACATACAATGTTTTGATGTTGCTTCATCTTTCCATTTAGTGAGCATTCTGGTGGCCAAGACTACGCAAGTGAAGATGAAGAAGAAGAAGAGGTGTGCAAGATTTTGAAATGTATAGACAATGGTGGTATCATATTGGTATCGCTGTAGTGTTTCATGCTGGTTACTGTGTTGATTGCATTGATAGAATATGACTCAAACATATTGAACAGCGCAGTAATTCATGTAGAGCTGAAAACACTTCATCTTTTGCAGACGCCAAAAGTGGACAACGAAGAAGACGACGACGAAAAAAAGAGAACCTGGTTTCGCGAGAACTTCAACAAGGTAATTTGTGTGTCTTAAAGTAATAGTTCAATGTTCTGTGAAATAAGCATCTTCTTGTAAGTTATTGGTCCTAACCCTAAAATATTTCTGGACTGTATTTTCTATGTTTGAGCTAAATGATTCATCATTGTTGTTTTTTCTTTTGCGGGTTAATGCCTCAGTGCATCAGGAATCTGCACTTATTGATATAAATATCATGGTGTGTAGCATGCTTTGATTTACCCTCAATATGAAAATGATAACTTAGATTCAGACAACCAAAAGTGAGCCAAATATGAGTCTTTCCTTGTTTTCCTTCCATTTCCAGTATGAAGAAGTGGACGCTGAGCTGCTGCAGGAGCTTCTGAATGAGCGCATCCTGAAAGGTTTGGACTGTAAAACTCTAAAAGCGGCAACAACATTCTTAAATAATCTTGTGGAGCGCTATGGCAAATGAAGTGTCTCGCTATATATTTAAATAATACAAAACAAATTCTCCATTTAGGACACTTGAAATCTGGGGGCTTCAGCATTGATGCCTGTCGCAGCATGGTCGCTCTGATGGACGTATCCTCTCATGTCCCGTTCATTATGAATCAGTGTTTTGTTCTTTTCTCCATCGCAGCTGTCAAGTTTGCCGGAGGAGGAGTTTCTCACAGTCAATGTAATGAATTGCATAAGACACGTAGTAGTGCACCTGTCTGCCCTTAAGGCGTTTTCACACAGGTGAATAGATGGAAACCGTCCGCTTTATGCATGAAACAATATTTGCATCTTTAATATCTTAATGTTGGGTCAGACATCCATTACCGGCAAACTGAATGATGAGGAATTTGTTCGTCTGTGGAAGAAGGTCGCCACGTACAAGGTAAAAAAAGGGACCAAGTGAAGGTTTGATCATTAAATAATAGAACAAAGATGACTGGACATAATAACTACGTACCTGAACGCATCAAAGCAGCGTTAGGCGACGTGCTGTTTTATGCTCAGAGGCCTTTTGTTTTCTTGCTGTGACACGCTCGGACTTTTACGTAACTGTCTTCTCCTTCACCAGGACATTTTCTTCCGTTATGATGCATCACAGACGGGAACACTGTCCCTGAGTGAGCTGAGGAACGCCATCATGGCTTCAGGTAGACAATCAGCTACTTCCATTTGTCTACGACAGACAGAACGAAACCATCAAGGGATTGTTCCTTAAATCTTACTAATTAAATTCTCGCCGATGTAAATAGTTCCTTTTGCTTAGCTTTAATCTGTTTCTTTTCTTCTTCTTTTATACCAAACAGTTGGCAGATAATGTAATGTGTACACACACATAACAACAGTAACCAAGAATACACACATTTCACAATAATAAGTGTTCATAAAGAGTGGTATCATGATAATGTATGGCCTTCCATGCATGTTAGCACTGGCTGTGCATGAACAAAAACATTTAACACATTACTTTAGCTGTGCTAGTTAGTGACCACAACAGTCTAGAAGTTATATATTTATATCACTAATGCTAATCATGCCACAACAACCCACACAGTGCAGCTGGTTACATCTATATAAGGATGGTGCAAAGACTTTTTGTACAGGGTGTAAGTCTTCGGGCTGCAATGTATTAAATGTATTAAGGTATCACATTTTATTTTGCTGTGAAATACAGCGGGAATCTTAAAAGAAGAATTAGTAAAGTTTGGGAAGGAGTTGTGTCCATATTCACAATTTCTAACTCCTAATTTCTAACATTGTTTGACCAACACTGATGATGAAAATGTATTTACCTTTATGTTCACATATTTATTATATTGTAGTTTAATGACATGGACAATAATAGTTCCAAATAATTTGTTGATGCCCAAATATAAAATACAACTTTTGCCCTCTGTATGTTGGTCAGGAACGAGGATGAACGATGACATTCTGAATTTGATGGCCGTGCGCTACGGAGCCTCTGGACAAATAACGCTGGAGAGCTTCATCAGTCTGGTCCTTCGCTTCGACAGCATGAACCGTAAGTACATTTGGGCAGCTGATGACATCACTAAATTCAACATTTCCTCAACATGTTATCCTTTACTTTGAGTATCTTTTTTTTCGGTGTGATCAGCAAACCATTTTAGCTCATTTTGAATGTGTAGATCTAATTCACTATGAAAGAACGGCAGAATAAAATGTCCCCCCTCCCAATAACAAATAGAAAAGTACCACACTTCCTGCTTTTCCAGCGTAGTAAAGTGTTTTGTCTTTCTCAATAGAAATCTTCAAGAAGTGGTCCAATGGAAAGAATTTGTCTCTCCTCAAATCCGAGGTAAGCAAAGAAAAGTAACATCAGGGTTGTGGATTTAAAAATGTGCACTGCAATGGAAATATTGTATCGGAGTAAAGAAGTCTGTGTTTCATACCATTCATGTACTAGAAAATAAGTCATTCTTGGACATATTTAGTTTCCTGAAATGAAATGATCACACGTTCAACCAGTGCCACAGATACACTGACGCACAATAATAATCTATTCCTCCTTAATTTGCAGTGGCTGTACCTTTCGATGTACACCTAATCTGAGAGAGAAGATGAACTGCAGGATTTATTTGGGGTTACAGAAGCAGAACAGAGACCAATACAAGCACAGCTTTCAATACAACAAAACACGACAGTTTAGGGCTCATGAGTGCGTTGTTACATTGGATAAAAAGGCTGTTAAGAAGTGAAATTTAAAAAATCTGTAAAAATGTAATAAAGATTCAGAGCCCAAAAACACAATGTGGTCATGAACGCAAAAACATTTATTAAATGAACAAAAATAAATACAACCTATTTCACCATGTCAAGACCTCTGACTTACGTTTTTATTTTGGGGGGTTCCTCCATTTTCTAAAGTTAACTTTGTAAAGTTAACTTTTTTTCCTTTTTGCAACGATAACGTCAGTCAGTCCACCATTAATATGACTACAACAACAAAATGGATTGCATTTAATATTTGTTCCATGTATTCATGGTGCCTGGAGGATACTGACTTTTTCTAGAGGCGACCAGGAGATTAAATGTTGTGGTTCTGACACAACGAACTGTTGGATCAGTTGCTATAACATTAAAGTCACACATGCATGTTCCAAATGTGTTGTCCAAATGTCCAATACAAAAGATATGGTTTTCATTTATTAAGACATTGTTAAAGTTATTTTGTTTTTCATGCGTTTTTCTATGAATGCCCTTGCAATACAAGTGATCAGTGCCTCTGTGCAAAGTTTTTATGCAACTAAACGTCTTGTTTATGGTTAAGAAAAGATTAGATTTGGGTTCAAATCACTACGAAAGTGACTTTACGTAAGTACAACCACCTCCAAAAATGGACTTTGCCGCTCTTTGTACTACATCACCTTTAAAGGTTATACCTGCTTAATGTTACCGTGGACATTGTGAGCTAATTGGCATGCTACATTAGCATTTAGCTCAAAGCACCACTGTGAAAATCTACCGTTCTATTTTTTGATGTTCAGGTAAAATCCTCAGATTGCACACTGTACTGTGTTCATTCACAAGAAGTGAAACACTAATATATGAACATCTGAGAGGGAAAAGATGGACCAGGTTGTGTACACCCTGCAATATATTATTTTGTGTTACCAATATAACAGAACAGTGTACGACAAAACAGCTGGACACAAAGAAACAGTTTGTTTCCACAGCTGATCACTCTGAACAATCACCAATCACATCGTGTCAGAGCAATACCGGTGCAATAACCCTGCAACACTAAGTCTCTACTGTGTCTGTACATAATATGTTATAGTTTCAATACATACTGTTTTTAACGTGTAAATATCATCACTACCAATGGGAATCACGCTGTGTATACTGTACATGAAGTATATGCTGTCATATCAATATCCTTCATTTAAATGAAGCAACCTGTAACATCATTCATTTATTCCTGTACTCTTTGTGCTCTACACCAGAAAAGATTGTTAATCCTCAGAGTGCGGCTTGTACTGTTTTCAGCCACTAGGGGGCAGTGGTGCAACACAAATCTGTGAACATTTGAGCGTCAGTCTTCATGAAAACTTGAATTCTACACATTGTTTATCCTTAACAGCCTTTTCAATATGGTGCATCATTAACGGTACATTTGAGTAAACAGTAATTTTTAAATAATACTAATTGATACGTGATGGAAAGTTGCAGTAAACAGACGGTTGATAAACAAAGAAGTTGCCCAACCTAAAGCACCACATACACACATTGTCACAGAAAAGTTTTATTTCATAAGAAACTGGTGAAGTTGAGAAGGAAATGGCTACATAGTCTTTTGCAGTTAAAATGAACTCATGTCATGTGCTGAAATGTTTTGGGTTAATGTCTTCATTTTTGTAAAGCAGAGTGAAAAAATAAGCGTATGAAAAAGCTCAGTAGTCATGGACATGTGATGGCATGTAATAAGAATCCATCTCCAGTCTTTCACAAAGTCTCCAAAGGTGCTTCGGCCTTATGTAATAGGATTTGTTGTGTTATATTTTCACATTATTGTGTAATACCAATACAGGACATACTGTAATGTATACCGTGTTATGGCTCATTCACAGAGGAATACATATTTGGTCATGCAGCGTCAAAGTGAGCGGTCAGAAGACTAGAAAGGGGCTTTAGAAGTCCATTCACCATTCATCATCAATTTTATCAATGAAAGAAAACACTTTTGAATGATCTACTCCTGTATTTCTGGGGGAATTGTTCCGTCCACCTTCCTTGTTGAGTTAAGTGTACATTGCAATGTACATCCACTGAAAGTGATGGAGAGACAGACAATGAGTTAAGTCAAATGAGTACATATATAATTAAGTTACATCATGTCATTTTAAGTATTTCTCCCCTTTGTCTTCCAGACTAGATCAACACATGCTGATGCTGTGTGAAAAATTCTTGCATGAGCTTCAGACAATAAGATTACGTTTTATTACCTCCGACTCTTGAAGATTCATGCTTTTTCCATCAGACAATTGTTTGAAGATTTCTGTTGAGAAACAGGGAAATTGTGAATACATCAAAGCCACAAATGTTAGACATCTTTAACCATTGAGGATCTACTAATTGTGAGTTTTCAACATCTCCAATATGAAGATGTTCACTTGACGTCACTTACTGCACATGCAGTCCATGCGGAGGACGAGACTGATGAAACTCTCCAGGGTCATGTGTCCAGAGGAGGCGCCGTAGCGCAGCGCCATCAAGCTGAGCATGTCATCCTTGATCGTTTTTCCTGTTCAACACACACACACAGCAAGAGATTCAGAGGAGTTTGGGAACATCGAGGTGTGTGACCACTTGTGTTGCAAAAACCCAAATTCCCACAATTATCTACAAATGCATATCAGCACCAAAAATGCACGTTTGACCTTATTTTAACTGAATCAAACGTTCTGTTGTCGGTTCTGGATTCTTTCTCAAGCCCCGACATATGTACAAGGTCTTTCCACATATTTTACATTTGTTTGCAAAACATAATTCAAATGATTGGTTGATTTCACAAATAACTGCAGTTCTTTGCATACAAATCATCAGCTTGATCACGTCTACAAGCCAAAGTCAAAAACAAATCAGGTCTAAGTCATTGTACAACGCAGGAAGTTTCATTACAGTAGCACTTGCAATGGCATACATGTTCCAACTCGCCTAACCTGTATGTCTGGAGAGAAGAAATCCTCTGCAAACACAGGGCGAATATGCAAAATCTCTCTCTCATATGATGTGACTGTCATAGAGGAAATAGACAGTGTTTCGTTCATTTTCTTTTTGCCAACGTGTACTTTACAGTGTGTGACGCAGCCTAAACAAAATATAAGGGCACTCATTTTGAGTAATTAAGATGTAGAGAGCGAAACAATGTTGAGTCCAAATGTATTTTCCTGTCTTGTTGTACTTGCCAGAGTCAAGGTGGGATCGATCATCAGACCAAAAAGAGACCAGAAACACACTCGTGATATAATCATGACCGACACCGGCCTACATGGATGTAGGACAACAAGAATAATATTCTGTTTCTCAAACTGAAATTTAAAATAGAGCTTCTATACAACCAGAGGAGTCGCCCCTTGTGGTCAGTAGAAAGGATGCAGCTTTAACACATGAAACAAATACTTCTATACAACCAAGTATGTGCAATGCAACTCTCTGTAAAATTATTAAATGGTCTATGATGTGCTGATTTTAATATCAGATAATATTGTAGATGCTCTTGTGCTCTTATAATAATATCTTTTATAGGTTTGTGTAACTTTAGCATGTCAACATTTCTGAAGTTGAGCCACAAAATCTATTATTTTGTTTTTAGATGTTCAGGTAAACACAAGTCACTGACTTTGTATGTCTGCTGTTTGATGCTGAGCTTATGTAGTTTTCTCTGAAAACAGTTGGCTACTTTGATGATGTTCCTGTACTAGTGAGACTGAGCCAAAACAATTGAAGTTGCTTGCCATGAAGCCAGAGTCTGGTTTGTGAATACGAGCAGTCATTTTGTATCCGTGTTATCAGCTCAGCTGAACTGCATCAGTCTATGTATGAGCACAACACGTCTTCTTTGTGTTCATCTAATATCACTTTTATTTTATTTTGTATATACTTTTATCATTGTCTGTCTTTCACATCTTTATTATGTTTCTCTGTGTAGTTTGGTACAGACTTTTAAAGGGCACAATTATAGTGTATTGTTGTTGAGTTCAATACATTTATAATCAAGGGAATGGATGAATGGTCTACCTGAAGCTTGCAAAGCGTTCCTCAGCTCATTCAGTGACAGTGTTCCAGTGCGTGAAACATCAGTGAGGAAGAAAATCTCCTGTTTGAATGCAGAAATCAACAACAATGATCCGGTCGATCCTCTAAATCTATATTTAGATGCACATGTATTCAAAGTACAAGCGGTAATGCGTGTGAATATTTTGAAGTTTGAAGTGTTTAAGCTGGACTTTTTACCTTGTACGTGACGACCTTCTTCCACAGGCGAACAAATTCCTCACCATTCAGTTTGCCGGAGATGGATGTCTGACGCAATATTAAGGTATCAGAGCTGTTCATGTGTGTTAAACAAACAAACCTATTCGTGTGTAAGATCATAATCAATGTCACATCCATCACAAGAGGATACGTCCATCAGAGCAACCATGCTGCGACAGGCATCAATGCTGAAGCCCCCAGATTTCAAGTCACCTAAGAAAACATTAAAAAGTAGAAAACTGGAGCTTGACACATTTAAGATACATCATTCACAACGATAACAATGTCATTGTTATGCTCTTTGTCAACCCTGTTAATATGATTTTACAGTCCAAACCTTTCAGGATCTTCTCATTTAGCAGCGTCTTCAGCTGCTCAGCATCCACCTCTTCATACTGGAAATGGAAGGAAAACAAGATGTGTTGTAGTTTAGGAAAAACTTTATCTAAAGCTTAAAAGCCTTCTGTTTATCTGGCTTTGGAGGGCGGGCTCAAAGGGCTGTGGTTTTCAGATTGACGATTTTTTAAATCTACGGTACTTTTAGCTTTTAGCTCTCTTTTGGTCTTCACCATCTTCTGAGGTAAGTAGCCTGTTAGCTGTAAAGTACGCCACATTCACTAGCTATCCGCTAACCTTGTTCGTCTGTTTTTTTACAACAGCTGTGGCTGGAAATGACAAGGTGAGGTTGTAAGACCCAAACGTTGTGGTCTATTAAACTAAATTTAGCTGAGATACAAATGACGTAAAATGCTCCATAATGTTGAGGTCAACTGCGCAGGTGAACATGATCTATTGATGATCTACAAACTAGCCCTCTCACTCTTTACATCATGGGCGTCAAACTCATTTTAGTGAAGGGGCCACATGCTGCCCATTTTGATCTCAAGTGGGCCAGACCAGTAAAATCACAGCATAATAACGCATAATTAACGTCAATGTTTCTCTATGTTTAAATCATTGGTGAAGGTCTTTAGAAGATAAACTCTATTTTAAGGTCTTTCAACAATTACCTAGGAACATAAAGACCAAAAGTTCAGACATCAGCCCTCTGTTTATCTGCCTGGGCTCTCTGCAGATTCCCTCGCTTTATGACACGTTTGTGACTCCACTTTTATGACGTGATCCATGTTTTACGACTTCTAGCACATTAATATCAGTGCTCACATGAATTGCGACTGTGGATCAATGGTTTGCATGTCTGTCTTATAAGCAGAGGATCAGAGGTTTGAACCCCAGCTCTGCTAATGTTGTTCTTAAATTGATTGAACACCCTGGCGGGCCGAATTCGGCCCGCGGGCCGTATGTTTGACACCCCTGCTTTACATAGTAATCTGACCCATTTTTTTCAATTAAAAGAATGTACTGAAAATGTTAAATATTTTCATTAATTTTGAGTGAGAGGTCCAGTCAATAGCACAGTTATGCTGGTTAGCGAATATAAATATTACCTTGTCGGAGTTCTGGCGGAAAAAGTTCTTCTTCATATTGTCTTCTTGCACATTCTCAGTCTTTTTGAGCTGGGAATTAAAAGAAGGGAAAGTGGATGAGATCATATTTCTACCCCAAATACACGTCTCACATCTAGTACAGTGAAGATCACCGACAACATTGTGCTATTATTAAAGCGTGCACACCGTTTCAACTGGCTCGTCTCTTTGGTCACCAGAATTCTCACTGCGGGGGAAAAGTCAGAGACAAAGACATGAGTGTGTTTTAAATACCATCGACGGGGGACACATGCCATGCAGAATAGTTTGGGGTGATTGAGTGAGCTCACTAGCACTGAGTCTCCGCCTTGGTGATGATGGTCAGCATGAAGGAGGCCGAGTCGTTGGATTTGAAGGTGGACGGCACAATCAGGTATTCGCCAGACTTCAGCGAAAGGTACTCCATCACCTCGCGTGCATTCATGTAGGTTTTACTTTGGGCAACAGGTACCTGGTTGAAGAAAGATGGCGGGAACTTCCCCTTCTGCGTCTTGTGCTGTAGTGACAGACATGAATTTGAGTTACTTTTGCAGTTCATGTCTTTTACCAGAGTTGCACAATGTGGATGGAGAAAATGTATTCAGTGTTGATTTGGAATAAAAAGTTGTTTCTTACTTGTCCTTTCACCTTGAGTGGAAGATGAGTGCAAGTCGGGGACAAAAAGCAAATCAATAAATTAACTTTCAGTTCAAATAATGTATCATAACAAGCATACGTAGTCACTGTAAATTATAAGCGAACACTGACCAAGACTTGAACCTGCCTTAATAATTTGTTGTCTGACCTACAAACAGGTTGCGTGGACTTTGACTGTCATCATCCGTTTACTGTGTTTACAATTTATTTACTGCCACCTTCCTTTGAATCCTCAGACTGTGATTCCTTGTAAAACCTAAGATGTTCTGTCAATGATTTAATGTTAAAAGCCCTTGTTAGTTGATTGAGTAACTTGTTCATTCTCTTTATTATTTACATTCTTCGTAAATTCTTACAACCCATTGTGTAATGGAGATATAACAGAGAAGGAGAAGGGCATACCAAAAGGTGATGGTGAAAATATAGTGTAAATGTTAAAGCCAATCTGAAAGAATAGATTACTGAGATATTATTTTGGTGTTGTTCAGAGGGTAATTGCCGGTTGTGAGCATTCATGTGTTTTGCGACAGTTTATTAAATAAGATATGCAATTGTTTTAGTTTGTTTTCATTTATTGTAGCTACCACCTTCATTTATTAACAGTGAAGAGACATTGTAACTAAAGGTGTCCATTATGAAAAATGAAGAATCAAATATTCACCCAGACTATAGAATGAATAAAATAACAATCAGTAAGATTTTTTAAAAAGAAAACCTTTTTTCTTTTCTTTTACAGTATTTATGATCAATGTTTTTCATCCATTCAGATTCTGTAAATTCCTCTTTATTCAGGTTTTTTATATATTTTCTGCATTTTGAATATTCCATAGTCAGCTAGTTGATCGCAAAACTGAAAAATCAACTTCCTTGTTGAGCAATTGAAAAGATCTCATGTAGCATCCATGAGATGCTACATGAGATCCATTTTAGATTTGTGTTGCTTCAGCAGTATTATTCCAGTATCCTTATGGCACTAAATGCTCTGTGGTCGACATACATATCCATAATAGTTCTCATACTGTGACGGATACAACAAAGAGTAATATTTACCTCAAACACAGAGATTCCAATGTGGAGATTTTGGACCAGGTGCCTGTTCCTCTTGTCGGGTTTTTGCATGAGCGATAACAGCACATTTTTCTCGCCTTCTTTCCTCGAGTTTTCACCGCTAATCTTGACCCGATACTGTGGATTAGTCCAGAAACTGTCTGAAATAGAGAGAGGGAGGATATATTTCCAAAAAGTAAGGTGAGTCATTTGATTAAACAACATTAAAATCAAATGTTATTGGATATTAATGATGGAAATAAAAGTTGATCATCAATCTCATCACGCATGACACAATTATTTTTATTGCAGATTTTAACTGTCCTGCTTTTACTGCATGTTATTTATTAATGTGAACACGATAAGGGAATGTGTAAAGTAATGTTACGGACAAGTCTTGTGGCTATGCTCCTAATATTTCCCAGAGCTTTGCCTTAATAAGTTGTCCTGCCCTCTATGCTGAATTGGGAATGTGACACACTAGTTTGCTTGACCTTTGTTGCTTGTTAGCTTGCGCTTGAATTAGAGCAAATGTATGACCAACAGCAGTCTGCACCAGTCTTACGAACATCAACAGCTAATTAAGCAGTTCTATCTTAGCATATAGCTTAGCCATGCAATGCTGAATACGCTATGTTAAGCTAGCAGCTCTATAAACAGTCACATCAACTGCTATACTCTGTAAACGCCGTATGAGTGCAATAAAGAGCGGCGGCCGTGTGTCAGCTAGTGGGGTCAGGCTCACAACACACTAAAAGACACACTCACAGCCAGCCAGGCTGTGTACACAGAGCACATCAAAGCTCTGATAACAACACACATGGAGAAAGCGACTTCACTCTGTAGTCAAGTTGACATCACTCCACTATGTCTTTAGAAAGAACATAATGGTTCTCAAGGAACAAGTCTTATCTATGACATGGTGTGATAAATAATATCATATTTTATTAGATTCATGTTCGGATATCCTGGAAGTACCTCTGTTATTAAGGCATCCCCCAGCAGTTGTGCCTGCAACCCATCTGCCCTCGTACATGGTGGTCTTCCATTGACAAGAGGAGTTTCCATCAAGGAAGTCGGGAGACAGGGAGCAGATGTCCAGATCGGTGTAGAACCTACAGAAGTCCTGCAGGCTCATCCTGATGACATCAGAGATTCATTTTGATACAGTAATATGATTTTTTCTTCTGGTTAGTTTGCTAAAGCAATGATAAATACAGTATATAAACGCAGCCAACGTACATGTACATTTCTACTTGACAACTTTAGGAATTTGCAAGTTTGTGAAGTAAAGACAAACATACTAATTTCACAAGGTGCTTTTTCTCTGAACAACGTTTTGCAATCCTGTAACATATGTTCTTTTTAACATAATTACCGCTCTAAGGCCTTAAACCCTGAACCCTCAGGGACTTACTGACGTCGCCTGTTAACACTTTGAGGGCTCGACACGGATACGAATGGAACAGTTGTCCGTGTCAACGTGGCTCAAGAAAATCAAAGTTAAAAGACAGTTTGCAGAATCAAACCATTAAATTATAGTGGGTATAATGTGGGTCGTCATTTCAAATAATCCATTTACTTGTTATTATAAAATGTGTATAATGTACCCTCTTTGTTTACCTTTTTTGCATCTTCATGCTTCCACTATCAACCCCGTGTTTAACGCCACATTACTATGGATTGTGGGTAATTCAAGTGGGAAAAGTCGGCAGAAATTCTGACTTATTGAAAGGGCTCATTAAGGGCTCAGTCTACGTGAGAGCCCTCAAACACAGTAATTTGACAGTGGGTCAGCCCCAAACTCTCAAGGACTTTGCAGGAGCGCACCTCAAAGTCCATGAAAGTGAAGATTGGGATTGATGCCTGATGTGTTTCATACAGTAAATATACAGTAAAATGTATTTAATAATGTAATATGCTTCTTAATTTCTTTAATGTTTAAACATGTCATTTGTTACATTTTATCATCCTATGGGTTGCCATCATTACGTTTTAACTATAATCCACTTGTATGTACTTTTTTCTGGTTGTTAATGAAGTTGCAACTGTGTATGCTGAGAAAAGATAGAAAGTTCTTACCAAAACTCTCCGTCATCATCAACTGTAAGGCACATGTCACGATCTTTGGCACTCAGGGTTTGCCACAGGAACGACCTTGAAGACATTTTGTCAAGTTGGAGTAGGAATTAGTCGAGTCAGAGCCTTGAGAGACAAGTTGTAACACATGTCCTCAGGCTTAGAAAGGGGGCCTCTCAATGTTCTACTCGACTAATATGCAAATACAGAGCAGGGGGTAATTTAATCTGCCTTTAAGGCAGGAGATTGCGGTGTCTTACTTCACTGTAACTGGCAAAACCAGTTTAGAATTCGCTGGGGATCTTTTCAGAGAAGTTTTTCTATAGGCTTCTCACGCACCTTTTACAAATGACCTTTTCAAGTCTTTCATGTTACCTACAGGAAAGACAAAGACCACTATAGAGATGATGTTGAAGAAAAAAACCCATAGAGCCTCTGGCTCTCATGTTCCTTTTAAGAGAGGCCCCTTCACCGTATTTCAGGAATCTACAAGTAAATTCACTGAAGTGGTTATATTATGAAAAAAAAGACTCTTGCTTGTTAAAACCTGTTGGTTTTCAGCAAAAGGTAGACATCAAAAGTGGTGAAATATATCCTTCTCACCGGTCACTCCAGTCTCCATTCCACTCTCCTTTGCCCCAGGGGTTCCACAGACGCACCAGGTTTAGTTGCTTCCCTTGGCTCATCGTCTAACCAGCAATCATCATGGGAGACAGCGCCATAGTTATGTTCCAGACATTTTAAAAAGGCAATAAATCATTACATAAATCATTTGCAAAAGTGCTTAAACACCTAATTTGCTGCATTTAGTAAGATCATGTTTATGATCACGACTAGAAAGCGCAAAGTGAGCAGTGTGTAGGAATGAGGGGAGAGTTATTGGCTGACAGAAGATAATATGCATAACTCTGTTTTCACTATTGTATTATCACCTGAAACTGAGAATCGTTGTGTTTTTGTTACAATAGAATAAATCGGTTACGTCTACATAGGGTGTGGGTCCTGCTCGCAGAGTATGACATGGTGCACCCCCATGTTTCTAAAGTAAGGGTTGACAAAACAAACACTGGCTCTAAAGAAGGCCTTTCACGTTGTTACATCACCTAAAGGTCACCGTACTCTTCCCTAATGCTGGGTGAGCAGAGGGGTTTCATAGATACCAATACATCCTACAAACTAGTCCTTTAAGTGTAATTCTTCACCTGTTTCACACCTGTGACCGTGTAGGCGTGGCCTTGGACCAATCCATTTTTTAATATGTTGTTGGCAGATGTCTCCTGCAAGTAAAAGATAACATTTCTTCAACACCACGTTGACTGACCTATAAACCAAGCTTTTGTGGATCAATTTGTGTCAATCGATCACATTGGTCACTGTCAAGCCTGTTTTGATGTGTGTGGAAGACCTCTTCCAGTTAGCTGTCAGGCCAAAGAGAAATTTAGTCTTTTCTTACAGTGGAAACCATTTATAATGACCAAGGTTAAAGTGACAACCATTGGATACATGGAGTGTTCTTGTAGAAATGCAGTTCAAATAATTTGCGAATCAATTTTCTGCTTCCAGCTGGACGCTGGTGCCGCGTGTGCAGTCATTTTCTTTCGAAACGTAGTCTCCTCAAAGCTTATGACAAACTCCAAAGACATGTGTTGTCCCTCGGACTACCCTGTGCCGTCTACTCAAACGACGAGTTAGAGCTGCTTGGGATGGAGACTGAAAGCTAATGCACAAAGGAAAAGAACATGTGGTTGAAGCCGCCCCCACCGAGAGGATCATACTCATTCACGTACTGTAAATTAAAGCTCCATTTGTAAAAAGCTATACTATATTTTGGCAAAGTCCATTCAAATTCAGGAAATAGCAAATCTCTCTGTTCCATATACTCATATTCATGTCGTAAGCATTATGCATAAAAAAAAAGGTTAATAATCATCCGCATATAGAGGATAAGTTCAGCTGGACAGATATCGTTTTGATAGAGGTTTCCACTGTAAAACAGATATAGAATGGCAGAGTTAAGGTATGCCCTTACCTTATTAAGAGAAGACTTTTCTCCGAATAATAGTACTCGTTTTGTCTGAGAACATGTAAGACGCACCAATCCACAGCTCTGACGTCAATGTCAGACCGGTTCCTCATGTCAGTCACTGTGGCATTTTAGTGAAACCTGTTTCTTTAACATATCTGAAGAGTATGATCATCGTTTCTCCACATTTCAAGAAATTAGTTTCGTTCATCTTTTGCAGAGGCACTGAATTTGTTTTGTCCTCCAGTACTGGTCTTTACTTGCACTTGCATTTATGTTCAAATGTACTTTATTGTTCCACATCTCTGTAAAAGTATGTGTGCAGTCCGCAACATAGATGGAAAAGAACCGGCCAGCGGTGGTTTTGTGTGGTGTGTTTGTATACTTACCCCTTCAGGTGTACCACAGCCCATCAGAGACGAGGAAAGGCCCGCTTTACACATCAGCTCCCACAGGTTGGAAGGAGGATCAGACAGCTGGATACACATGTGAACACCACCTGTGAAGTCCATCATGGCCTCTGCAGGAGTCCCGGAAATCATGTCGGTATAGGAACCACACACTCTGTCACAAGGGGATGTGATATTATTAGTGCAGGTTCTCCAGATACAAGACATGCTAACAAAACAAGTCAAGACATGCTAACAAAACAAGTCAAGATATGCTAACAAAACAAGTCAAGACACGCTAACAAAACAAGACAAGACATGCTAACAAAACAAGAAAAGGCATGTTAACAAAACAAGACAAAACATGCTAAAAAAACAAGAAAAGGCATGCACACAAAACAAGACAAAACATGCTAATAAAACAAGAAAAGGCATGCTAACAAAACAAGACAAGGCATGCTAACAAAACAAGACAAGGCATGCTAACAAAACAAGAAAAGGCATGTTAACAAAACAAGACAAGGCATGCTAAAAAAACAAGAAAAGGCATGCACACAAAACAAGACAAAACATGCTAATAAAACAAGAAAAGGCATGCTAACAAAACAAGAAAAGGCATGCTAACAAAACAAGACAAGACATGCTAACAAAACAAGACAAGGCATGCTAACAAAACAAGACAAGGCATGCTAACAAAACAAAACAAGGCATGCTAACAAAACACATTTGCCTAAGAAACAATGTACTTTTTTTTCATACTTGGCATAAGCTTTCTCCATCAAAGCGGGCCAGAACTCATTTTCGTCTTTGGAGTGAACAAAGATTAGTCTCCCATCGATTGTTGGAAGCTTGTCATCAATGACGACATCCACCCATTTTCCAAATCTCCAGAACTGAAAATAAGAGAAGGGAATATAAAGAATTATATATATATATATATATATATATATATATATATATATATATATATATATATATATATATATATATATATTATTCAAATTAATAGTTTTTACATTATTAATTTAAGAAAATTATATTGCCAAGAAAGTCTTTAAGAATTTGGAAAAATGACAATGTCACAATCATTCAAGTCTTTAGACGTGATACTGTATATCAATAAGATATAATATCCACTTGTGCTGTTAGTATTCACCCTGAAGTGGAATATCCCGCAGTATTTTTCATCAAATGTTTGGTCAATAGGGACGACTTTTTCAAGGATTTTTTGCTGGAACGTCAGAGCTCCAATAGACGCAAGAAACCAGCAGTCTCCTAGGGAGGAAAACCAAATTGGTCATTGAGTTGGTACAGGCCCGACAAACAATAATCAGAATCAGAATGAGCTTTAATGGCTATGTACATTTTCACATACATGGAATTTGACATATGAATTATACCTACCAAGTATTCCTTGACCAAAGTCGAACCTTGAGATGCCGTCAAGTATGAAGCTTGGATTAGGAGAAATTTTCTGAAAGGAGAGAGTAAACAAGTCAAAGATAACTTCTAAAATGTGTGTGTGGTTTACACTTCATATACACCACACACATGTAAGCCACACACACAACATACATTTAAATGTTTGTTGCCGCTAGATGTTGCTGTTCCTATAACTTATATTGACATTGATGTCCTCAGGCCAGAACGCTTATCAAGCGCGTCAAATGTGGGTTATATTTGACATTTACATGACAGTTCAAAACCTTCACAATTTAGCATCTGGAAGGTCTTCAGACCGAAAATGAAATCATTAGAAGGAGTTACCAAATGAATGTGAAGTTATGATATCTGCCTAAAGTAATCAAACATGATTGTACATGACGGCATCTGTATTATGGATTATAGTAGGATCAGTCACTTAATTATAATTATTATTGTCTGTTTGAGCTAGCACAACTGCAACTAAGACACTTAGTTATTACATTATTAACTAATCCATATTATTATTATATTGTAGTCGTTTTTGGCCATTTAAGAGGAAGGTGTTGCTGTTAATTCTAAGACAGACGTCCAAAGAAAACGTAAAAAATGTTGGGGATGGCCATGACTTTAAACTATTTTTTAAATAGAAGGTTTATTTCCCTTTCCGGCCCTCAACAATGTTGTACACGCCATAAACATACACTATCAAAGCGGTGTGTAAAGAGATTGGTCATTTTTACATGTGTTTAAATTTTTTTTTAAATGTACAAAATTGTACGTATAGCCTTAACCAGGTGCCCCTATGGTGGACTTTCAAAAATGTAAAGAATAAACTTTGGTGCCACACACTTAACAACTCTAACCTGTCAGTCAGGTTGAGTTTGGTTACGACACATCATTGAAAGGTAAAAGTGGTTCAGCTCTCTGCTGCTAAACAGACCACTGCAAACGACGTGCTTGATGAAACATTAACATTCACTTCTCTTCTGCTTCTGTTTTAAACTTTCCCAAAACACCCACCATTGGTCTGAGCCACTGCACGCGGGCCAGGTCAGAGGTGCTCAGTATGCCATCCCCGATGGAGATGCAGTCCGGGGGGAACATTTCGTCGATGTACCTCAGTCCTCGGATGACGCAGTACTGTTTCAGCTGCTGGTAGTCTTGGTTGAAGAACTTGTCGGGGTTGGTGAAGCTCCCGTAACCTTTTTGCTTTTGGCGAGCCTCCATAATGTTCAGACACACACCGGGAGGAGGCATTGCTGCAGTGTTCAGGCTCTGTTAACCCAAAGTGAGAACCAGATTTAGAGGAGTGAGAAAGTGAAGGCCAACAGACCGTAAAAGTTAGGAGTTGGATCTCCACATGAGGCAGAACAGCGTCATGGTTCTTGCCGTAGTTTGGTCTCTACAAGTCTTCATAAAGCTGCTTTGAAGGATGAACAAAAGATGCTCTCATTTGCCGTCTAACATGTTGACCCAGAAGTTGGTTAAAGACCTGCTCTCAACCTAAGAATTACACTTTGGAAAGTTTTTTTAAGTAAACTTCCCTAATCAATGTCGCTAAAATGAATGAAATGAATGAAAAGTACTTTATTAATCTCCAAGGAGAATTTTTTTTGTCATACTAGCAGCATCCCAATGCAATAAGCTAAGCTAAACACACAAATAAAATAAAAAGACAAAAGCAGCAATCAATGTGAAATAAACAATTTGCAAAATATAAATAAAAATGAAATAAAAAGGCATTGGCTGAAATAATCAAAAAGACAAGTCTGCTGTTGGAAGATCAAGTACCCAAAGTACGGAAAATGAGAATGGAAAGGGAATGCAATAATTCAATGTTCTTTGCTCTCCTACGTAAACGTAATAATAATAATAATAATAATAATAATAATAATAATAATATGAATGATAAAGAGAAGACAAAGTGTAACACCATCTACAAATCAAACACTAATGATAGGCTGTAATTAAAATTACAGTTTTCAAATCAGTATTCATATAATGAGCAATATATAATATATTATGAGCAATATATACTGTTGTCTATGTGTCTTTGGTCTATTAGGTCATACGTTATAAGTATTTTGTTCTCTTTTAACTTTAACTTTTGTCAAAGATTTGACTCGACACCTTTACTTGACAATAAGATGATTATATGCCCGTTGCACATCATTCATATGATTTTAAAACGCATCAAACCATTCAGTGACCCTTTGTGCTCCGTTTGTAACATACATTATACAACTTTTACGGAAGACTATGTGAGCTAAACGAAAAGAAATGCTTCCCAATAGAAAATGTAATTTATAAAGCACATTTAAGATTTAAGTAGTAATAATATCGGATGTCAACAAATATCTCTATAGCACATCATCCAATATAAAGTCATATTCACTGCATTTATTCTTAAGACAACTTCGTGACGTGTACACTTCAGTCTCCTAAAATGTTCAAATGTTCAAATTGGCTTGCGGTAAGCTGCAGCAATAATTGCATTAGGCTATG
Organism: Clinocottus analis; assembly: GCF_023055335.1. Classification (NCBI taxonomy): domain Eukaryota; kingdom Metazoa; phylum Chordata; class Actinopteri; order Perciformes; family Cottidae; genus Clinocottus; species Clinocottus analis. The sequence goes on from NW_027175898.1 coordinate 3,422,969, forward strand.
TGACAATATGCAATGTACATGGCAAATCTAAATGCACCTGTTTTTAAAAAATATAATCGGCATATGAAGATCTTACCTCAACAGTTTGTGGGAGGAAACGTCTGAGTGGATCTGCAGGTGAGAGCCAGAGAGCTCTCGTCCCTTTTTATAGCGTCAGTACTGTAAACGCCCGAGGCTACCGGGGCAGGAAGGTATACCTTTCTGAAAAAGCTGTCAAATCATCTTTGGTTGACATTTGTGATCACCTGTTACGTAATCTTGTACCGCTGGAAGCTACATCCTGACAGACAGGAAGGGGGAGGGAGAGAGGGAGGGAGACAAGGAGGGAGAGACAAAGAGAGAGTTGAGAGAGTTTGTTGTATAACCTTTCTGATATACATACTTTCATTTGTAAATAATTGAATCATTACATTTTTGGTAAAATTTTAATTATAATGTCTTTGATCATTAAATCACGGTATGATGGAGGACAACGTGTCGGAGCTACACAAAGCAACCAGAGAGAGGTGGACATCACCAGCGTTTCATATTCAGAGGAAATATCCTCCAACCTGCTGAAGTTCAAATTCACGGCATGAAACTTGAGCTAGTGTGTTGTGTCTATTGTGTGTTTTCAGGGGTTGTCAATGATTAGTCAAGACAAGACGCTGTCACATGACTAGAGCAGGCTACTGGTGTGTACAAAAGGTCTTAGTACTGTAATTAAGGTCAGGTTTGTCGTCACATGGACATTTTATACTCTGTGTCTTTATTGCCATTAATAAACTACAAGTAGTATCAGTCAATATGTTTAGATGCAGCGGTCCTCTTTAGCAATTATTCATTTTTAGATGGATGCATGGATGGATATATATATATATATATATATATATATATATATATATATATGTATATATATATATATATATATATATACATATATATATATATATATATATATATATATATATATATACATATATACATATATATAAAATCATGCTTCTGTGTCAGCTATCACGAACCGAAACTGGAAGCAGTAAGAGCTAATCATTAACAGTCATTAACAGTATCAACTTAATATCAGTATAACTTTACTGCCTGCTCATTGTGGACCCAGGAAAGCCCGGCAGACAATAGAATACAATAGTGTTGTTCATTGGCGAGGTCCGGCCATGTCGTGCCAGCGGATCAAGTGTTCATGAGTCAGGCGACATCGACTCCAACAATAAGATAAGATAAAATAAAAATAATCCTTTATTACTCCCTCAGTGGGGAAATTACAGAATAACAGCAGCATTGTTCCCAGGAATAAGATTAAAAAAATAATCAAGTAATATAAATAAATAGTAGAACGGTAATAAAACAGATTTACACTTTTTTTTTTTTTTTTTTTTTTAAATTTGCAGTAAAAAAGAATATTAAGTTTACAGATGGATGAAAATATACAGATGGAACAAAAAATGTACAGATGGAATAAAGAATTTGTATAAAAAAGTACTTAAATATATTTAGAGTGAATACTGTACCAGGACATGAATTAAATAGGTAAAGCGGTTGATCATGTTTATTTTCAGAGGGAAGGGATGCAGACTGCTCTGCTCTCAACGACTGACAGCCAACCCAGGAAGATCCAACAGCACTTGAGTCACTGTGGTACCAGGAGGCAACACTGGAGTGAGGTGAGGAAGGTCAGAGGGAGGTTTTGCGGTCCCGTTTTCGCAGCCCATACTGCCATCTAGTGGACATTCTGTAGCGTTTAGGAAAGCAACTTGCATAGCGCTTCTTAGGCACTTTACATGATGAAAACAGAACCAGTGAAAGCAGTTATAATATTTAAAAAAAAGAGAGATGACGTAACAGTGAGAAACAAAGCAAAAACCTATGATGCCCATTTCCCTTCAGTCACAAGTCAGACTGGGCCAACCTGCTTCCCAAAGACAAGAAATACAGAGCCGCTCAGTTGAATGATGGTTCGAATACATTCATTCATAAAATGTCACGGCAATCTAATAGTTGGTGAGCATGGCTAAAAACTGTCAGCCCCGAAGATAAAGTCCATACTTTCTGTTTAAATTGGGTCATTCAGTGGGAAAGTATTCAGGCTCTTTAGGCCGCTCCCGACGAACATTTTACAATTCAACAATTTAAAAATAGTCTGTAACAAGGAAAAGTCCTAACGCCCCGAATCCTTCCAAAAAGAATAAATATATTATATGAGTCCCGGTGCTGTACGTATTTCTCTGATGTAAGTGCCTGTGGGAGCTCAGGGGGTGAAGGAGCGTCGGACTCCGTTTCCTTTAATTGTAGTCGGGGCATTTCCTGTGTTTGTTCAAACACAGGAAATGTTGTCTAGATTCCTGGTACTTTCCATCCAAACGTGCCACTTTAACGCACACACAGGTGGACCCGACTGCCCCCGAAGAGCAAACCTCACATTGAACAAAGGAACAAACACACAAAGCAACGGGTTTGGTAGAGAATGGGAAAACTGCATTATTACTGGGTTTTGGATGTATTCTATTTTTAAAAAGTTGACTAAATTAGATGGCCTGCGATACTATTTTCTTTTTACTTTGTGTCGTGACACATTATCTCACATAACACCCACGAGGCCGGCTGTGCACCGCTCTTAATAAAATGAATCCATATGGTATACCAGTGTAATGGAATCTGAATTTGGGCAGTACTATACGTGGTATCACTGCTCATGATAACGCTGTTAGACAATCAATACAGTCAATAACTAAAACATTACACATCAGCATGCAGACTGGCAAAGAAGGTGACAAACAATTAGTGACACAAGGGATATTAATATCACTAATAATATGAATAAAGTGTAGGTGTCCTGTAATCCCTGTGGCAGTCGGGTGGCAAAGTTGAAGCGTTCGTCCCATGCAGCAGCGATTGTGCTTCCACCCAGAGCATTGAATCAAAATGTCAAAGTGTATCTGAGACTCTGACCCCTGCGTGTTCATGTATTGTGAGACGGCACAATTAAGGGAGTCCTCCACTGGGGCCGGAGACATCTGGAGAAGCAGTCAAAACACGAGGGAGCCTGCCATTGTTTTTTTTTATTTCAAAACGGAACTGGTCAGCGGGGGAGAGAAAAGAGGCCGGTGACTGCAGCTAAACATGGTTTCCGTCTTTAGTTTTGCTCCCAAACAGGATGCATGAGCATGACTGTTGGTCTCAGAGCGGCACCACTTGTTTTTGGGCTGTGAGTGGACGACCACATATTGGTCACGATTCAACCCCCAAACTCCCAGGGACCGTCTGGATATCAGCGTATTTACTGATCTCTTTGGCAATAATGTTGTGGGTTTTTCTGCTGCAGCTCTTCGACAGCTTTGCGGGCTCGTCCGGAGCTGGACATGAGACGCTGTGCACCTCCAAGGCCTGCTTCACCCTGCACACGGTCAGAGTGAGCTTTGAGATGGCCGGTCAGAACTGTGACCACAATGGAGGTTATCTGATGACAGTCAGGGACCGAGAAGAAGAGGATGTGCTGCGCTCGCTTCTCTCACAGATCCAGAGGCAACCGCGGGACAGGGCGCTTAAATTCTGGATCGGATTAAAACTGCACAGAGGGAACTGCGTGCGGGCGGACAGGAGTCTCAGAGGGTTTAAGTGGGTTTCTGGAGAGGAAGATTCCAACTACTCCAACTGGGAAAAAGAACCGGTCATTACATGCACGGAGGAGAGATGCGCAAAGGTTCATTACACTGCATCGGATCAGAACCAACTGAAATGGACTGCTGGAACTTGCAAAAGCCCTTCTTTTTACGCGTGTAAGTTTTATTTTAAGGGTATGTGCAGACCTCTGGCTCTACCGGGACGTGGAGAAATCACCTACACAGCGCCCTTCTCCGAAGAGCCGCAGAGAAGTGAGATGGAAGTATTTCCCATCGGAACATTTGCTGATATTTCATGTGGTGACCAACAGTCTCATTACTCCGTGTGCAGCATGGGGAACGACGACACCTATCGGTGGACTGAGCCTGGTCCATTCTGCGCAACAGGAGCGCGTAATTGCGCGCAGGACAACGGCGGATGTGAACACCTGTGCCACCAGGGTGCAGATGGAGTTCGATGCTTTTGCAAAGAGGGTTACGAGCTGGACCAGGATGGACTCACGTGCAGGATAAAAGCCACGTGCGGCGCGGAAACCTGTGAGCATCAGTGCGTAATGGGGGAATCTGGCTTTTCCTGCACGTGCCCGGACGGGTTCGAACTAGACGCGAACCTGCGTAACTGCTCTGACATCGATGAGTGCCAGTCACAAGCCTGCACGGACCAACTGTGCCTTAACACGCACGGCAGTTACACGTGTGCGTGTCGAGGCGGCTACCAGGTGGTCGGCGGTAAGTGCGTGGATATCGACGAGTGCGCGCGCACGAGTTGCGAGCACAGCTGCGCGAACAGCGTCGGCTCCTTCTCTTGCTCCTGCCGCGAAGGCTTCACTTTATCCGGGGACGGCCACTCGTGCGTGGACATTGACGAGTGCTTGAGTGATCTGTGCCAGTACACGTGCGTCAACGCGGTAGGCAGCTTCTTGTGCGCGTGCCCGCGAGGCTTCTACTTGGAGAGCGACGGGTCGGCGTGCCTCCCGAATGTGACAGGGACGTCGGCAGCAGAGGAGGAAACGCAGGAGGTCGTCACCGAGTCCTTCAGCAGGACCACAGTGGAGCTCCAGCACCAGGCGCCGCGCACTGACGCCACGGCTGTGGAGCCGGTGAACGAGACGCGCGCGGGTCCGCAGAGCAACACGTCCTTGGTGACGGGCGTGGCCGAGACAGTTGACTCCCGGGTGCTGGTCTGCGTCCTCGGCTCGGTCATCCCGCTGCTGCTGCTGCTGGCAGTGACTCTGGCTATCGCGATTGTTCGATGCAGTCGTTCCCAAAAAGAAGCGAAGAAGAAGAAAAACACGGACGGCTACTGCTGGGTGCCTTCTGGTTTGGACCCGCGTTTAGAGAAACTCTACGAGTCCATCTTGACGGATGACATATGACCTGATAGTGATGAGGAAGACTGTCGACATATCAAAGTGCTTATTTATGTTGTTGTAACCTCCCTATGTTAGTCGATGTGTTGTTGGAAACATTATGAAATGACTAATCGGACAAAAGAAATGGAATAATCGAAAGAGACATTGTGGATTTGAAAAGAAGTAGCAATGTGTGATTGGCTTTCTCTACGGTTAACTTGGTGTAGAGATCTGATAGTTTGGACTGTTTTGTTTGAGTTTATAAGGAGAAAGTTGTCCCAGGATGTAAAAAGTCAGCTTGTTTTGTATTTTGTCTTGCCACAACCGGACACATTTTCTGACAGCCTGCTTGAGTGATGCATGCACTGATATTTGTTCACTTAACCTGTGACTAGCTCCTAGCCATTGTTGTCTTTATCGCATTGTTCGGACGACATGTTTTTACAGTGTCGCCTTTCAAATTCCACTCGGCCCTGCGATAAACCATTTTCATTTTCTGACATCTGATGCTGGTGTAAATATAATGTAACTATCATCAAATGTACGTCAGAGTATCGAATCAATACTGTATGTAATGTAATGATGAAGAAATGCTATGAGAGGAAAAACCAAATAGTTTGCGTCTGATATATAAATAGCTTTTTATTATTGCATTATGATGCGTGCCTTCAAGGAAAAACACCCAGCAGTCAAATTGTATCTCATTTCCTTCCTGTCTTTAATGTTATCATTGTCCTGGTGGGTGTTCCTTCCTGGGTTGTAGCCCGTTGACTCTTAGTTCTCCTTCAGTCAGTCAACATTATCAGAGTATACAGCACGACATCATGGCCTGCCTGCACCGGACTACCTTTGAGCCAGTGAAGGCCATGACAATGACTATTTTGATGTCAGTGTTTATTTCCCCATCTATCAAGACGGGATCAGGCATGAGGCAGCCCGCGGCCTGCAGGCCTTTCTGCACCGGAAGTGACTGCATAACCGTAAACCAGGACAGGGTGGATTTTCAAACAGCCGAGGAAGCGTGCCGCGACAGGAACGGACAGCTGATGACGTGTCGGTCCGAGGCAGATAAGAGCACGCTTGACATTTTGAGTCAAGATTTGCACGGAAACTTCTGGATTGGACTGCGTTTACCGGCTGCCGCCTGCAGCAACCTTTCAGCTCCGCTGAGGGGCTACGAGTGGACGTCCGGCAGCGGGCACAGAAGCTTCAGCCCGGACTTCCGCCCCTGGAAAGACGGCGTTAAAGTCTGCTCTCCGCGCTGTGTGTCCCTCTCCAGTGATCGGAGGTGGACCGAGAGGCCGTGCTCGGACAACGCCGATGGCTTTCTGTGCAGAACGAAGCACAAAGATGCATGCCAGGCACAGGAATTATCAGACCAAAAAGTCATCCAAAGCGCTCAAGGCTGCTCAGTTGGCCCTTGTGAGCATAAATGCACAGATGTAAGAGGAGGTTACATATGCTCTTGTCACGCAGGATTTATACCAGACAGGAAGCAGCCGGAGCGGTGCACAATTCACTGTGCACAGCAGAAGTGTCCTGCGATATACGAGGGTAACATGGAAGCCTTTTACTGCCCAAATGGCTTCATATTGAATGAAAAGTTTTGCGAGGACATTGATGAATGTCTGAGCGACGGATGCGATCAGGAGTGTGTCAACACTTTTGGAAGTTTCGTGTGCTCCTGCCGGAAAGGGTTTGTGATGAAAGACCAAGTCCGATGCAGCCAAGCAAAGGACAGTGAGAGTTTTGTTGTCACCACCCCCTTGGTGAAACCAGCCACCAATAATCAGACGCTGAGGGGCTCTTCAGCGCCCGCCGGAGGCTTTCTCTGGATGTGGATCCTGGCGGTGGTGGCTGTGGCCGTGCTCGTAGTCGTGATCAGGTTTTATGTCGTGAAACGCCAGAAGCTCCGAGAACAAAACTCCAATCAGCAGCCTGCTGTCGCTGTGGACGATATTGAGTGTTAAATCCAGTCCCAACAATGATGAGCACCAACTCCACACCTGAATCTAGGTAATGCATTACTTTTTATTAATGATACTAATAAATACAAATACATGAAATGAAGGGGAGCTTGTTATAGGTCTTTCAGAAGTGGGTGGATTGGGCCACTCGGTTATTCATCTGCATAATTAAAAGCAGATGTGAAGGTAAACAACTTAGTACAAAATGTATGTAATTTGATGTTTTACATTGGATAAAGAGTGTACTTATGTGTGTTATCATTTTGCTGCTGTTGGTGGAGCTGAGAGGTCGTTTGGTGTAAAGTCTTCACTGTTCTCATTTGATGAGCTTAGCGTATGTTTAGGATGAAAGGGCTTTACAGAGTAAACACAAACATGTGTGCGTATGGATTTAACTGTTTCTAAAATATGAGTTTTGAAGTACCTGTGAAATGATGTGCTTTGTGTTCATTTACGTGTCATGGCAAGGAAATAAAATCTGAATTCATTCATAACAAGACCACTTTTGTTCTTAGAGCGCCACCTACTGTTTCTTTCTTGTGTTGTTTGATTGAGAAAAAGAATATCTGTCATTTCATTACTGGCAGACCTTCATTTAGTAAGACAACCAGTATTTTTAAGATAATACATTTCAAAAGGTAAAAATAAGTTGTTGTTTTCTTGGAGGACATTTTGAAATGTTACAGGATGGGCACAGAAAATAAAAATGATAAAATGATTTCAACCTCTGATCATTTATTTAATTTTAAATGAAATAAAATGAAATTGAAATAAAAAAATTTTAAAAACACTGTCTACACACTTTTACAACTTGCTGCGTGAACAGTACCTACTTTCTTTTTTGCAAAGCAGGTAAAATAACTTTCTTTGGCAGGTTCAACTCTGTTCTCAGATATTCTTTTCTCACTAGTAAAGAACAGCCCAAAGTCTGCCTTTGCTTCTCCATCTCTTCCTGTAGGCGTCCTATGATGCGCTGCAAATTGTACAATTTTACAGAGTGCACAAATTAAGTATTTGTTTTGCATTATCATTTTTTGTAATGCTTTTTATTTTAGTTTTAGTTCAAAGTTGTTGCAGTTCCCCACAGCTGCCATTAAATGTTACTGTTGACAGATATTTTACTGATAGCACCAAATACTTCCTATTTAAAAGGACTTACAGCTGAGAATCTACTCCCTATAATTCCCAAATAGAGAGTCCTGATAATAATATGACCTTAAGGGGACCTTACAGGGGTTATCTTGTAGACAAGTTACATAATCAACTCTGAGAAAGTAAACTCTCAGTCATTTATCCAAACAGGAGAGGAGACTTTGACCGTCACTGAGCGCTGCCTTTATGTCACTGGGTCTGTCGCGTGTTTCCTCTTCTCTCGCAAAAAATAAGCAAAGCAGATAAGATCGCTATTAAACAGGAAATCCAGCATTTCATCAATGAGACAACACTAATGCTGCCAATAAACAAACACCATACTAAACAGGTGGGCAATGAGAGGTGACAGAAATGACGTAATGTGCTTCGGAAATGGGAACCAAACAATATAATAATGAAATCAATGATTACACATGAAAGCATAAGGTCCAAATCATTCTGAATAAGGCCGCTTCGCAGTTACAAAGTATAGAAGATAATATTTTATCTTTGTGAAGGAATTGCAGCCCTTACACCTGAAAGTTTAAAATATACTAAACATATTTAATTGATTCATGACATCATGATATCTTGCTATTAACAGTCAGTCAGGTACTGTTATATCACCGCTGCTATCTTTACTGTCTCTACTGTGCGTGTGAGGGCTTGACAAAGAACAACATACAAAGCGCTAATGCATAATTATTTATTTTATAAGTCACAGAATTAACAGAATGGGTTTCCACCCATAACCAGTTAGACGTGCAACAGCCCTGTAGTAGATACTTGTCTCCACACAAATTAATGGCTGAGTTGCAATTGCAGGCCACTGCGTGACCTCATGCGGGCGTGGAGAGAGCTGTGTTGATAAGACCGGGTGGTACAAACTTAACCTGGATGGCACCGGTTGTGGCTGACATAACCTCACCTCTCCCAGTCAATACAGGCCCGTCATGAGCTTCGTCAGCCAATCATAACAGGAGGAGTAGCCTTTTTAAGAGAAAAAAACACACAAAAGGTTGGGTTGTATCAGACTCTGAAAGAACTTTGTGTTGGCTACACTTATGTTACTTTAATCTTAACTTGGTTTTATGATGATCATTTTTCATAAATGATTTAGTTTTCCCAGAACTGAGTTCTTTTGCGCGACTATTCACTCTACATTTAGATAAGAATGAGCCAAAAAAAAAAGTTACAAACAAACCATAGATTCAAGCTAACTTCATTGCTATAAGTTTGTGAAAATGTTTAAAATGACTTAATATAAAATTAATATAATGTCCACAATATAGAGGCCGTAACATGTTATTTTATCACACAGCGTGACATAATATAGAGATTATATCATGTCATGCTTTGTGATGAAATGTTGAATGATGAAATTTGAGTGGGAGGAGAAAAGGCACTTTAAGCCCTCAGCGCTGCCTCACAGGCATCGCCTTCGAGGCTTGCTCACCTCTAATTCTGCGATTTCCAGAGGTCTGGCTTTTGTCAAACATGAAATACCTACAGTGTCTAATTCACCTGGTTGTACGTTAATTTATAATGCAAAGTAACGTGTAAATGATCCTGGGAGGCTGTTTTAGGGGCATAAACCACCGTTAGGCTACTTAAGTAAACACGGAAGTGGAGGCCCTCGTCTCATCCTATCAGAAATAAGGCGTCAGTTCACAGCGTCGTGTCATTGGGTTAAAGTTGGTCCCCCACCTCCTCGCTGATGTACATAATAACAATCGGATCTGTGCTAGCATGTGGAGACAGCCCTGTGAGACCACAAGTAACACGTTTTGCTACACACGTGAAGCAGTCCGGTTGTTGAACACTTCATTCGTTTGCAGAGTAAGCTGAGAGACAACCCTCCACCGAGCAGCAGCATGTCAGCCGACGGCGTGTTCAGGACCCGCTCTCTCGGCGTGGCCGCCGAGGGTCTTCCGGACCAGTATGCCGACGGAAAAGCAGCGAAAGTCTGGGAGCTGTACATCGGAGACACGCAGAGTAGGACGCAGGAGTACAAGAGCTGGGTGTTGTCTTTGCTGAAAGAGCAAGGGGTGCGGAGAGTACTGGATGTAGCCTGCGGAACAGGGTAATGTCTTTAAATTCGAGCTGGCATGAACGTCTCACCAAGCTACGTTGCACATTTTGTCAATTAAACCAATGCCTTTGTATATCAGCAACAATAACTCATTCAGTCCAAACCTTTATGCATTTTCTATACCTGTACAACCGAGTCTTTAATTCGGCATTGGTTGTATACATTAAGTGTCTGTTATTTCAATATAATAGTTTGATGTGTCTCAACTGTGGTAAACTAAGTGATGTATTGAGACGTTTACGTTTCAAAAATGGGCCGGTTTTACTTTTAAGTGTGTGCCGAATTGAAGACCGCACCCAACAGTACACATAACGAGTTTTGGGACGTGCTGATTTTAAAATTGGCCTTTAATAATCGCCCTAAAAGTTCCTGAATGGGTGTGACCGTGAAGTGTAGACATGCAGACAAGTACATGCAGCTCCATAGCAGAGTCTAACTTTGTAAAATGTGATTAATGCCAGTGTTTCTCATTTCAGTTTAATAAACAATATTGTTTTTTGTTTGTTTTCGTTTTACTTTCTGGTGCTTTTTAAGAGCAAAATATTTGAACCTGCATTAAATAATTGATTTCAGGTTTGGATAATTCATCATGTAAAAGTAAAAAACATGCCTATTTTTTTTTCCAATAATAAATACGATGGATTATCTTTCTAGATAGTCAAGTTGGTTTGACCTTCCTGGAATTTCAACCCCGACTAGGTCAGCGCGTAATGAATGAAAGTGCAGAGTTGCACCAGCCGCTGTGGCAGTTCCTGCCTCAGGCAGCAGTCTGGCGCTCGCCCACCAGTTCAGGTTGTCTATTAAAATGGCTTTTATGTGTCAACTAGTCTTATGGGGCAAAAGCATGAAGACAGAGGTGTTGTCCAGCAAATCTGTACACTGTTTCCTTTTACATTCACACCCAGGTTATCCAAATTTGAAGCACATTCTAATCAACAGGAGGCCACTGTTGTGGAGATGTACTGTTTGCTTTTGTGGATATCATCTGCTAAATATATGTGAGAAAGCAGTTTTGGTGCTTGGTAAACTGGTTCTGGGTTGATAAATGAAGATTTGACTGGTTCCATGCAGCCTGTTTACCTACGCTGATAATGTATCTATGTCCTGGAAAAATAGCAAGGCCATCGGCTGAACGCAGACAGGGGGGGCAATATCCTTGAACCTGACCCTGTAGCCTCCCTGTTGGCATGTACAACAGCATTTTATATTAGACAAGCATCCATTCAGTGATCCGCAGTTAAGTTGCAGAATGGGCTGCTGAAAAGATTTTTTTTTAATCACCTAAAAGCAGAAATTACAGTCATATGCATCCCCCCAAAAAAATAGATGTTGTAAAACTTCATATCCCTCACACAGATGCTGGAGAGCCGATATGGAGAAAAGAGCTACAGCCTTGAACCTCCGTCCTATAGTGAAAGTGTGTCTGGGCGATCTAAACATGTTCCCAGTGGAATGAGGTTACACATGGCCTTCCTATTTTTGGCTGTCTGAATGTGCCTGTGATGCAAGGCTCCACAGTTCTTCTGCCATGAGAGTCTGGTGATTTATGTAGGAGCAAAATAAGCTGCCAGATCAAGCTTTCTATTAATGACGTCATGGACTTAACTTGCCGGTTAATTTCCATGATCACAACCACAGAGCAGTTTTTCGTGCTTTGCTTGAGATTTTTTTTAAATTTGTTTTACGTAAGTGCAAGTGAATCAAGCTTGTAAAAAACAAAAGTAACATGATTCAACTTCAGCGACAGTTATATAGTTGTAGTGTAATTATGTGCTGTTGCATATTGTTGCCCATTAATCATACCATCATTTCCCCTTAACATTAACTCACAACGAGTAACAAAATACATGTAATCGCAGGGGAGACTTCAGCGTAACAAGAGTCCAAATAGATTTAAGGTGGTGTTTTGACCTGTGGAGCATCAGTAGCAACTCGCTAACAAATATCAACCATTGCTTTATTTCTGTAATCCGTATGATGTTGATGACATTCCTGAGAAACTGCATTGCTTTATGAAAATAAAGAAATGTTAGTTGTGTTGGTCTGTTGGTGTCGGAGCACACGTTCTTGGTGTAAGTCCACATATATTTACAATACATACACATTGTTGACATACGGTCCTATCAGTTACACATGAAGGGCCTGAATTGAAAGTGACATTTCACATTTTCACTCGCGTTCTGTCAAAAAAATCGATAAAGTCAATAAAATCCTAATTGCCGAGCACATCAGAGACGCATGTCTTGGTCGTGTCATTGGCAGAGCTTGTGCGGTTACACCGCTATTTACACAGAACTTGTATTATGTCTTTTTTTTGTAGAGTTGACTCCATCATGCTGGTGGAGGAGGGCTTTAATATGGTGAGCGTGGATGCCAGCGACAAAATGCTCAAGTATGCACTGAAGTCGAGATGGGATAGAAGAAAAGAACCAGCTTTTGACCAGTGGGGTACGCCATTTTCTTTTTGACAGTAATTTAAATCAGTGTCTTTGGAGGATAAGCTGTGCACAGTATTTTAAATCATGTTGAATCAAATCACTGTTGTGTCCATTAATGTCCACCAGGGGGCATCCTCGTGTTTTCCTCTTGATGTGATTGTGTTGTTTTGACCTCTTGTTCTTATCCCTCGTGTCCTCAGTGATTGAAGAGGCCAACTGGTTGACGTTATCGCAGGATATTCAGAAACCCGGGGCTGGCTTTGATGCCGTTATCTGCCTCGGTAACTCGTTTGCCCACTTACCCGACTTTAAAGGTACGTAGTTAAGAGACACAAGCATTACTCTTATACAATACATTTTTTCCAATGACCTTTTTCTTTCCCTCATTGTACTTAAATTTGCTGGTTAACGCACAAAAAAAACCAACCGTTCTCTGGATTCTCGATCACAGTGAGAGATGCATTGCTGACTTTCTCCAACAAACTATATCCGTCCTCAGAGAGATGCATGTGATTCACCAACATGAGCTCTTATTCTATCGATGTGATCTAATTGAAGATCGTTGCGTTGATGGTGCATGTTCACGGTATCGCTCTCAGGGGACCAGAGCGACCAAAAGTTGGCCCTTCAGAATATTGCCAGTATGGTCAGACCGGGAGGGATCCTCATCATTGACCACCGTAACTACGACTTCATCCTCGAGACCGGCCGGGCACCGCAGGGCAAAAACATCTACTACAAGGTACTAAACTGAATGCTTTCTTCAGTGGTGCACAGGTACGACATTGGATGGAGCATTTTGTAACCCATGCACCTGTTTTCCCGTGTATCCAGCAGCTGAAGAGCTGGTGCGCTGTTGACATCTGCAATTGCCGTAGTACATCAGTCCTTTGTGTTTTAAAGAAATCATCTTATTGTCTGTCCCAAGCGGCAAACCCCTGGTGCTGAAAAATAAAGTCAAAATGCCAAAAAAGTGGCATTAAAAGCGAGAATCTCCAGAGAGCCCCATGTACCAACGGGTACAGAAAACATATGTATATATGTCTCCTCAAATGAACTGGCTAGTTTCTGAAATGATTCCCCAGGAAAAGTGAACTGCATTACGAGCTTGTAAGAGACTACTTAAAGAGGAACAAAGAAGAAGAACAAAGGCCATCTGCAGAATAACACAGAAAAGGGGCTGTTTTTAATTTAAAAGTCTGCTATATCCAACTTTCCGTTGCTTTGTGAAGAGGAGTTGGACAGACAGAATTGCTTATGAATGGTTTATTTACACCATCCCTAGCAGCAGCTTAGTTTAAGACCTAAATCTCTATCTTGAGCCTGCCGGATATTGTGAGATTTTCAATGGAAGTGGCCCGAGAAAAGCAGATGGAAATAAGAATGAAATTGGCAGGTTTTAAGACACTTTTGGCAAAAAAATAGATAATGTCAGGAGTATTGTGTGAGGGGGAAAGAATATCTGGAAAAATAATTTGGGTGTGTTCATATGTGGCTTCAAATGATGTGTGGCATCTACTTTGTAGCTACAATTCACAGTCATTTCATGGATTATGACGACATACGTCCGGCAAAATTTGAATTCAACAACCAATCCTGCAATTTATGAACTCCTCTTATTGGTAAAAGTGGAAAGATGTTGTATGGAAATAAGAAGATGTAACAGCAGGTGCCAAAGGCAATGAGGCATATTTGATTTCTAAAAAACAACTTCCGTATTCTTTAATCCAAGCCAAAGTAAGAACTAAGCAGCTGGGAGGCCTAAACAGAAAGACTAAGTCAACAGTCGCGTGCGAGAGTAAAATCCACTTCTGATACCTCTGTAATCCCAGAGTCTGCTCTCACGGTCCAACTTTTCGTTTGTGAGAAGTGTTTTGGTGCCTCGTACTCAAGCAGCATGTTTGATGAATGTGTGTTGCAGAGTGATCTACCTCAGGACATCTCCACTTCGGTGCTGTGGGTGGACAATAAGCCCCATATGATCACTTTGGACTACACCATCCAGGTGCCAAAGGCCACCATCGAAGACCTTCCTGAAGTCAGGTAGAGCGACACGCTGATCACAGTTCTGCTCACAAAACACTGACGCCTTGCATGTACACTGAAGAACTTGCAAGTGGCTGCAAGACATGCAAGTTCTCTGGCTAGAAGCGCGCATCATGTATCACCATCATGTTATATAGCCTCCTATATAGCCTTAATATTGTATGTGTGTGAAGCAGTCGGCTAACTTCTTCTGCAATATGTAAAGCATGATGCCCTGCGACTGTATGAAGTGTTGCATATGAACACATCACCTAGCTCTAACTGACAATATGAGTTCAAGAGCTAGACACCTCAAGCTTCCTGATGCTTGTCTTTTCTCTGCATATGTAGAGCAGTGTCTCTTTAGCATTCATTTCATCAAAGGACTGACTTCAGGCGTCAACACGCATTTGCGTGACCTTTTTGTTTTTTTCCATCTCAGGTGTTTTTGTGAAAATGTTTGCGTTTGATATGTCTCCTCCGGCCCGCCTTGTTCTTTCACGGCGAGCTCTCGTAACGTTGCTTTCGGATCCCCTTCACAGTCAAAGGTCTTCTCACCCGGCGTGTTCAGACCCCATTTCTAACGTGCGCCTGCTTTGTCCTCCCCAGTAAATTCCGTTTGTCCTACTACCCTCATTGTCTGGAGAGCTTCAAGGGTTTACTGAAGGGGGCCTTCAACGGCAAAATGGAGCACAGCGTCTACGGAGATTTCAAGACGTACGTCCCCGGCCAGTCCCAGGCCCCGTGCTACTTCATCCACGTCTGTAAGAAAACAGCGTAGGAGCCCGCCAGCCAGCGTGCAACGCACAAACACACTGCTTGGAAGATGATAGCCCTTAATGTGCTTCTGCTGTCTTTCAGATTTGGGTAAAGTTATGTTTGAATATGTTTGAAACAAATATTTTATCTTTAGATCTTTGTAAACCAAAAAAAAAAAGGAACAAATAATAATATATATACATCATGATATCCCTGTGATCAGGAGAGTTGTAATTTAAAATACTCAATTTATACCTGTGTGCGAACAATTTTGGTTGGTTCTGATCGCTCCAAAAATATATTCAAAATTAGTTGGACCACTGTTTTGCCCGTATCTGGTATTTTTCCACAGCGCTGCTTGTGTTTACCTTGTTTCCTCTTCCTCTTCGTCTTCCTCCTCCCGCCTCTCTGAACTGTGAAACCCGCAGTGAACATTCAAAATGTTGCTGTTCATTGGAGATATTCCTCATGATGGAACACTTGATATTAATCGGCATTAATGGACAAAGTGCTAAGATATATATATATATATATATATATATATATATATATATATATATATATATATATATATATATTCTTAGACAATTGTATTTTTTTAAAGTTTACAACAAGGGTCTTAAAAACATAAAATATAAAGCAGCTGTGTCTTTCCAGTACCGTAGTCGTTCTTTTGCTTTGTGCTTTCGAGCTGGAAAAGAAACAGATCTCCATCTGGCCGACTGCCTTTCTTTAAGTTGACATCGTCAATGAATTACTTAACTCTTAAAGGAGTCCCCTTTTGTTCAATAGTAACCTACCACACCTTTGTCGACGTCACCTAAAAAAAACAGACGAGAGAAAGAGCGAGTGAAGATTGTGAATCACCCTGACACCTTAAGAAAAGAAAAGGCCTTGTTCTGCGGTTTGGAGTGTAACACAAGCGCCGTCAGTCCAATCAACGGTCCTCCACTCTGAAGGGCCCTCGGCTCCCTCGCCACATCCCCTCCAGCGACAGAGCTCAGTGACCTCTGACCTCCTCTGAAGCTGAACAACAAAAGGATTTCTGCGAAGGCTCTTGAGAGAACCACTTCTCATATTTAAATGGAATGTTGCCTCTTTTTTTAAATTTTTTTTTATTTTTTTTATAGCAATTTAAGGTTTTGTATCGGTTCTTTAGTTTCCCTAATTTCATGGTACAATGAACGGTGCTTCATTCGAGCCAAAAGCTGCCGTTAGATTTTCTGGTCGGTAATAAGGAAACAGCACGCTCGGATGAGTCGGACATTATTAGTCCCATTGAGGATTCATCCAAAGCCCGAGGGCAGAATCATTATGGGAACACTCATAAAGTCAGAGTACTGAGCTGGTGGAGAGAAAAGAAGCAAACTGTTGCATTTCAGTAATAACATGGGAAACCCAACGCTCTTTTAAAAATTGTTATCAACCAAAGATAATTGAAAAGTCTTATCTTCTGATCGATCTTGGAACGTTTTTGAAACTTAAATGTCAAACAATTGTGCTGCACGTGTCTCAAATAATAGAGTTTACCCAAATTATAAGGGTAAGATGAAATAATTTATTTTCTGTGTTATTCAGGTAAATTTGCTTTGAAAACCAAATTTATAAAATGTGTTTTTCACTGGAATGAGGACAGCTCCGGTGCTCTTGTCGAACCAAACGTACGGTCCGCAGTAGTTTGTGATTTCACATCAGCAGCTGGCTCAGGAAGTGTAAGAGGAGCCAGATGTTTGAGGGTGGCTTTGAAGTCATGTAGAGATAAAGGTATTTCACAACAGTCTTATATGTTGCCACACAAAAAAAGCAAACATTTTGTAATGAAGAACGATTATTGGCATTTTTTGCATGAAATAAAAGACCATTTTTGACATGATTCACCTGGTGACGACGTTTTTATTTTCAATGACATGTGTCTGACACGATTGGTACTAATTGAATTAGCAGATTGATTAAAGTTAAGGTTCATAAAAATAATCATGGTGACCGAGCTGGATCAAGTAAAGATATTTGTACTTTTATATTTTAATTCTGCGTGATCTAACGCAATGTGAGAATGTCACTGTTTTCATTATCGTGAGTGTCATAACAACAAAGCCACTGATAAAAACATTTTTAGTCTAGATAATGATGTCATAGCCTATATTTTAACAAACCTGTTTTTATGACTTTGCTTCATTTCTTTATGTAACGGGTGAAATGCTCCTTTTCTTCTTCTCTTGTTACCTGTGAATATAACAAGCAATTTTCTTATCAGAATTGTATTTTACTACTGCATCAGCCGTTGTCCTCACAGTGCAGAATACAGGCTGGACACAAGGGGGCGGTATTGCATTACATGTAGCAGTCAAAGTCCCACAGATGAGTGAACTTCTGCCTTTTGTCTTTCTGATTGTTAAATGTGTGATTATATGAATACAATTCTTTAACTTTATCAAAGCTAATTTGACTGTAATGCCTCAGGTCCGGTCTCAGCGTTGTGATCGCTCAACACCTTTTAACTTGCTTTTAAGACCTAAGGCCTTCACATTTAGTTGACTTTGACCTTATTTGAATGTATCACGTTTTTTGTTTTTTTTTACCTTCTTGCTCTCTTTCTAGACACCACTGCAACACATTACAATCCCAAGAACATTAAAAGTCCTGAGCCCCGATAAAACAAACTGCATCTTCACAGCTCGAGTGACATTTCCTGCCTCGTGTGTCTGACCTCTGAACATGAACTTGCTCACCATCGTCCAGCTCGTCCTCCCCGGAGTGGAGCGTCTGCAGCTCATCTCTCCCCATGTCTCAGAGGTATGCGATCCAACTCTGTGGTGGACGGCCGTGCAAAGGAGCTGATATACAAACCAGATGTCAGAACCGTTTGCCAGATGTAGCTGCTCTGCTTTGCTTTGCTCCGGTTCGCGGAGTCAAAACGGTCAAAACCCGTGGCTGGCTTTCCTGGGGAGGATCGCTTTCACGGCACGCCATTGGCCAAATCAAACAAAAACAGAGCGGGCTGAGAGCGGCCGATTGGCTGGAAAGAAGGAGATGAGTATTTATGATTAATAACGGTTATACTGAAGAGCTTTTTAAACAAAAACCGATGTTACGAGAAGTATTTATGCCACAGCGTGTGTTCTTGTATTTCTAGGTCTCGGCACTTTCACATCAAATTCACTTGTCACATTTAGATTTGCTGGCCTCCGCCTCCGTCATGCAGTAGCCTCCAGTTTTAGTGACATCCCCGTTTCAACACTGCTTCTCTACGCGCTGTATCAATACTCTCTGCGTGTACTTTCACTTGTTCCCGGGGAGAAAAAAAAAAGAGAGCGATGCAACAGCCGTTTGTTTGGAGGTAATCTTCTGTAACCGGACCAGAGGGCTGGAAAAATTCATGCTTGTTGGCTGAAAGGACACAATGGTCTGTTGTAATACTTCAGATCCTTGAAATCACTCTGCGGAGGACTTGTGTGTAACTAACCAGACATAAAGAGACGTTTCTCGGAGTTAACTCGCAGCCAATCAAACGTTCGCCTCAGGATTTTGTAATCTACGTCATCTGGATTTCTTTCTTTTTTCTTCGAGATCTTTGCCGTCTTGAAAAGACAAACGCTGATCTACTAGAGTAACGCAGTGTATACAGTACTCTATTCTTAGCCTGTGCTTGTCTGGGTTTGTGTCCATCCGGATAGCAGAGTGAGTTGATAGCAGACAGAGTAGCAGAGTCGTGTTTCAACTGACCCGGAACAGAGCCCGCCAAAAGTCCTTAAAATATTGTTATTTGTGCATTTTATGTATTCCCCTTCATCATTCAATGAGAAATACTGCCATGACGCGTGAGCTCTGACGCTTCACTGATCCATATTTTCATCTCAACGGTGGACGACTTCGGGTAAAGTGAAAGTGGTAACACAAAGTGACAAACAGAGAGAATAGCCTGGGTGTGTTTTAGCCTCTTTCCGCTAGCTGTTTTGGTTCTGCAGCCCCTCAACTTCCTTCTGTTGGTTCACTCTCTCCCTTGAAGGTTAAATTATTCTCTTTAATCTTACTTCAGACACAGCAGACACATGTTTTCAGCAAAACAAATCTCAAATACAGTTGGTGTAGGTCACCTGACCCACACCAAACAATAGACAAAGAACAGTTAGCGGATAGCGATGTAAATAAGCAACAGTCTGGTAACTTATCAACTTTATGAGGTGATAATGTGTCAATGTTGTGTTTACAGCGTGATTCCCTGTCGCTAAGTGGCTAATAACATTGTTTTTTTTAGCTATGAAGAGATTTTTTTACGTTATAGGAAAAATACTCATTTGATTGCTTGTCAAAAATTGAGTAGTAGATCATTAACATCTCGTAAACGACAACGTGTTGTTGCCATACATCGGTTTTGAAACGATCATAGTATAATGCGTTCATTTTTGTTTCGATTTTGTTATCTTTGGACAAAGCCAGGCTCCGGTTTCCAGCCCTTATGCTAAGCTAAGCTAACACGCTGCTTCAGAAAAGTGGTATTGATATTATTTAACTCTCAGCAAGAACAAATGTCAATATCATACTTTTAATTTCCATTTAAATTCCCCAACCTAATGAGCAGGAGATCTAAAGGATGAGAGAGAAAAATTTATGGACGTCTTTAATGACTTCCTTAAAAAAGAAAAGGACATTGGAGGTAAAAATAAACACATCTTTGTCAACAAAACCACTTAACAGAGACGCCAGAAGGCCTCAGAGGACACAAGAAGTCAGTGAAACTGTTGAAGTGAGAGTGGAAAAAGATGCAGCAGGAATCCAGAGGTGCTGAAAGAGAAAACGCTGAGAAGGGGAGACAAAAATCAGACAGTATCTTACTGGCTCCTGTTGCTTCCACTGTTTGCTGCCAGATGATGGTTTTCCAGATGTTAAAGGTAGGGAGGAGTTGTGGAGGAAGAGAAAAAAAACAACCTAAAATCCAGATTTTTATTTGTCTTCCTGTGAGTTTCCAAGGCCGCTCAGAGCGCGAGGTAAGTGGCTGCAAACCCTTACAGGTGAGGGCCTCCGAGTGCTTTGATAGCCTCTATTATCCTGCAAGCACTTGCCGAAACAATAGATGTGGGGGGGAAAAAAAGAAACTGTCGAGCTTGATGGCTTGCCGTAAACTCCATGAACTGCAGTCTGTCCCCTCACCTCCCCACACACACACCCTCTCCCCCTCCACCTCTCCCATCTTTTTGACTTCTTCCTCCCACATCACTGATCGTTTTCCTTCCAGGGCGTATGAGAGATTATGTTTTTATGTGTTTGTCATGTGAATATATAGCACTAAAAGCCTGGCTCTCATTTTTCAATCCCCTTGCATGTGTGTGTGTGTGTGTGAGTGTGTGTGTGTGTGTGTGTGTGTGTGTGTGTGTGTGTGTGTGTGTGTGTGTGTGTGTTTAGGTATAGGATCAAGAATAAGGAGTCCCAGTTGTCTCTTTTCGAGTTTCCTCTTCTTGACTCATGATGAGAAAAGTGGACAAAATGAAAGAATGGATAGCCTGCGTGTTTGTGTGTGTGTGTGTTTTGTCGCATTCTCACCTCTGCCCGTGTGTGTGTGTGTGTGTGTGTGTACACATAACGTGTTTGTGTAACAGGGCCTTCTTGGATCCCTCGCTTTGGCACGTGGCCAAGTCGAGGGTCTGCGAGCATTTATAGAAAGTCGTTACAATAAACGAGCGGGTCACAGCAAAAAACTTAACAGCAGCTCTGGGGGTTTTCCAGCCCCTCCATTCGGCCGGTGCCAAGACACTGTTTAGTCCGAGGAGGCTGGAGATATTGAATATCTTGTCTAGTGTTACGCTGGGGAAAAGCCTTATCCAGACTGGGCCCATTCTTTCCCACGTGAATGGTGTGCGTTTCTCTGTACTCCGGGTTTGTGTGTAAGTGTGTGTGTGTGTGTGTGTGTGTGTGTGTGTGTGTGTGTGTGTGTGTCTGGAGGGACGGGTATGAGAATCAAGAAACGGCCAACATCCTCCTACTGCGCAGAGAAGGCCTGAGGAACAATAAAGCCTGAAGAGTGAAGGAAGCACTCTGGCAGGAGGCCCGAGACTGGACAACGGTCTGCCTGTTTCAGGTCCTGCAACAAATAAATGAAAGAGTTCCTCTCTCTCTCTCTCACACACAGACACAGACACAGACACACACACACACACACACAGATGAAAAATAATACGGAAATCGATATGGACCTGGACAAGGACAAAACACATTCAAGCCGGTAATTAATCTGCAGGATTTGAGAGCATGAGCCACATTTATTAACGCAGGAGAAGTGTTGAACTCCATTTCTTTCTTTTTTTTTTGTGCTCTCTCCGCTCATGATCTGTTGAGATGGGAACGTACTGTACACAGCGTGATGTTCAGGCAGGCGCTGAAATGATGACTCTTCAGGTCAAGGTTTTTTCCAAGGAGTCTTTTTCAGGACAAAAGAGGTCAAAGTAGAAGATGACGCACCTTCTAAACTTCCACAGGTGAACACTTTCTCTGCACATTTTTATGACATTTGCTATGACTATTTCAGGACATGCTTCAGTGCAATAGCATGCTATGGCTCTTTTATTACTTTAGATGTGGCTTTTATATGACTTTATTAGTGAGTGACCAGCAACTAGTAGAAGAATTATAATTGTAAAGCCTACTGAGGCACCACTTAAGATCACATTTAATCTCAGCGCATTGAGAGTACTCATCCAGACAGCTGGCATCAGTATGTTTAGAGATGCATACCCGAAATATTCAAAATGTCACATAAATATTGAATAAATGTGTTGTTTTTGTCAAATCTGGTCATTTTTTAGCATGCAGCTATGGCTCAAACGTGACACTCCCTTCCATCAGTGGCGTACTGCATGTGAGACAGTTGCCCTGCACCTTAGATTCCCAAAAGGCCACAGCTTCTGTCTGTGGTCTCAAGTAAAAGGCAGCAGGCCCTCTTCCCACGCCAGCACGCCTCCAAATGCAGCTTGTTTCTCTGTTTCATTTACAGCCGCTATGTGCACAAAGAGTTATTCACGTGCAACTGAAACATTTCACACACAAGTCAACCGAGTCACCAACGGCCTCGGTCAGATCTCTCCGCACGTCAAAGCGATGACTCAGACGGTCCGCTGAGTCATTTCTCCTGCTCCTCTCGGCCTCAGATAACCTGAAACTCCAGCTAAATCCTTATTAGCTGGCCTCTTTTTGCTGAATTATAGGTTCCCCTTGTAAACAATCCCAGGCCAGACAAACAAGGAGCTGTTGCATCAGGATATAGGTCAGAGGTACCTCGCTGAACCAGACGTGAATCCTTTACTGTTATAAATACGCAGAACCGATGGAAATACTTTCCATCTCATTTCAGCACTACCCCTATTGTTGCATTCATTTGAAGTTAAAGGCAGGATACATGTACCGTTTAGTTGTATCACTGGTACCACTCCCACTCACAACCAGGGTTTAAATTAAAGCCATAAAGAAAATACCTCCCACGTTGTCATTTCCCACTGAAAAAGCACTTAAAAAGCAATATTAGTTGAAGAAAAGAGGAAAGAGATTAAAACCAGCTCATGTGATTTTCCAGTGGCTTTACGAGATGCACCATCAGAGATGTAGAACAGCAAAAAGGGGCTTTGTTGACATGACACCCTCCGTCCTTTTATCACGGATGCAGTTTGGTGGAATCAAAACAACGTTGCTGGCCTTTCTGGGAACACAAATCATGCTTTTAATGTCCTCTTGGACCACGTTCGAACGACAATTCCAACTTTATGGTGGGTTGTTAAAACAATACCAACCATCGTCACACAGAACTTCCCTTTGCTGGTGTAGCTACGCAGCAACCAGATGAAGAAGAAAGAAAACATCAGTCACTGAGAAAGGCTTTCCACGGAGAGAGAAAGCACATTTACTACCGTCTGCAGCCCCCTG
The DNA here is from genome assembly GCF_023055335.1 of Clinocottus analis. NCBI lineage: Eukaryota > Metazoa > Chordata > Actinopteri > Perciformes > Cottidae > Clinocottus > Clinocottus analis. Next base: position 3,446,258 of record NW_027175898.1, read on the forward strand.
CAACAGACGACTCGACCGTTCTCTCTCGTAACTCGAGCGTTACGGCACATTTTCTACAATAAAATGAATCCCGCGGCGCACCGACAAACCCAAAAGAGTTACAAAATGTCCCATTGTAGCATGCTACAGCAGATATGGGAGGTAACTATTGTGCTACCTACTGCCATGGAAGAGTATTTCATTACTAGGCCAGCCACTATACTGCAGACTCAGACGCTCAACAATGGAAAATTATTTCCATTAATATTTTTTTGAACTGATTAAGTGAAATTGGGCATTTTCCCACGGCACACCTGACTATCTCTCACGGTCTCCTACTTGCAGTTATATATGCTCCCATTACAGCCTCCAGTATTACTTCAGCGGCATCTCTCTGACTACTTCTTGGCAAAAAGCTGTGAAGAAGTAAAACAGGGGCGGGGGGGCTCTACTGTATGCCATTAGAGAGCTCACCATGTGGCAGCAGTTAGAGGATCGACTGTGGTTTCACTGGTGTGTAGAAATGGATACACACACCCCGCCCCAACTCACTCTCTTTGGACAGACAGTTAACCGCTTTCTTTTGGACCCACAAAGCCCGTGAACAATGGACACAGTGTTCTCAGGACTGTCCCTGAAAATCCCCACAGCGAGAGCTCGCCTGTGCGTGTCTCCTTTGTGCGCGTGGAAGTTGCACCGACCGCGCGTGCCAGTGTGTGAAAGTGACATCTAGATGTTCGTTAGGATGTGCTTGCGGGTCCGTGTGTGTGTGTGTGTGTGTGTGTGTGTGCGCGGCCTGTGCCACGTCTCAGAGAACTGGAGGCACATTCTTCGAGCGGCCCGGAGGAAGCAGAGGGTCTTTTCAGGTGGTACGACAAGATCGCTGTTTGACTTGGAGAGGCCGACTGTTATTTCTGTCCAACCTGCGGCCGGCTGGCAACGCTGTCTGAAACGGACGCGTTGGGCCACTGGGAGGGGAACCGAGCGGAGGGATGAATGGGAAGGAGGGAAGGAGGGATAGAGAACTGAAGGAGGGAAGGAGAGCTCACACACCAAAGATGGTTTGGAGGCTAACTGAAGAAAAACAAAGCGCACAGGGTGTTGAGGCCTAGGAGTCATAGCTGTCTCGGCTCTAAAGAACCGTCCCATTGACTAACCTCCGGATTACACACACTCACTGTGTGTTGTTGTCGTTTCTTCAGGGAAAATTACAAAGTGGTGTTTGTTTCTTTAATCTGTACTCAACAGGTGGCTGAATTCTCTTCATCACACAAAGTGACATTACCGCACCCTACCGGGTTTATCATAAAGGAAGACGAGTCATGTGGGTCAAAAGGTCAAAGTTGTGCAGCATTAAAGGGCCATAGTCCGGTTAGTGCACGTGAACTTGAGACCGCCGTGTGGATCACAAGTGTAAAAATGCACTTAAATAAAAACTAGGTCAGTTAAAATGAAAACGTCATTTTTTTAAATGCATGTTTCTAAAAAAGGATCAAATTAGCATCACACAACAGAGCCCTGCTATCACATGTTTATAGACTGCACTCTGCGGCGTGTGCTTACTGATGATGAGTACACCAGCACCTTCCTCTGCGTCACCTCATGTGAACGAACCACAAATGAGACACGACTCAGACTCCTCGACAAAAATGACCATCCGGTGCGATAAGCGTCTCCAGCAGAATGAAACAGCACCCAAAGCATACGGCCAAAAGAGCAGTCTCGATCTTTTCTAATGGACGATAGTGCATGATTTCCAAAATGTTGGGACTATAAACTCCATGTTACAAGCTGCCAGAGAATAAGGAAGCGCTCATGGTGAAAAAGCGGTAAAGTGCGGTGCTTGGCGGTGGTGTGACCACGAGACAGTAGGTGTAGGCCTCTTCCAGGGGAATCACAGTTCAGTTGCTGTTGTGTGCTGTTAAAGTGCCCCGCTGAATTCCTTCTGTCCGCACCATCTTTCAGGTTGGATGCACCACACATGCGCTTCATAACACAATTGCTGCAATTGGAGACAAACTGTGCTTTGGGTCGGAGACAAGAACCCGAGGGACCGGGAGAGTGGCATTAATCAGACACAGATGACCTGGCTTGCCTTATACAATAAATGCATCCAAAAGGGGAAAAGAAGAAGAGAGAAAAAAAAGGAAAAAGGTTGACATTTGAAAGTTAGAAGTGAAGAGAGAAAAGGGCTCTTAAAAAAAAAAAAGCAGGGAAGGACATAAAGGGTTAGATCGAAGCTGACGTCCTCACATCGAGGGGTGCCAGGTCTTCCTCTATCGACACTTTACTGCGTCCGATCTTCCCATCTACGATCCTGCCCGTCTACTTTGATGGTTCCAAGAGATCGTGGTGCAGAGCAGGAAAGGACATGACTTGACAAAATAGGACAGCTGGCCAATGGGGAGGGAGGTTTAGCTTATCAGCTGATCCCAGAGGGTCGTACAGTTGGTGTGGAGGAACAAGCGAGGATGCGGCAGGACAGATATAGAACAAGGTTAAAGGAGGACGGCGCTTTGTGGATGCTCTCCGGCTGTTCGTTCCCCTCCTCCATCGTTTAGCCTCATTCTTTCTCTCTGGTCCGTCGGGCCACGTCGCCGTTACGCAGAAACAAGGCGACAGATTCAGGGCCTCGACGGGAAAACCTTGTGACTTGTTGCCGAAGATATCGGTCTTCAAACAGGGTGCGGCCTTTCACTTCGCCTGCTTCACGCTCACGACTCGCCCGGATCATTTGACACAAACAGAGATTAGACACCGATGAGGAGAACATGAACGTCACAGGGTCTGAATGTCAGATTAGATTTTACTAAATGATTATCATGGCAGCGCATCGACGGCTGATGAACCTTTGTTTAAGTTTCATTATCGTCACATCTGATAACTGTGACCTGGAGCACTCGGTTAGAAGACAGTCGGGATCTAAAAGTTACAAAATTGGCATATTCAGATATTCAAATATATATATATATATATATATATATATATATATATACACCACACTGTCAAGGACCGAATAAACTGTTAAATAAAACTGTTATTAAGGAAATATAAAATAATAAAAGATTCAAATTATAATCCTACATTTTTACGCGGTTAACAAATAAAGTTGTAGTGAATTTTTGCATAATTGTGGTTGAAGCCGCTGTCTCTGTTGTTATTTGTCCACTTGGGTGGAAGCTGTAAACACACCAGTGTTACCAGCTGTACAATAATCATTGCTTTTGTATGATCATTTTGTCATTAATGCCAAAAGTGTGAATAATTTGACCTTTTCACGACTAGTATTTGATCTAGCTTTCAATTTAATTCCCAAATAGCAAAATATGGGTCAGGTCAACTTCTTCTCTCCACTTCTGTAATTTAGGACCATCCTTCATCAAAATGTTTGACAGTTATGATGAATGAGTTAGCGAACAGCTTTCTCTTTACACAGCAGAAACAAAAGCAACACCAGCGTTTACTTGGAGTTGTGTTTCTGGTCATGTGATGAAGTCCAATTGTCACTATTTTTGTCTCCGTTTTGGTCTCCACCAGCTTTAGCTGTTGAACGCTCCCCTACGTCACCAGATATTCATGAACATTGTCGGCCTGCTGTTTGCTGCTGGGGAGCAAAATTTTTTTTTTTTTTTTTTTTTAAATCTCTAAAGAACTTGTGGTTGAAGACGCCGCAAGTTTTCAAATTCAGGCGTCACAGCAGATGAAATGCATTTCTTTCCTTCCTCTCCGGTCGCGATTCATCCGCCGCTTCGTCTGCGCAGCGTGAAGGACTCGCTGCAGTCGAGGATTGAGGACATGCGGCACATTGCAAGTGTTTATCAAACTCCGACAGCTCCTTTCTACACTGGAAAATACAGACGCATTATGCTGGAGGGAGAGACCCAGAAACATCAACAACAGCCAGCGAGCTGTGCTTGTTACGTAAGCTAAAGCAAATTGATCCTACGGGGATCGACTTGTTGGGCTTGAGCTGCAGTGACATGGATGAAGATTCAGGCGTCACAATCTGAACGCGCTCGCAGAGGGCAACTCGTCGGCGTCGTCCTCTTTATTCTGATCTTAATAATATAGTTCAGGGTCTGATGATTGCAGTCGTTTGGCTTTTAAGTCTAACAACAGCCATGTTCTGGTTATTCATCTTCAATCAGCAGAAGTCATAAGAAGAAATATGACATAGGCTGCTGCCAAAGATGGGCCGTATCTTTGAATACCGGTTAAAGATAAGGAAGCACAAGGAGCCAACCATCTGTCCGTGTGTGTGTGTGTGTGTTTGTGTGTGTGTGTGTGTGTGTGTGTGTGTGTGTGTGTGTGTGTGTGATGTCGCCCGGTGTGAACGTAGCAGCACATACACACCTCCCTCACAAGGAGGAGACCAGACGGGGGACGAAGCAGAGGAACTCTGTGAGGAGGGAGACGGCAGAACAGGGAGGAAAAGAAAAGGGATGGGGGAGGGAGGGAGGGAGAGAGAGAGAGAGAGAGAGAGAGAGAGAGAGAGAGAGAGAGAGAGAGAGAGAGAGAGAGAGAGAGAGAGAGAGAATCCTGACAATATGTTTGAAGCTGTGAGAGACAGAGGTGAGGCGGGTGGAGGAGGGGCGGGACCTCCGAGGCTCTGGAGCCAGCTCGAGGACCTTGTGATGCAAAACCAGTCCTCGGCAACAGACAGTTCCCATGGCAACGGCGAGCTGCCAAAGTTCCTTGTTGACAAATGACAGCTCTCCTCTCAGCACTCGCCCGAGATGTGTGTGTGTGTGTGTGTGTGTGTGTGTGTGTGTGTGTGTGATTTGGCAAGTCCCCATCTTTGCCTTAAGCACGGGAGGGTGAAGGGACAGAGAGTAAGAGAGAGCATTGTATTTTATATGCAGACAGGCATACAGTATTCAACACACACACACACACACACACACAGTATTCAACACACACACACACACAGTATTCAACACACACACACACACACACACACACACACACACACACACACACACACACACACACAGTATTCAACACACACACACACACACACACACACACACAGTATTCAACACACACACACACACACACACACACACACACACACACACAGTATTCAACACACACACACACACACACACACACACAGTATTCAACACACACACACACACACAGTATTCAACACACACACACACACACAGTATTCAACACACACACACACAGTATTCAACACACACACACACACACACAGTATTCAACACACACACACACACACAGTATTCAACACACACACACACACACACACACACACACACAGTATTCAACACACACACACACACACACAGTATTCAACACACACACACACACACAGTATTCAACACACACACACACACACACACAGTATTCAACACACACACACACACACACACACACAGTATTCAACACACACACACACACACACACACACAGTATTCAACACACACACACACACACACACACACACACACAGTATTCAACACACACACACACACACAGTATTCAACACACACACACACACACACACACAGTATTCAACACACGCACACACACAGTATTCAACACACACACACACACACACACACACACACATAGTATTCAACACACATACACACACACACACACACACACACAGTATCCAACACACACAGACAGTATTCAACACCCACACACACACACACAGTATTCAACATCCACACACACACAGTATTGAACACACTTACAAACACACATACACAGTATTTAACACACACACACACACACACAGTAGTATTGTGTAGTACAGAGATTCCCAACCAGGGTGCACTGGTACCCAGAAGTACCTCTGCAGTCGTCAGCGGGTCGAGAGAAGAATGAAGAGAAGCTCAACTTATTAAAATATTGTAAACCATTTGATTAGAAAAGAAAGAATCAGATCGGGGAAAACTTAACGTCGTACATCGTCAAAACAGTTAAGAAGAATAATGGATGAATGGGCGATAGCTGGCCAAAGAACACTAGAGGCTAACGTTTAATATTTAGTAATATTAATGGATTAATGGTGAAAGGGCTGATAAACGATTGAAATAAGTAATCATGGATGAACGGTTGAAGCATCCTCTGCAGACCGCACCTGCCTGAACAAATATTGCAACGATTATCCACTTTTATTAGTAAGCATCCATTTGTAACATGACAGGTGGTGTTGATGAGGAGGCGTGCTCCTGACAGGGCTGTAACGCTGTGATTTAAAAAATAAATACAAATAAAAATGTTGAGGACTACTGGTGAAATACATGCATGCATCGTAAATACATGCCTCCAATGAATATCCACGTCATACAACCATTGAAATGAGTCACTGAAAATATGCATTTCTATTAAAAACAAAGTAGAGGTGATCATGAGAAGTGGAGACAGAGGAAGGTGGGGACAGAGGATGCTGGAGGCAGAGGAAGATGGGGACAGAGGAAGATGAAGGCAGAGGAAGATGGGGACAGAGAAAGGTGGAGGCAGAGGAAGATGGGGACAGAGGAAGATGAAGGCAGAGGAAGATGGGGACAGAGGAAGATGAAGGCAGAGGAAGATGGGGACAGAGGAAGATGAAGGCAGAGGAAGATGGGGACAGAGGAAGATGAAGGCAGAGGAAGATGGGGACAGAGGAAGGTGGAGGCAGAGGAAGATGGGGACAGAGGAAGGTGGAGGTAGAGGAAGATGATCCTCCATCCTCACCTCCCAAAAGAGCTCAAGACAGTCAGCCCTGTGATTAAACCTCCCCACTTCCCACACACACACTTTTGCAGTCATAATAACAGGAAATCATGAGGAAGTGCTTTTTTTCATTCTTTTTTCGAGGGTACAGGTGGAACGGTGTGTGTGTGTGTTTTATGCTAAAACAAGTGAGCACTGCAGGGGCAATAGAGAGGACATGGAGGAGCGTGGAGGTGACTGCTCCGAGCACAAAGTCAGAAAGACGGACGAGCGTGGAGCGGCACGGCGACGCCTGAGACGTGCGGCGCTGCCCTCCGCTGAGCATCAGACAGACGGGAGGCGGCGGAGCGCAGGAACTCGCACACAAACATCATTGTACTGTGTCGCACTGCAAATGAACAAACGCGGATGCAAGATTCATTTTGTTTTTGAAACATTTCTTTTACTGATCTTTACACTTGTCACAGAACATCACACAAAATTATCAAAGCAGACTTGCTCTTTTTTTTATTTTTATAACAGACATTGCAGTTACACGATCTCGTCTCAAAAAAAAAAAATACCGCTTTGTCAGTTGTTTTTTTTAATCTTCAAAAAAATACCACCGATAACCAGTGACTACTGGTTGTTTTTTTTTATTATTTCGGGCTTAGAGGAAATAAATGAAATAGGCTGGTACTCGACTTGTCTAGTTGTAGATGTGTAACTGTTGTCAAAACAGTCCAAGGGATGCACAGCTGTTATTTTAAACATCCGGGGAGAAAAAGAAACAAGAGCCAACAGGAATAACTCCCCCTTACAAACCGACTGAGACCATCCGATGCTCGTACCTCAGCTTCAAGGTACGTCACACAACAAACAAAACACTGACCGATATAATCCGTACATATTTTTTCAACAACTTTGGTTTGGGTTTGCCATCAGTGTGAGGACCCGAATCTTCAGAAGTGCCAAAGGAGACACACCAACAAACAAGAAACCACGGATCATGCCGACATGACAGAAAGGCTCACATCTGTAGATCAGAACTGGTTCTGTATTGCGTCTGTCCTTGACTGGCTTCTTTTAGTCAAGTTAGATGGAAAAGGAAAGGTCTGTCAGCCCCCGTGGAAATGTGATTTACATATATGGAGTGCACATAATCATAAATTATACCGTAATAGGTACAATGTTCTGCGACCGACCGCAGAACGCGATGGATTATATTCCATCACGATCGATTCCAGATGTTCAGAAACGAGACGGGTCATACTGTGGGAGGAAAATACCTGTATGTTCCTTTCATGTTGCCAGATGAGAGGAGGTCATGTTGGTAAAGTAACTGTAGAAGCTTCAGGAGCAAGAGACTCAGCCTGGAAAACGGGAAGTAAGGCCCCATGCTCCCTGTGATGGTTTACATGTGATTACACGACGCTTCAGACAGATTTAAACACTTTTCCTTTTGGGAAAACCTCATCAACGGACAGACCAACCAAACCATAACGAGCCTTTTCTGATTGAACACAACGTAAAGGATGTCGAGGAGGGTTTGAACGCCATCGGTCTTTTTTGTTTTTAAGACTTTAGCAACTGCCGTTGAAAGTTGGCTTGAAGTGTGTGCATTGTCACGACAGGTAGTGCTAGAAAACATGCATTTTGGAGTAAAACAGGAGGACATTTTGGATGTGGAAATTTAGTTTGTACCTCGCCATCTGAAGGAGTCCCTGCATTTAACTGCACGCCGTGTCCTGTTTCAGTCAAACGCAGTCACTTGGAATGCAAGATACTCTAGTAACGAGAACAATTACAATAACACACACGTTACATGTATCCATAAAAACACTAAGGCACTTGAACTTGAGATTTAATATTTCCAATGTTTACGATTGTTGTCTCCGAAAAATAATTTGAATACACATGGCGCCGCCACTGCAGCACAGTCGCATCGCCATTGCCTGAGACAGCGTCAAAATCAACAGGAACACAAAAAGAATTGCTTTAAATCAGGTTTTAAACTGCTACATCATATCTTGCAAACACACGCACACACACACTCACACACACACACTCACACGCACAGAAGCACACACTTCCCGAACCCGCAACCCCTTGTTTTCATAGGCTTGTTTAGGGTCCCAAAACGAGACCGGTGCACCAATATGAAGCCCCACTTGAGACCTTTTAGTTTTGTGCTGTGGGGCTTGAAAATGGTCTTGGAGACCCTTCACTTCACTTTTTTGGGGGGGATTTATGATCCCACCATATGTGACCTTCGCCCACATAATTGTTTGAGAAAATGTTCCAGTGCCAAAAGTGGACGAGAGCCGTCTGTGTGTTTTCTTTTTCATTCGACTATGACATTAGCACGAGAGTTGAATGCAGTTTGTCTGTGTGCGACCCTGGAGTGTATCATTCAAATAAAGCTGACCTGGCATTACTATAGTGTAGGTAGCTCACTCATCATCGGCTATGAGGAGAGATATTCTTCAACTGATGACAGTTGTCGTCATCATTACATTTTTATTTTAACGGACTTCAAATGCAAGTCATTTCTGGAAAAGCACAGTCATTGTCTGTGAGCCCTGCGGTTCCAAATGCGGACCTTGTGGAGCTCCGCGGCCTTAGAGTCCCACTGACATGGTCTCACATCCTGCCCCTCTTCCTCCTCTTCCTCCTCCAGCTCTCTCTCCTCCTCTTCCTCCTCTTCCTCTTCAACTCTATTTGTCATGTGGCTGTCCTCCTCTGTCCTTGTGCGACCCACCGAGGTCCTAGTCCTACTTTTCTGGCTTGACTTGTCCTTAACAACATTAAGGAAAGGCCCAGCTTCTCTTCTATCAGTCTCCTCCTCCTCCTCTTCTTCCTCCTCCTCCTCTTCCCTCTCTTCTTCCTCCTCCTCCTCTTCATTTTCCTCCTCCTCCTCCTCCTCACCATCTTCCTCCTCATCTTCATGCTCTTCTATGGCCACTGTCAGCCCTAACTTACTGTGGCCCGCTAGCTGAAAGAAAGAGGAAGAGTGCGGTGCGGACGGGCAGGCTGAGAGAGCGGCATCATACATGGAGAACGGGAGGTGGAGGTAGTGTCCTGCAGCGGCTGCCGCTGCGTAGATGCAGCAGCACGTCTGAGCACAGTCGGGGCGTAGATCCCCCTGCCCTCCGCGGACCATTCGGAAGCGCTTACGGAAAGGCGGCCCGGCTTGGGGCGCCAGGCAGATCCGGGTGGGCAACGCTCCGTGCAGTGCCTGGTTAGCGGGGTTGGCACCGGGCGCCGGAACGCAGGGCCCAGCGGTGAACGCCGGGTTGGGTGGGAAGCACCACTCGGTGCTCTGGAGAATGATCTCAGCTCGTAGGCGCCGAAGGAGGTTGTTCACGAGGACGGAGCGGCGGAGGAAGGCCTCGGGGTCGTCGATGAACCGCATCTTCTCCAGGGAGAGGCGCAGCACATGGGCACGCTCCTCCAGGACCGGCGCAACCTGAAGGACATTGTCCCATTAGATGGATGCAACCTAAACAGTGAGGTTTAAACAGCCAGCGGTCCAGATTCAATTCATTTGCATGAGAATCCTGGATCCTACTTTTGACTTTTAAAGTCAAAGTCGAAAGCTCATTTTGATTTACAAAGCCCTAAAATGTGCTGACTGGCAGTAAATCTGTAACGGCGTCATTGCATCACAGAGTGGAATAGGCATTTTGGACACAGCCAAAGTCTTTATAAAATCATTTGAACGATGGTACAATTTATTTTCTACAATAATATACTTAAGGAGTTAGTTGATTGGATTCAGTTTTGATTTGCATGATCTCATTTAATAATAACAAACATGTCAGGGATACATTACATATAATTTGACCATAAGATGAGTTTTTTTATTTTTTTACAGCAGCACAGTCTAATGCCGTTAGTAAAGAGTTTGGCATTGTAATAAGCACACTTACTGTAGAATACACTGTGTACTCTGAATGTGAGTCTGTCAATACTTACGGTTTGGCAGTACGTCCTGAAGCTGAAGCGAGGCTCCTCGTCATCATCAACAAACTTCCTCTTAAAGTATGCAATCCTTGATACTGACACATGATCAGGAACTCGCCTGCAGGGGGTTTCTGCAGAGAGACCATACGTTTATGTGATTTTGAAATGTAAAAATGGCATAATCTTTTTAAAATGCTGTAATAGACCATCAAATTGAACTGCACATCAAACTTAACACATCTTAAATGGCTTAGTGAAATAACTATGATAAAAAAAGTGTATTTAAGATACATTTTGAAAAACAAAAAGTAGCCTTCGAGGCATCAGGCTATTCGGGAGGAACCCGTTTCTTTGGAAACTCAGTAGATACTGAAATGACTGTTTGACAATGTAAATAAGCTCTTCCTTAAAACACCTCGACAAGCAAGTTCACCATCTGCTGCAACCTGCGTGCAGTACCGCTGCATGCTTAACGTGATCTTACATTCTGTCTGATGGAGTGCACCTAGAAAGCTGTAACAGCGGGGCCGTGACAGGCAAACACTGTCGGATGGTTGGACAAATGAGTGTAATTTCCAGGTATGAACACTAAGGACTATCAGCTGTGGTGCAGAAACATTGGTGAACCTCATCAAATAACTTTATGGACCAGCATCTGATTAAATCCAAAGCACGTAAATGAGTAAACAAACATCTGTGTTTGGGCTCTGCACCTTGCGTAAACGTCTCCGCAGAGCCGCATGGCGGCGCCGTGTTCGACAGGCAGGTCTTAGTGCAGCGCTCCGACTCCCATATAGGCTGGTATGTGGAGAGCGGAGGAGGGTCTCCTTCTGGGTCCAGGAAAGGATTCATGGACAAAACTAGGGTCATCTCTCTCTCTGATTCAGGTCTGGAAAAGAGAAAAAAAAACAAAAATAGAATGGAGATCAGCACAATTATGGAAACAAACTCGGTCAAACCCCTGATAAGTTTGAAATCTAAACATAAAAATACTTCAGGATTATAAGAGATGACATGATGAGAGGAATAAAAAGCCTCGATGAACTAAGGTAAATTTAGTTTCCCTCACTATATTTTGTTAAATAATATTAGTGGACTCAACCAGTTTGCTAACTATTTATTAACACACGTGATCTCCGTAAATCCAACAAGCAGTCTGCATATGCTTTCCTAATGATGTGATGAATGTTAACAAGATGTTTGTCTACAATACTGGCAAGTGTGCCGGTGTTGCGTGGAGGAATAACCATCTTCTGCGCAAGCTGCATGACAAATCTGAGCGATAATAATGGTGAGCACAAAGAAAATTGGCAGATGGCTGGCAACTCTGATATGCGTGGTACTGTTACAAGTGGGACACAGATGGGAGCGATGACACCCACTCACACCACGAATTCCCTATTGATTAGCTGGTAGGAGAGTTAGCGAGATGTTTGACACGCGGGTAGCTCTGTGAAATGGATCCCACACATCACGTATGGCACAGCGAGGCTGTGTCAACAGCGTGTTAATCTCGAAAGCAAAGGAGCCGCGCTCAGTGCAAATAGGTCCAGGACACGCGGCAAACAACTCGACAAAAGGTATCAAATAGGCACGGTGTGCGTTTGATTTGAATTCAAGTGTGTTTTTGTTGGTTTCCAAATAATACAAACAGTAATATGAAGCCATATCACCTAGTGCTTAAATTAAAGTGATGCAGGAGAAGTTTGAGGAGGACACAATACTTGGCAGCGACTGATAATGGCCTGCCAGCTGAGCTCTTTTCAAACTGGAAACAGAGCCCCACTGTGAAGACACTGAGCGCACCGAGAGTCAAAGTCTGTTGTGCCTCTTTGAATCCGGGGAGAGAAACTCTATCGCTCTTTTGATCACGGTGAATGGCTGTCATTTGGTTTGCTGTTGATTCCTCCCCTTCATGCAGAATGCAAAGCCAGCTGTTTCAGGCATCAGCGGCTGGACCGCCTTGTCGCCTCCTTTCCTCCTGCGAGCTCCTCCGGGCCCCTCCCCTACCAGCCCACACCAACAGATATCATTGCCCACAACCCAGCTTGACACAGCAAACTGAGGCGACACCATCTCAAACTCACCCGTTGGGTAGCTGATTAAAATGTCCGCTTCAATAAGCTCCCCCCTTTGCTTGGATGAACAGTTTTATTTCTGTGTGCTGCTTCTCTAGGGTTTGCTTTTAACCGACTAATCAGACACACCTAAAGCCACGCTGAAACACCACCGTAGGCAGTGCTGCTCCTCCCAGACCCATCTAGCCAGCCCCAGGGAGTAATGGATTACATAGAGCAGCATTACCTTTTTCATTTTTGAGGGTTCAGCGAGCAGGCTTTAATATCATCTCCAACAGTGCAGTACAATGTTTGTATCACCGCCGCACCAAACCATCTGCAAATGTTATGCTCCATCTTACATGAACAAGACCCCCTTCTGAATTGACACTTTGTTGCGAGGTTTGGCGTCCTGGTGATTGTGTGTTGTTGGGTTCAATAGCCGATAGAGTCTACCAAGACAAACTGACCACGGGACAGTGGTTGCAAAAATCAATACCATATAGTCATAATACGCCAAAGATATATTGACAGTTTGGTTGCATTGCCAGGGTTAGAGCACACGGGGGGGCTTAACCATTGCAAAGGAAAAGAAGTCACACAGCTCCCGCCTGATGTTTGAGTTTTGACAATATGAAGCCAGCTAAATGAATTTCTGAAGAGGAGACACATGTTTTTGTGGTGGGGGGCAAAGGCATCTGCATCTTTTGAAGATGCAGATGCATGCAGGTCATTGCAGGGTTTGAAATAAATGCTAACTTTAGCATGCTGACATGCAGTAACGTGAACACTTATCACCTATGTTAATAATGGTCATTAGGAATAAACACAAAGTTTGTTTTTTAATGTCATTAGTGTTTATGTATTTTTTGTATACACCCCAAAAGGTAATTAGCTTAAATGTTGATTTGTTCATCCTTTACACTTTTGTATTTTACTACTTCAGTCATTACATTAGTCTCACATTATCTCTCAACAAAAACGTCTGATAATTCACATTTTGACAAAGCCAGTTGACAGTGTTTGCAGGTGGGACGCTGGTGATGGATCACATACTTATCGCTGCAACAGTGACTGCTACTGGACTGTGGGGGACCTGTGCAGAGAGGGTGGGATCTGATCATCAACCTATGGCGGGTGAAAAGAAGCAGCTGGTGACTCAACGTGTATCAGAGGAGACGCATGATTGTCCTACGATTGCTTCAGGCCAATCGTGATTATCGATAGAGAAAGACCAATTACTCTACAGTTTACTTCCACAATTCCCCAACATATTCAGATGTTAATGCGCTGGAAGAGCTGGAGGGAGAATCCCACTGAAAGACATTAGGTTCTTTCTCTCTGACCGCCAGAGCCTAAAATTCATCTATTCCAGTTTCTGTAATCCATCGTGTTATGTTATGGACTTTGCACATCTTAGTCAAACCATATTATGTGTGCATAATAACCCCCCCGCCCCCCCTCCCGCCAAGGACCCCCAACTAGGGCCAATTATGTCACCGTTACTGAGCGCTAGTGCCATGGTTAATTAGCAGCTTTAGCCCTTCTCATTTTCCCCCTGAGCTGCTGTTTTTATCATCAGCTATTTTCATCTCCATCACCTCCCCTCACCGCCACTGTTGCTACGTTTGCTTGGGCACAAAGAAACAAGCATGCCATCACTCCCTCTGCCCTCTTTAGGGACACCAACTCCCCGCCCGCCCGCCCCCTCCTTCTTTCATCCCCTAGTCTCAATCTCTCTTTTCCTCTCTTTCTCGCTGACATCCTTTCAACAGCGGTCACAGTCTACAGCTCTCTGAACCAGGGGGTGAAAAAAAACAATGAGAATACCGACAGAGCAGCTTCCCCACATGTACAGCAATACTTCTTGTTCTTCAAAGACAAGCGGTGGGAGGAGGAGGGGAGACAGTGTGAACAAGTGTGTGTGTGTGTGTCTGTGAAAGAGGAAGGGAGAAATGGAGGGCTGAGAAATAAAAACATGGAACGAGGAGAGAATAATCCCCCGGGGGGGATATGGTACCTCTCTTTCTCCCTTTCTCTGTTTCCGTCTGCGTCTCGCAGGAACGTGAGTGTGATTGAGAGTGAGTTGAGGCTGCGTGTGCGTGATTGTGTTTTACAGAGAAAAAACCTGCGCGTGGGGACATGTAAGTGTGTGTGTGTGTGTGTGCGTGTGTGAAACACTGCATCACCTCTGTTCACTCTCCTCTGGCTTCATCTCTCTTATCCTCCCTCGCTCACAGCTTCCCTTCCTCTGTCTGACTCTCTATCTCGCCTTCTTTTCCATTACACCCTTTGATGATGAGCAGTTAATTGCGGTGCCAGGGCACGAGCCAAACCGTGGGAGGGGAGACAGAGAGTGATAGAGAATAGGAAGAGAGAACGGGGGGAGAGGCGGAGATAGAGGGAGGGCTGAGGGATGGATGGAATGAGTCAAGGAAGGAACGATAAGTGCCTTAGGAGCCTTGTCATGAGTGGAGACAGATCGCCTGCAGGGATGATTTCTGCTGCTGTGATTGACTCCCTCCCTCCAGCGCTGAGATAGATGCACGCACGCACACACGCACGCACACGCGCACGCACACACGCATGCCTGCACAGACCACTACAGCGTGTTATGTCCTGAAATATTTGAGAAGGGAAGTCAATTGAGGCTACAACAGTCAACTGGGGTGCTCCAGAACAACAACATTGTGTGACCAGAGAGTGACCTTTCTGGATGAAACCTGGTCCATGATGACGCGGTACAGGAACAAGCTACGATGGATACAAACTTAAAGGGAGCTCCAATTTGACAGAGGTAGAAGCCTAAATCCTGTATTACCCACACGTTATGAAAATCAAATGTGTCAGCTTGAGCCAATCGCTGTAATCTGTCTCAGGTCAGCTGGAAACATTAAAAAAAAGGCAGCTGTCTTTTCCACCATCTCATGACGCCAACGTTAGCTTCATTTCCCAGCTGCAGCTGATAAAATCTGCCGATGACGGTCGTCATTTCAGGTCGTAAAAATCTAAGCAACCACCGAGAAAGGAAAAGTCTGCTTTTGAGTACTCCTGTCTGAAATCCGGGACCCACTGTTTCAAACACGAGACCTTCATTGATAAATCTGTAGCCGTTATCATCGTAAACACAAGAGAGCGCGACAGGAGTAGCAACAGTGGGCTTTAGAGAAGTGGTTGATCTCTTTATATGTTCTCATACAGTATAAATAAAACCCAAAGTCATCTATTTATGACACACCATGAGTATCCTTAAGTATACCCCAATACTGGTATTGATTATTTGGGAGTTTTAAAAAAAAAATCACATAGTGATACAGTATATTGGCTGACATTATTAATTCAATATTTAAACCTGTCACATCTTGCACTTTCTCTTGACTGTTCAACTTTATTCAGGGTTTTCCAGGTTTTCCAAAGGAAAGACATCTTTATTTTATGCACAATCTCCCTGCGACAAGTCTTCCGTGTGAGGACTGTGACCTCACCAGCACCGGCTTGTTTTCACATTTTGGAGCCAATATTGCTTCACAATATCCACCGCAGGTTTCTATGATGAAAGAGTCTCTGCTCACTGGGAATCAAAACAAGTAAAATATGTCAACCATGACCTGTAATATGGAATATATAGGGGAGCTTTATGTTCTCATTGTCTGCATTACACCATTTGTGGCTTTTTGGGAGTGTTTAAAGTTTCAAATGACTTGCCCTGGCCCCTATGTTTAAGAATAAAAAAAATATTTTTAAAAAGGATATTTAAGCCAGAAAGGGGGACGATTTGTACAATTATTCTGGGGGAGTATGAAACATGCCTCTAATAAACTTTGTGCTCTCTCTTATTTCTCTGTGGCCTCAAAAATGCTAATCGATCCAGCATGTGTTTGACAGAGTGTATGATGGATCGAGTGTATGCTGAATCGTGTGTGTGCGTTCAGTGTTTTAAGTGCCAGGTTTTTACTAAGTGTTTCCGAGCCTCGGGGGAACAGATAGCAGTGAAAAAAGTTGCGGTTTTCGCATTATATGGATGCCAGATCGCCCGATAGGCTCTTCACAGCACACACACACATGCAGTGTGACATGACTTAACGCAACAAAATCGTGTGGATTCATTTGGGAACCAGGAATTCTGCAGAGGATGAATTTTTTGGGGGTTGAATTTTGTTCGGCCATATTGCATTACCACAAATGTCAGGACACACCCAGCGTACCAAGAACACTAAAATAAACACTAGCATGGCGCACATGCATATATCCACATGGAACATGCATTTATGTCGACAGTCCAAGAACGTGCAGCTGTTGTTGAAGCAACATAGGGCGGCACACTAATTATAAAACATCTGTATGGATAAGCTGCGATCACCATAATTGCTGTAATCACAATTATGGGTCTCTTGGCCAAATCCTTTTTATTACTTTTTCACTTTTGCATTGCAGTAAAATTAGCAGCAGCTTGTAAGAATATGCAGCCTACTTGTCATCTGGTTTAAACCAGAACACTTTCCAGTGACTGGATTTTCATTTCCTTACTTCCATTCTTGCTATTTTTCTCTCTCCAAAAGATGGACAATGTGACAATTTTCTGCCTGATTCTCCGTCATAGCATTTCTCTCGGTGGTTGTTGCCGGTTGTGTGTGAAGGACGAGGATGAACACTTGGCAAACGTTCAGCGTGACACATTACATGATTAAAAGTAGACACAGCAGAATAATGATACATGCAATAGGACTAACTGTGATTATGTGTGAATAACTATCTAGTCCTATTAAAAGTATTTTCTAACTGACAGACAAAATATAAAAAATCAACAGCTCAGAACGTTGGTATGCAAATCACTTAAAAGTGACAACAATAAATCCATCTTTACAGACAATCAGGTGGTCTGTCAGCTCATTATATCCTACAGGAGACGAACTATGTGCATCAACGTTTCATCTTTGTGACGACGTGAAGACACTTTGACACTATTTAATGCGTATCTGTGGTGTTTGTTGAAGCATGTGCCAAGCGATGCCTCACAGCTCCTTTTCATTGGTGGGACTGTTAATATGAAACGGCCAACATGAAGGGGAAGACTGGCGGAGAAGTCAACTGGCATTTCTCCTTTACGTGTAAAGCACTGGGAGGCCGTTGACAGTAACCTTGTGCACGTGCACAAAGTGAGACAAATCCCTTTTCGAAGTCATTCTTGACAATGTCGGCACTTGAAAGTGACAGCCTTTGTGCCTGTCACTACTCATCCCTGTACGGATATAGACAGGTGTGTGTCTGTGTGTGTGTGTGTGTGTACAGTGACAGTTTGTGTGGTGGACCAAATCTAGGCAACACTGCAACATCTCCACACTGAGGAGATAAGTGGGCGGGGGCCTGAAAGAGCTGCCTGTGGATGCCTTGACAGGAGCTTCAACAGCGGGCTTCCTCGGAGCTGTGCTCTCACGGCAGGCACTTTGAGTCTCGCTGCAAGAGAGAAATCTTGACTACCGGCAGAGCCTTCCCTGCTCCCTTGCATACACCTCTTTTGGCTTGGTGCCCGCTGCCTTTGCTCACACGGCGACTGAGCGGTGATGTGATTTGACGGCGACAGGGCCATCGAAATCTGTCACATGTGGAGCACCTGTTGTATCTTCACAGTGCTACCTGGTCGCCAGCATCCCTTTGAGGTGTGCCCTTTTACATCTCCTTTTCCCCTCAGTGACTGCAAAAACATACACTAATAATTATAATACAAAATAAATGGAGGGGTAGTTGCACAAGATTCTGCTGTAATCATATAAAATATGATCCAAAAACAAAATCCTATCTGGTCACACAAAGTATTAGATAAGAAAATCGGATGCTAATCCTCAATATCCTTCGGGCTGTATTCAAAAGATATTTTAACTAATTACTTGGATGAGTAGTAGATTAATCGATTAACAGGGCTGTAGTCAACCATAAAAAAATATTGGTCAGCTGAAATTGTCCTAAACAATCGTTTGGTCGATGGAAGGACGAAGATTTGAAAGATTTTAATATGAACTATCTAGTAAAAAGGTTCTTTACACTTGTCGTTGGTTTGGCTCATGCTTGTTAGTGCACGTGAGCGCGTCCCACTAGTTAGCCCACAGCTGCCCCTCTGCAGCGCGATCACACGGTGGTTACAGCCGTTACTGAGCATCAATCGACAGCGGCATCGTGGGCGCTCAGACGGTAGGTTCAAGGCAACTGCGAAGACCGACCGATGTGGAGCAGAATCCGACCCGATGGCACTAATGACAAGATTTAAGAATGACTACATAGAAATAGTCAACCCTCTTGCCGATGGTCTCGATCACTTATTGAGGGCATCGTGAGGCATCAGTAATAACCTGACACTGTTTTAAAGCCACTCAACAGTTCCTTACATTACTTCAAACACCAAAACACATTGTTGTTACCTAACAAACTGGTGACAGCATTTCAAATCTGGATTATTAACATTAACTTTATGTCTTCTCTTCCACTTTTACTGATGCATTGCCAAGTTTAGTGATGCTTTACAGTCAAAAATGTTCAATTTGCCTTAATGCCTCACAGTTGGCAGTAATGTGTATCACACCGGGCCTCCTACGCTTGCAGCATGCATGTACAGCATGTCCATACTACTTAAATTGCTGTATGTTATTATCATAATTTAGAAGGTTCAGTAAAAGCAAACTACAATTATCAAGGTATAATAAAACATTTAAAAAATGTATTCATGTACAAACTGCCATTTAAACAGTACCTGAGCACATCAGGTAAAAACTGCAGAGCGGGCTAAAGACAAAAAAAGCGGATGACAGAAAATCATCTGATGTTGATCATCATACTGTAACTGAACTGTGAGCCAACATACAGCCCACTTCTTCTCAATATGGAGATGCTACATCCCATCAATATGCCAGTTGGCGTGGGGGTGGAGTGTGTAAGCGCTGGCATATGAGGGCGAAGCCCACAGCAAGGGAGAACAGATAGAGAATAGATAATAAGTGTCATTAAAATCAAGCTCTCCTTTAAAGTAGCAACAACAAAGTGCTTTACGCCATGAATTTAAATTGAGACACTGCGATAGCAAGCTATTAGCCCCCTGCTAGTAGTGTGGACCAGTTACACGGCAACACTAAGAACGGTCACGCTGGGCACATTACACGGAAAAGCCGAAAGATGATTTGAAGAAGTATTTTTATTTTGAAATAAATTGATGCAAACACACACAAAGCTATGCTTCTGGAGTTTTCACAAAAGCCTTCATGCACCGGCTGCCTCCTTCTTTTATACTAACAACAGGATCAATGCTTTGACGTAGGTTTCCTCCCTCACATATTTATGTGTGACATTGGATCCCTGTAAACAGAACTTTGTGTAGGATTAGAGAAAGTAAAACATGTAATCGTGGTGGTTTTGTTTGCCTTATAAGACTTTTAAACCCTGGTTTAGATTACGTCTTGTGCGGGGGGGAAATGCACTAAAGCAACTTCAATGAGACGTCAACAAAGCTGCAAGTCTGGGGTTTGGATGGTATGTATGAGTCAGTCAGAAATGGGATGAGTACGAGAGATGAATACACCCGCAGGATTCACTTTGAGTTGGACTTGGTACTTAAAAGCATATCATATCGTATGCTGATGAAGATGATTCATCCTCGTTAATATAGAAACATCGGTGCACACCTTACATCACAGTGTGTATGTAAAGCAAACACAAACTTTCACTACAAAACACACAAATGACCTTTCAGAGATGTATATTAACATGTGATCCTATCCGTTTCATGATCTAATTTCAGTTTTTTTGTCCCAGGATGCCCTGATGTTGGACAAAAATAACAGCCAATGAAGAGGCATCCTCCCTTGCCCTTTCCCTCTCTTGCTGGGTCTATGTTGGCATTTTCTTAGGGTTGCATCTTAGATTGTGTTTTTGCCAGCTTGCAGCCTGTCAAGAGTCATCAGAGCAGCTTGCTGTTGGTTGAGGGCCGTCTTGGCCGCGGTGGCGTGACTAAGCTGAGCTCAGGGCCCCCGGGGGGGTTTTCGTCCAGCACTCTTCTTGCTGAGTGGTGACACATGTGTTGTGGCAGGGCAGCTGTGCGGCGCTGCATTATGTACAATCTGGGGACGGCCTGTTGTGGCTGTGAGGGCTAACAGGCCAGGGGTCTGAGGACACGTCACTGTCAGAGGTGGACGCAGCGCATTAGAGGCAGGCAAGGGCATCGGTATGCGTCTATTTAAAAAAAAAACAATAGTTTGTAACATTACTGAATGATGTAAATCCCTTTTACACGCCTGAACAGACATTGTTGGATGGATTTTCCGTATGAAGATGAAGGTTGTTTTTGAAGCTAATGAAAGGGATCTGAAACCCACCACAAATATTTACGATATGTGAAAACATTTATGTTCGGGAATGCGAGGCATTTAAAACCGGCGTCTGTACACGTCGCATCAATTCTGGCTCGTCTCAATACATTCATGTTCTTCTGCAGGTCTCAATTCATTACAGAAACACTGGCGTACTGAAAGGAATCTTTGAGGGACGAACAAAAAAAAGAGACCACATTCCAGTTGGAGCAAGTACACGATTTGAAGGTGGAGGATCTCGGGTTGTAAATGCAGCTTTCTCGGTGGAGGTGAAGTCGCAAGGTCCTAGCTATAAATAAATGTCTTGTCACACACCTCCCTCTTTTTTTTGCACTTGTGCAGAAACAAATGTGTGTTCTCCTTTTCTCTCAAGTTGTCCACCTTAGTTAGTTTGTGTGTCTCGCTGGAGCACAAAGCCGTATTCATGATGGTGAAGCCGTGCCTGAAGGGGAAAAAAAGAAGTCTGAGGCTACACCCTGCGGTCCTCTCACTCACACACACGCACACAAGAGTGTGCACAAAAGCAGCTCAACTTGTATTGGCTGAGACCTTTTAACCAAAACAGAGCGGAGAAACAGAGGGACAAAGGGAACGAGATGTGAAGCCCGCATATTTCTTCCTAACTATCCTCACTAATGGCATTCTGTAAGCATTTATTTTTCTCTTTCAGTGGCAATCCCAACTTTCCTTTGTACTGTAATATCTACACCTGCTTTTTCTGCCTTACTGGCAAAGAAAAAAACACCACACATGTGTGTATAAACAGCACACTTCAAGGGCTAATTATGCCATGCTTGGCACCACGAAGGGTAGCCTTCATAATGGATTGAATCTCCCTCCGCGTACACGGCATGTCCTCTACGAGCCATGTTTTGAAATGTTGCTCCAGATGTGAGTCTCTGCACCCCGCTGAGTGAAATGAATGGCGAAGGGGGCTGCAGGCTACCTACAGGTTCACATCCTTAATGAGCAGAAGAGTCTGCTGAGAGCAAGATATGATTGATAGCGCCGCGGCGGAACTGGAAAAGGGGAACCACAGCGAGGGCTTTTGATAAAGACGGTAGGGTGGAGGGATTTGGCAGGCGGCAAAGAGAAGGAATCTGGCATCGAGCTAGATGCCAGGAACCCGTCCACCGTGCTGCAGAGCAGGAGCGCTTCCTCTTGTAACGGCCCCTCTGCTCCAGTCTGTTAGTTTAATCTGAGCTGGATGTTCCTCCCTGTTGCGTGCCTCGCTTTATTCCGCATAACACACTTTTTTCCCCCTCCGAGGGGAAACCAATAGCGAAGGTGGAATTCCTGGCAGGTGACTCCGGATGTTGTTGGCAGTGAGTGGAGGTGAGGCGCATCCAGCCCACTACTGCGTTTGAAGCCCTTTCTTTAACCAAAACCCGTAGATCAAGAAAAGGAGAGACAGGATGGAGGGAGGGAAATGCATATATTGCTTTTACTCCATAAAACTTGCCATGTTTAAATGTTCTTAATCCAAACAGCATCGTTAATGGTCCACTCTGAGAGCCAGTGTGTGTGTGTGACACTAAGTCCACCACAGCACAGAAAATGACATCAAGGGGAGAATGACAACAGGGGCTCACAATTCATCTCAAACCGTCTAAAACCAGCTTATTTTCAGAAGGCAGCAGCGATACAGACAACCGCCACCTCGGGATTTGCAGCCAAACAGCGGTCCCCCACGAAATAATAATGAAGAGAGGCTGGATGGACGCCAGGAGGGTGGCTGGTTATGTCAGCCTGCATAATGTGTGAGACCAGAGTCTCTGTCATGTCATACCAGTGAGCTATTGACAGCCCGGGATCTCATTAATCTTGCAGGATCCCATCTAATTACTCTACTCCAGGGGTTGTTGGGTTTTTTCATACCACAGACCTGCAGTACAGTGAACACATCATGAAGATTGACCGCTTTGCATTGACTGAAGCAATGTTGGCTCATTGACACGTTCTCAAACAAAATGTTTAAATTCAGGCAGCTCTTGCTCTGTAAATAAGTCATCATTATAGTTTTAAACTACACGGAATAACACTGAAAAATATTTAATATGCTTTTTTTTCATCTAAAAAAATAACTTTAACTTAACAAGAAGTTATTGTTGAACTCCGCGTGTAAAAACCTTGTTGAATGATATCCAGAAGTCAACAAGAGACAACATTTAGTCTTTCTGAATGGTTACGTTGTCGCCACAAAGACACAAGCGCTACAATTAAAGTCGCATGAAGAGGCTTCAGGAATAACTTGCGGAGGGAAAAACAACATTGCATACTTTTACTTTTTCTAGACTAAAGCCACTGAGCCGGTTTCCCGCTGGACTTGAGCAGCAGGAGACACGTGAGCTGGAGGCGCGCGAGCTTACCTGTCTTGAAGGGTTTGGACCTCGTCCTCGGCTCCACACTTGCTTTGTGATAACGACAGAAATCCAAGGTGCGTTGAAGAAAGACGAAAAAAGTCCTAGCGAATAAATACTAGCATGTCCTCCGTTGGCCCCTCGCTGCTCTAATTTTAGCCTCCTCGCAGACACGCGTGCCACGCCGACTGTTTAACTACCACTTATGTAATTACTGGTTAATTAGCTAGTTTGTCGGAATACTTGTCATTAAGCGCGCGCGTTTCTCCCACCGTACCCGCGCGAAGCATCCCCGCGCGCCTTTTCCACGAGCTGATGTTTCCCCCCGTTCTTCCGCTCGAGGAAATGGCTCAAACAAAGCTGTGCTCGTGTCGTGGTAGTCCGTTCCGGGTGGCTTCTCGTGCACAAGGCTCCGCGTAGCTCACGTCGTTACGGCTCGCTCGACAGTTCATGTGAATATGTGGCGGAGACAACAACACCAGCGTCGCAGCTTCATCCCCTGCAGCCAACTACTGCTGAGGAGTTCAGGGGCGGCTCGGGAATTTCCCCTTTCGTCCTTCGTGACCCTCATGTCGGTCACTACTCTTGCAGATCGTTTTCCCGATCGATTCAATAGACTGCATTATTGATATACTAATTATGTTATATGTATTTCTGCTATTATTAAACAGTTGTTTTTCGTTACGCTTGTATGTCCAATGAATATGACTCAGTCTGCCATCAATCAAGTGAACGGAATCTTCATTTGTCATAATTCCGACAGCACATGAAGGCAATCTAACACTTTTTTTTTTTTTTTTTTTAGATGGGTTGTGTGTTGGAGATCTGCTCTGCAGGGATGTGACCGACAAAAAGAGGGGAGGGAGCAAGCCCCTCTCATCTGTCATGCATTTCCCCTTTGATTCAGCTGCAGCCACTGAATCTTATTTTCCAGCATATTTCTCCCCCTGGGCCCTTTGTTCTGTGTTCAGCTGTGGAATGTGCTGGAGAACACAGTTAATTGTAAAAACAGTATATCTGATCTTGCTCTCTCTCTCTCTCTCTCTCTCTCTCTCTCTCTCTCTCTCTCTCTCTCTCTCTCTCTCTCTCTCTCTCTCCTGTACCTTTGCTTTGTAGCTAAAACTACCACTTAACGATTCCGGTTTGCGGAAGGATCACACAAAGCAGGCGTCAATTCACTCAGACCTACAGCGAAGTCTCTGCAGAGTGGAACAAAAACCATAAGGCATGAAATGTATTGTCTGTCTGTGTGATATAATGTAGCTCACAAAAGGATCAGCTAAGAGGAAATACTGCTCAAGTGTCCCTATTGTCATGTCTTTTGATTTTGACCCCCCCAACCCCAAGAAAACAGGATCCAATTTGGACTCAAAAAAGGAAGGTGGAAATGATATGATGAACCTGCCAGCAAACATATTCATCCCTCATTCATCCAAAACCATTTTCTTTAAAAAATATATATCTATATTTATTGGCCTTGAATGTCTTTTTCAATTTCGCCAGCCACTTCTCTTTTAAGGCAAAAATGAAATGTTGTTTTCAAATGACAAGCACTGCCCGTAAGAGCTGAGGCAATCTGCTTTCAGACAAGAGAAAATTAAAAGTTTGCATGTATAAAATTATCGAAGGTCAAATTTGCAAAACACTGCCAAATAAGCAGCAAAATGCTTTACTTGCTCCACCTGTTGGTTGTTTCGAGGTGATGGGGACGTTCTGTAAAAATAGATTTTTTTTTTAGGGCAGAGCTGCTCAACCTTGCGGTATAAAAAAAACCTGCTGTGTACAGAGTACATACAAAGTAGATGTTTGCTCATATTAACACAAGTGTAGTTGCTTTAAGGGAAATGGGTGAGATGAGATGGAGAACAAACTGCTCCCACACAAGGTGTTGTTTTTAGTTTTGTTTTATAAACAATAATGTCACATATAAATTCTCTCTATCATCAACCAACTTGTAAGATATATTACAAATCAAACCCAGCAGGATGTACAGAAGAACAGTACAAGTAGAAGTACATTAAGACACTGTGACACAAGTTGCTGAGTGAAAAACAGTAAGGCACCAATGCCGTCGGAGGCATAGGTAGGAAAGAAATAATCACCAATTAAAAACCAGCAATAAAAAACAGCATTTGTTAAAAGCGTGTCGAGAAAATGAATGCAAAAGAAACAATACTGCGATGCATTGACGTATTGTTTGAAAACCCTTGTTAGAGAAACACATCTTGTGAACGATCAGCAGAAGAAAGGTGGTTCTACGCAGGTTTTTGTGCTGTTTGCACAGAAGCAACGACAGGCCATAATCGCATGAATGTTAAAAGGCAGCTGACCTAGTTATGAACAATAACCCATCTCCTTGTAAACTCAGCGTTGAAATTGAGTTACTAATGAATAAACGCATAACTTGATATGATATATACATAACTAGACTATCTTAATTCATGTCGTTTCGATTTCTTTCCTTTTTTTCAGGATAAAAGTCTTTGTTACGTCAGTAATTTTGGCGCCAGAATTTCCCAGTCTAATTATAACCAGTTTCTTTTTAGGACTCGACTTGAAATGTTTTGATCTGTAAATTACCCAAATGTAGTTTCTTAAAATTTGGGCTGTAATTTTCCATCCAAACTTGCATACCCTAAAAAGGGGAATTAAAACGCTACAAATTCAGTGGTAAATTAAGCAGAAGCGACATTTCACCTCTCGCTATTCAGTTGCCTGTAAGATTAAAATCCCTTTGGCCATATTTTTTTCTACTTCCATAGTTTGGGAGTAAGAGGTCTTATAAATAATTGACACATTAATTACACGTGTGTGGCACTTAAGGAAGGCGAGAGTTGATATTTTAAAATCAATTTTCAGTTGCAAATTTTTCCCACCATCATTTATTTCTGCAAAGTGTTGTTGAATAACCTTCTTTTTGTCACCAACGTTCAATCAACAGGCGACTCCTTCACTAATAAGTCTCGACTATGGCGCCCGGCTGCCGTCACACGCGCCCACCGACAGCGTGAAAGATCACGCCGTTATATTCCCGCACACCTTTCGTTGATGCAACACTTATTGCAGGCTGTTAAACAGCGACGCGAAAGAGTTCATTTACTAAAGTCAAGTAAAAAATATGAATAAATGAAATAAATCCAGGTTGATCACCAGACACATATTGCAAGAGTGGATTTTCACTTTTGGATTCAAACCATATATACAAGTGGATCTTTCACTCGGTGTGTCTCACTGTTGTGTTGTAAAGGCTGTGCTTCTGTTTCACTCTGTTAAAAAGCGCCAAAGCGTGAAAAGCCGAGACAGATCGCTCTGGAGAGGAGCTCCGAAGGGAACGCGAAGAGGACCGGAGCTACGAGACCTTGAAATAAAGCAGCAGGGTTAAAACATCTGAATCACGAGGGAGCTGTCGGTATTGATACAAAAATAGATCTGAAAACATTTACTGTATATAAAGTACATGGCAGACGATCAAGAAGTGGGTTACTTTGTTCTAAATACCGGTAATTATAAATTCAGAAATTGTCACACCCAATGAAAAAATGCCACAACTAAATCACAGCCCACGTGTCCTTTACTGTTCCTTTCCAGTCAATGCACACACACACACACACACACACACACACACACACACACACACACACACACACACACACACACACACACAACCATACACATCTACCTGGTAAACACTGCACTAAGCTAGCTTTCACCACAACCACAGGCACAGTAAAGAGAGTATGTATGTTCTGTTGTCTGTTAAATGAAGTGAGTACGTTGTCCACAGCTAAAGAAGCACACTGGCACACTGCGGCTCCTGTGAAAACAGTTTGAATCTCAGCCGGCGAGGCCGAGCGCGTGCCACGTGTGTGCTTTCCGTAATCACGGATGCGGGTCCGTGTGCTCTGAGTGTCTGCTTTTAGTACCGGGTCCACTTCCAGAACTGTATGAGCGGACTAAACCATAAGGCAAGGGGGTTGTGTGTGTGTGCAGCCACAGCACTCGTTAGCACCAGAGCAGGTAAAAGGAGAGCAAAAGCAAAAACAAAATTATCACCCGTTAAAATCACTTGTGATGTGTGATCATGGGGTTTTTGTAATTCAAGAGATAATTCAAGAGATCTGAAATATCTTCGAATAAGTGTTTGACATTCAGAGTGACTTTTGAGTTGTGGATGGAAACAGGCTTTTCTATATATATATAAAATATATATATATATATATATATATATATATATATATATATATATATATATATATGTAACTGATGTCAGCCTGTTTTATAAACAAACAAAAAAAAGATGTCTAACAGTGTGGGGTGCGAATCTTTTCTGAGCGATCGCTGCTCAACTCCCGTCTCCACATCAGCCGCGACACTTCCGCTGTCAGGTTATATGTCGTGGATTTGATTTGCCTTCACAAAGAAAATGTCTGAAATGATTTAGTTGATGTTTTGTTTGCTTAAGGTGAGGCTCAGACGGCGGTGAGATGTTTTGCCTCCGCAGTGTCGACGGAGAGGGATCCGCGAGCGCTTTGTAACTCAGCGCAAGTCTCCTATCCAAAATGGCCGCCGCTTCATTGGCTTCCAACATATCTTTCAACATGCCTCCACCACCCGAGTCACGGGCATTTCAATGCGACGGATAACGGTAAAGAATCCGAAGTAGAAACGTTTATCAGAGACGTCAACACCAGCCTGTCTTCTCTGGACGGAGGAAGTGTTTTACAGTTTGAGCCCCCAAAAAATATGATGATTAATACGTGACGAGCAGCGTGGTAGCTTCGTGTAGCCTCACCTCCGGCTTAAACAACAGACATCTGGAGAAATTCAAACTCAAGGGTTGAGTAGAAAGGTTCCCTGGTGGTGTTGTTCTGTACCAGGCGGAGCAGAGCGAGACACTGGTGCGGCCCAAAATAAAGTTTAGCTAGAAAGTAGCTTGCTGTGGATTCTCATACCACGACAATAGCTTAAAGCTTTTACAGTACTTCTCCAAAAGAATACATACTCACTAAATCAATGACCAAGAAATGACTCATGATGTATTAAGAGTTAGCCTCTCAAACACTGTGGGTGTGGTTTGTTTGCGGTAGTAGTAACGTTAGCAAACAATCCCACAAGCGCCACCGGATTGTGATTAAAATGTCGCCTGACTGAGTCGTAGTGTAATACACACCATCCCCTTGGGCCAAAACGTGCTACGCCCAAACCGCTGAGGAGCAAGGAGCGAGAACGCAGATCTAGAAATCCCTCACGTGAAGTGACCCGAACTTCTCCAGCTTCAGTGGGAATGTGTTTTGTTCAGGTGGGAAGTTTTGACTGAGGAAATTTGCTTTTAAGGCCTTTAAATAACAAGAGCGGCGCAAAGTCCACCACAGAGTGGGAAATAACTAACCACCACTGATGTGGAAAGTGGAAGCGGTTGTGTCCTGTTCTGGCCTGTAAAAGAGGAACTTTCCTCCGTCGGGCAACGTAAACTTGTTGAACAAGTTGCAGAAAAACTAAAAGAGTGTGATGTTGTAAACCTGTCCGATGAGGTTAAAGGCAACCCTGATGTCAGTTGTTTGAGCCCGAGGGGTGGATAAACAAAAAATTATCAGATTATAATATACTCAACCGCTTCACCCGGAACCGGATTCCCTGAACCGGAGTCCACCTCAACCAGTTCATCACGCAGGAAAAAAACCATGACAGAAACTTAAAGTTCATCACGAGGCCGTCCATTAAAAAACACCACATTACTGATCATATGACAAATCAATGGCTGTCAGTGATTTTACAAGTAGTGACATGAAAAATGCCCAGTTGAACACCAGTGGGCGTCGACACATCTGGCCGTGCGTCTTTTCATCTCCACTGACCCTGGCTTCCCCTCCGTCACATTGCTCTCTGCGGGCGACAACCGCTCCACGCGGTCGCCCTCGCTGATCTCCGGCCGCTAGGACTCCAGCAAACTGTGCCAGCGGCAGACCTGCTGTCCTTTGGACTCCTTCATCTGAGTCCAGTGGGTGAGCTCCTCCTCCCCGGAGCTGTTGAGGCCCAGCGAAATCCAGCCAATCATCTCCTTGCGCTTCATGCTGCGCTTGTTGTAGACGGAGAGGATGAGCGTGACGTCCGACAGCTGGAAAAGAGCGACCTGGAAGATAAACGTCTCTTTGTAGGTCGGGTTGGGCTGCCCCCGGCAGATGGACGTCTTACACTTGGACATCTCGTGGCCCATGGAGTTGAGTAAGGTCAGCTTAACATATGTATCTGAAGCGGGAAACAGGTGGAGGAAACAATTACAGGGGAAATGATGTAAACCTTCAGAAATATATGTATATAATTTAGATATATTTTTAATGTATGGCACCTGACTTGAGTGCTAGATCATTTGTGCAAAATCCTCATGTTTCTGCGGTGGTACTCTCTTTGAATTAAAGCGCGTCTACCTGCAGCTGTGTTTTCTTTGCTGCAGAATATGACCCATTTTCCCCCACAAACTATTTTTTCTCGTAATAATGCCGCCGCAGCGGTTGATGTATAAGATCATGCCGACATAGGATGCATGTTTTCTTTCCCTTCTTCTTCTTCTTTCTCTTCTTCTTCTCCTGATCAAACACACACACACACACAACGCAGCTGTGAGAGCGAGGAACTCAAAGGGTGCAAGCAGCGTTACTTCTGTCTTGTTGCTATGCAACTACTGTACGTCTAAACCTGATGTCGGGGATACTGTTGAGGATGAAAGATGGACTAGAAAAAAAGTTAGCATTACGACTGCCCGTGCTTGGAGGTGGGAAGCTTCTTCTTAAAAATGAATGTTCCTCATCAGGACAGCCCTCCAGGAGCTGCTGTTATTTCCTCCGACTTTGACGCGATGTCACGACAAAACATGTGCACGGACTTTTAGAGCCCGAGGCCGCTTTGTCCAAAATGTGACGCATCGCCTGCTGCGAACAAATTACATTGTTCATGAGACTGCTGCTTATTCTAATGCCTGACAACGGTATTCAAATTAGTTTTCTTTTAAACGAACAGACAAATAATTGCTTGAGATGTTTAGAATCGAACCGAAAACCTTTGGACGTGTTTCACATCAGCAGTGACGTTCCTGATAATCTTGTTCCGCGCGTCGTTCCCCATCTTCTCTACTATTTCATTGTAAATCGGTGTATATTTCAAAGAATCATTTCCAAATGAATCTCATTCATTTAAAGAGGAGAAAAGAAGAAGAAGAAGAAGAAGGAGGGGGGGACACACACTGGCATTATCAAGTGATTCAGCATTCACGGTTTCCTTCTTTCGCTCCCCCCGTTTCCATGCAGAAATCGCGATTTAAACTGAAGCCACAAATCCAGCGGAAAGTAAACGAGGCAAGACTGGCAATCACAATGGGTCTTTGAGAGTGTTTCGCCCCTCGTCTACAACCATGCTCCATAATAATGCTGTGCATTATGTTCCTGTCTAAGGGGGGAGTATAAGGAATGAATTGCCGGGGCTTTCATGCCGTCGAGTGCCAGCTGCCTTCCAACGCCTCGCTCGCCGCCTTGAATCACACATTCAGTTGCTCTCTTTGACATAAAAGCACAGTGAAAAAAATAGCCTTGATTTCTTTTCCGACTGCCTCTGAATGGGCTCTGTGGAGCTGTGGATGTCTTAAGTGGTCAGTAGCGGTGATGCATGGCTCTTTGGTATTGTCGCTGAATGAGAGGGGCTGCGACTGATGATTAACTTGACTTGTCGGCTCGGTACTGTTTTGAAATCGTCGAAAAGGAGCTCTGAAATTGCTCTGCATCATTCAGCGCTCTCTCTCCACTTTGTGAGACGCACAAAGTCAATCAAGGCCTTCATAAGGATATGGCAAAAAAAAAGATGTTTTGTGTGTGCGCGTGTGTTTTTTCCTCCCAGTGTTACCAGATGTGACTCTTTTTCTAAACGCAATTTGTATGCAGTGTGTGGATTTGCTATTCAGGAGAGCGCAGACAATATCAAAATCTGGCAGCTAGTCAAGTAGACATTTATAAATACATGGAACGCGGCAATTAATAGGAGGACAGTGCGGCGAGTCTTTCAGATGAACACTTCTGCTCGACTCTGTCTCACACGTCCCCGTTGCTGTTTCGTATGCTGCAAAGCAGAGCGGGAGAATGTAAGACGACACCCAAAAGCATGCCGGGGTGTACTGTTTGAATCAAGCCGGCAGATGATGACGCACAGCGCTTCCTTCTAGCGGGCCACCGGCCGCCAAGCAAAACAGGATCGAGCTAGCATGAAGAAGTGTTACTTCTAAAAGGTGAAACATGAAAGACCTGCAGGCATCGACTGGCACGAACACAGGAGAGCGGCACGACACAGGTAGCGACAGCGGTTGCGGGGCTGGATGCACACACACACACACACACACACACAAACACACACATTCAATAAAGGAATGGGAACAGGGTTTACGGCGAGCAGCCATCTTCATGGATAAGTGTTTCGGTTTCAAAGTGTGTGTGGAGGAGTAACTGTTGTAGTTCGTCATGCTGCTTTTTAGTGAGTGATGCTGATCCTGCACCATATTTTAATTTTGGAAAAGCATTACATGAGAGGGTTGACAGCACTCTGGTGTCTGTCTGCTCAATATGAAAATAGTCCCAGAAATGGGAAACGCTTGCTGTTTGATCGACTGCATCCATGAAGATGGGTTCAGCGTTCCACGGCCACCGTGCGTCACTTTTGCGGCAGGACAGAGACTCACCTCGGATAATATAAACCTGTCCACCAATCAAGTGTTTTAGACAACAGAACAGCCCATCTGACAACAAGGGTTGGACAGCAGTAAGAAAAAACAACGGACCGAGATGTCAAAAAGGTAGTAGGGTGAGAGACATGTTTCAGGTGCAGACATAACAGAAGATGCAAGGAAAGAGAAAACAGGGGTCAGAGGGCCAACAAGATTGCACAAAGTTCAACAACAGGATTTTGTTCGAACTTGCTGCTCGCAGCCCTGGAGGCTGACCAGTAAAGGAGGGGAACCAGGGATCAAACTGGAGGGGAACTGAAAAGCAGGTAGTGCAGCTGAGATAGAGCGGGCTATCTCTCAGTTGGAGAAGTTACACGCTGTGCATAGTTTCCCTCCGGCTCCGTCTGAGCCGGGGAAAAATGTAGCAAATAGCATTTCATGTACATTTAGCAAAATGGTCAGTTTTGGTTGCATTTCTCCCCAAGAATGATTCAAGCTCTTCATGTTTCTAGACGTGTGCAAATGCTTTTTACAAAACGAATTCATTAAAAAGGGAAGTTTTTATTTCTTTGCGTATATATTTGTGTTATTATTTCTCACTTTGTTCTTTTTTTAAACTTCATTATTGTCTGACAAACCATGTTTTTGTATTCATGTTTAATGTTAATATATCTAAATGAATAAAAATGTAAGTGACAAGTTGTGGACTGACTGAATATAGTAGAATCTGTAAAAACTAAACATTTTGATTGGAGTTTGGTTGTGACATCAGCTTTAGAGGCCGATTACAGTCACACAACGCACACATCCTGCCTCTACATACGTCCCTATGCACAGGCTTGGCTTGCCCCTCCCCCCACACATCTGAAACAGGTTGAACAAAATGGTTCACGCTCTTCACTGCTCGTCGGGCAACAACTCAAACTAAACGTTTTAGAGTACTTACTGGGTGGCTTGTTGGCAGCCAGGTTCTTAAAGTGGATGCCTTTGATGATCTCCACAGACAGGCGACCTGTTGTGGCGTTGTACACCAGGCCCACGAGGATCTCTGGCGTGGAAGTCTGACTGACTGACTGGAATGATGAGGCGCTTTCACTGCACGTCATGTCGGAGAGGCTGACCTGGGATTCACCACCCTGAAAGCGTTTTGCAGACATTCAGAAGATGATTCACTCACTGGTGCGTAAATACAGAATCACAGTCAACGTTCCCCTATCTAGTAACAGCAATATCACAAATGTGTATTTGTTCCTCCTACCACTTTATCTCCCGACGCTGTCAACGGCGTTTGCAAATCCCAGTGCACAATGACTCTGATTCTACTTATATACGTCTGACTTGCATTACTAATGGGATTTGCTCATCATATGTTGCTCTTTTGCCAAAGCACAAACAAACTGTGCTGTGAGAGACAATAAACGGCCAGTAAACCAACATAGGGGAGAATTCCTTGTTGAATATGTTAATGGCCCCTTGGGGTTTGAGATATGCATATGCTGCTTTTCCTCTTTGTGATCTGAATGCATTTAAATTGATGTAACATTTTCATTTCTAGGAAAAGGAAAACCACCGCCACTAAATGGACTGTGTTACTCTAACGTGCAGAAGGAGGCGGTGCCATCGATCTGCCGTCCATCCCTTTAGACACATTAAACCAACAACTCGAACAAAAGAAGCTGGTTCCATCTTTACGTTCTCGCGCCCTGGAAATTATAACCTTGTCCTAAAAATGTTATCCAACCACACAGAAGATCGATAAACGTCGAGGCGCCACTAGAAAGGTGTTGAGAGTGCGCTTGAGAGCCACCACCTGCTCTAAAGCCACTCACCGGGAGAGCACAGCAGGGGTCTAATATGACCGGCACAGACACTTTGCCCTGAAGGTTGAGCTTGGTGAGGTAAAACATCTTCTCCCCGAGCGCCTTCTCCTTCTTCATCCGCCGCACGCTGTAAAGGCGGAATCGGATGGCGTAGTTGCTGATCATCTCGGACTCCACGTGGCTGAAGCGGAAGGTGTCGGTGAAGATCGGGCACGGACCTCTCGCGATGCCCGTCTTGGCCCTCTGCTTCTTGGTGGGCAGCAGCACCAGGTGGACCTGCCAGGAGATGTTGCCCGTGCGTTTCAGGGCGGGAAGGTCCGACACCGCCATGATGGTGACCGCCAGCTGCTGGTCCTCCGAGTCGTAGTCCAACACCACGTCCAGAGTGCCATATTTTGCCAGCGGATCTGGTTCATAACCTTTAGGGAGCCGAGCTGCTGATCCACGGGCGGACATGTCCTGAAGAGACCAATGAGATGCTCAATGTGCGACACAAATCTGCAGTCATGTCTTGAATCACTGGTGCTTACCTCCGGGCTGAGGATGGCCGTACTGTCACTGGGCACGTCCTCCTCGTAGCCCTTGTTCAGGTAACTCTCCGTCTCGTGGCCGTCGCTGCACTCGCTGGGGCATTTTCCGAATGACAGGTGGGGGCTGCCGCTGGTGTAGGACAGGTCGCACTTGGCGTCCCCCAGGTCGGACATCGTACAGGACATCCTCGGGGAGCCGTTCTCGTCCTGGTAAGGAGGGGGCTGGAGCTCGTCCAGCGGCGGCGTTCGTCTCATCCTCTGGATGCAGTTGGCTGGTTGGAGGGAAAGTCAGCAGAGGGTTCACAGGTCACGACGATGCACTTGTCTGTCAGGTATCGTTGAATGTGGGATATTTAGTTTCAAGGAAGCGGAGAAAGTCGACCGTGGCAGACATTACCACATCTTACACATATCAGTAGTTCTTTGCCATGAATATACATTTTAGCCCCGCTTATCCGCCGTCGTTTCAGCACGCCGCCGTCCTTGGATCAGGATTCTTATTTATCAAAACAATACGTCAGAGAGTGCAACTTTCCCCATTCTCTTTTATCAATGGTATGTCATACCGGCATTACCATTTCGTTGCCTAAGCACCGTCTCGCGGAGCTGCAGGCATGACTGTAGACATCTTTAGACAGCCATCACTTTAAGCAAGGCACTACAATTGTATGTGTACGGCATAGTTTATACACGGGGTAACTCACAGCGCTCCAAACAAACAATGACATGCCGAGAAAACGCACAAAAAAAAGAAGAGAGAATCCCGTATATATTTAAAGTAAACACAACGGCAAACAGATATTTTAGCTTTGATTGAAAGGTGAGACATGTTGAAGCAAATACAGCTAAAAACAGCCTCTCCATCTTTGGTGTGTAAATGTAGGGAGAAGCAGTAATAAAAACCAGACAAGATATCTCTGAAATATCTTAATCCACTTTGAACAAGAATGGAGATAGCAGGAGAGAAGGTCCCTTGTGATTGTGCTAATAAATTGCACTTAAGCGAACTACAGTGTGCGAACCTTTAGTTAATAGTCCAGTTCTGGATGTGGGTGACCACTTTACACAGTAGAGAGTATACGTGTCCATGTTGTACTCCAGTGGTGCAGGAATAAGTCCGACAACCCAAAAACGAGTCAGCGTCCCTCGCCTCGGAGGTATCGGTGTTTTAAATTAGTGTTTTGTTGGATTCCTGGAACAAGGTCTGTGGTTAACGCAAGCTCGAGAGATTGTAACGTTTTGTTCTAAGATATAAATACGTCAGTAGATAAACTCTCTTGTGAATGCGGACCTCGGTGAAGCTCTGCCGATTGCATTCCCGCTTGACAAATCATAAAAGTGGTGCTCGTTTGTGACGATTATCTCGCTAAACAAATGGCGTAAGTGTCGTAAACTTGTGTAAACCTGCTGCTAGTCTTTGAGTTCAAATGATGATTTCTCAACGACAACAAAGGGCTGAATCTGCTGACAGTGAAGCGCTCATTACTATGGTTTTACACACATTAACGCATAAGTACTGCCGCCGTTCTATTTGATGTATATTAAGGTATAATCTGCAGCCGCACCTCAGTGCTTAAGTAGAAGTCAAAGTCAATGTCAGATTTAGTGTCAATTCCTCCACATACATAAGAGTTGAAAGATCATTTCTCTCCTGTGCAACATATAAAGTGAATATAGAGTGCAAAGAGATTTTTAAAAAGAACATTGAGACAACATATGTATTTAGTCTGTATTACAGCAGCAGTCAGACATAGGAGTCTAATATATTGTATATAAATACTGTTCGTATAATGTTTAACGCTCATGTAATTCTTCAGCATTGAGTCGTACACTGTTGTGTGCAATCCCTCCTATATTTCATTTCCAGTCTGTGGACCGGCGCTCCGTCTGCCTGTCCTTGTGAGCATGATGTGCTCTCCGAGAGGAATCTTTTGAATGCACAACCTAAATAAAACATCAGATGTGCACCATTAAAGGACCAAACTGAATACTTCTTAATCTGCCACGGATTTCACGCCTCTCACCTTTCTAAATGATTCAGTCTGCCTGGAAGGCAGAGAACAAGGCTGTACTGAGCGCGTCTGTGCCACCGAACCCTGAATAGTGTTGTCAGCTGCATTCTCAAATCTGCCTCCCTTGTCCAATTTGGATTCACAAAAATTGAGCAGCCGACGCTAATACTCCCATAGGGACACTGGCGAAGAGTTCTTTAAACCCCGGTCTCTTGCAAAACAAAACAACAACAAAAGAAAAAGGAAGGAAGAAAACAAAAGATAAAGAAGAAAATAACTTTGGGAGGGGGGGGGGCTCTTCTTTTTCTGTCTCCATAACTTTTGGAAAAAGGCAAGACTGTGATGTGACGTAATCCTCTCCATCTCATTGTTCTCGCTTTCTCCCGAGTTCTAGAAACTTTCACTCTTAATAATGTCAGTGTGAGACA
Source organism: Clinocottus analis (assembly GCF_023055335.1). Classification (NCBI taxonomy): domain Eukaryota; kingdom Metazoa; phylum Chordata; class Actinopteri; order Perciformes; family Cottidae; genus Clinocottus; species Clinocottus analis. Next base: position 3,483,134 of record NW_027175898.1, read on the forward strand.
CCACCTCAAAGTAGCACATAACAGTGGCAGGATGGAGGCAAAGGAGTCTTAACTAAGTGTCATGGAGGGCTTGATAAAAGGAGCAAATCCATTTTGAGCAGCTGTTTTTTCTCTCTCTCCCTGCTGTGCCGGGGGCGGTTGATTTGATGGAAGCTGCTGTGTAAAAGCACTGCTCTTTTCTCCAGCCCGCTAATTGGGATGGTTACCATTCCTCCTCTCGTCTAACCCGCCCTTCGCAGAGTTTCATCCCCTCTGTACTGCCACTGTGTCGCCTTGTTTTTCCCCGTCTTGTACCTCCCGTACGAGGGGAAACACTTTGTGCTTTATTTTGACTGGGGAAAAATATCTTTGGTGACAAATGAGCCGAGCAGCACCTCGTTGGCCTTTCCGTGGCTCCGAAGCGCGACCTCCTTGAGTGGTCCCTCGCCCAAAACATCATCGGTAGCTGTCAATAATACAAGCAGTTCTCCAACAACTTGAGGCGAACAACAAGTAGTATGTCATGAGGATATCTTTATAGCTCTACACATAGCTATACAATAAGCATACTGCTTAATTTCTGAACTAGTGAGAATGTAATCAGCTTAGCATAAAAATAGCAGGGTTTGAGGAGGGATGTGTTGAATGTAGACCTGAAGAACTAAATGGATGATTAATAACTGAAGCATAGCGTTGTGGTGAAGACTTTCTAAAAAACAAATACAGTGTGTCTTCATGAATGTTTCTGGAAATGCTCCCGTTCTCTTGTCCGGTTAACTAGATCAGTGGTTTTCAGTGATGTATCCCCTGTGAAATATTTTTTTAAATACTCCCTAACCACGATGAAGCGTTTTTGGTTGAACAAAAATAAGGAATACACAGCGCTGTGCCATCAGTCTAATTTAATATAGAATATATTAAAATCAGTTCATGAACTTACACTTATGATTTATTAAATAACAATTTTAAAGGGTTTTGAAATCCTCTCGTACCTCCTGGAGTGCCTTCACGTACCCCCATTTGAGAACCACTGAACTAGATCCTAGTTCTCACCGGCTGAAAGACACCAGGTAACTCGGCCACTCGTTAAACTGAAGCACGTGTTGCTCTGAACGAGCAGATCCCGTGGAGATCCCGGAGAGCTCGAGTCCGCTGTTGCAATTTGGATTTTTGACAGCCGAACAAGCCACAACCTGCCATTTGGCTGCTGCTCCCGCCAGTTTGGGTTCAATGTCTAAAGCTTGCTAACTCATCGGGATGAGAAAAACTTCGGTTTCCAGCGTGCGCGCGCATGTTTTTGATTGTCGTCCGCTGGAAAAGAGCCTATCACACCAAGTTAGCATCATGAAAACACATTGTGCAATGATATCATTAAAGCAGAGCCTTTACTTTGAATGAACAGTTGGCAACACAATGACCTCATCGGGGCGGCCGTGACGGCCCGCTAACCTCGGAGAGGAGGGCGGAAGCTCGGCACGGACAAAACCTCCTGATTATTCCTTTCTTGCTGCTCACTTCCTATTTCGGGAGGCTGAGCGGTGCCACCGGAGCACCCGCCCCGCCTGATACTGCAGCCTCTGCACAATCGTCCTCATGTATAATACATATGTCCCGGGGACACGGCTCTTCATATTCACAGACAAACACGCAGCAGTGGGAAGTCGAGAGAAAATAACACAAACCCCATTAGACTCTTACGACAGGTCGTTTGAAACGGAGTGCGCACTGTCGTCCGTGTCACGGCAGCCACCTTAGCTCCATTTCTGATAACGTCTGTTTTTGTTGTGCTGATTTGGAGCGACCTGATGTCGGGGCTGGTGTGAGGTCACTGGGTTGTTGCTGCTGATCCATGACGGGTTGGCGAGAAAGAAAAGCGCAGCCATCAAAGCCTTACCTCGGGGAGGAAAATAACGAACCTCTAATACTTTCAAGCACAGTGCAGTCATGGATGAAACGGAGTTCTCGCTCCACTTCCTCTCCGGACTGCAGATCAGATTACTGCGTTGCTTATTACAAGTAAAGTGATTACAATAATCTGATGATCCAAACAAGTTCAGAGGAACTGCAAACGTACACGATTCTCTCTCCCCTCCATGGACACGTTTCTCTCAGTGAAGTACTGATCTGCTCCCAAATGCTGCATATTCTACATAATCCTACAAACCTTGAAGGACATTTGGACTCACACGAACACAAACACAAGACCTTTCATGGCTAAAATGTTGGTGTATAAATAAACCAAGTCCATTTCAAATGATTGCTGTCGGGCACACATGACTCAAATCCCTGCCTCTCTCTAACAAGCAACACTGGCTGCGTAATCTTACTGCTCTCAAAACAAGTCAGGGACGTCAGGAAGTCCTGAACTCAGTGTGAATTGCTTCTTTGAACTCTGTTAAATCAAAAGTTACAGTATTGCTGTCTCGTCACATCTCCACATATGTTCTCAAGAGACTTAGGAATATAGTATTACAGCACATTGCCTTACAAAGGTGACGCATTTGTGACATTTAGGAGGTCGACCTTGTCATGTGTCACATGCACGGGTCATTCGAGCGGCCTCGAGATGATGAACAGAAGTGGAGTACTAGCATGTTTATGCTACGATACGCTTAATATTTTAGACTTCCCTCTAGCTTTTGTTCTAGTAAATTACCTCCTAATTACACTTTGGGTCTTTGATTCAAATTTTAAAAAAAGGAAACAAATGAATCTGGGGGACACGGGGTTGGGAGTGGAGTGGAAATCATTTGTTGATTTAATTGATGAAAAGAATTAAAACCAGCTTCTCAACTGTGTGGATCTTGAGTTTTAGTGAATAAAATAAAATCAAAAATCTCTTTAAATTTGTCCTAATGCACGTCTTTACAGACAAAAGAATGACTTTAATAACTGAGTAAATAGCTGTAGTTGAACATGTTCTATTAAGGTCTCCTTAAACTGCTCATAGTGAGCTCATACCTGTTTATACTTAGTTCATTTAGATTTATTAATACTACTTATTTCTTTAAGAAACTGAACAGATTATTATAAAACATTAGCAGGCCAGCAAAGAATGATCTCACTCTGGATGATCTCACTCTGGATGTGCCCTGTATTGTAAGTGGACTGGCACGTTGTTAAAGACGACGTGTTGTCACCCTCGCCGGAGACACACTTGACAAGAGTCGCTGATTAGCTCGTGTCCTCTAAGTCTCAAAGCGAAGAATTACCGTGGCGGCGAGACAGAAATCAAATCAGTCAAAGCATTGTGTCTCCAGCCGATGCGTGCAACAGAAAGGACCACAACATATCTGTATGCAATGCCACCGAGCAGCCCATCTGGTTCATATCTCTGAGCCCACACTGAGGACGACAAGGACCATCTAGTGGCGGTGAGCAGACGTGCAGCCGTTGCAGCGCTTGCATAACCTCGATGAGCGCGCTGCTTCTTTGCTAATGGAGACAGAAGCATGTCATGCGCTACTTATCCCTCAGCTACACATTCAAACATTGCCTTAAATAGATTGTGCCAGACACTCTGTCTTGGAACAGTGTCTTATGTAACACAGAGCTGGTTCAGACGTGATTCACCGATCGAGGACTCTGGCAAAGATTGCATTGTTTTTGTCTTTGAAGGAAACACTGGCAGACATTGACGCGGCTGATTTTTCTGTCGGAGGGTGTTGAACACGAGCGTGTCAGATGTGCATCTTTGCGTGCATGCAAACTACAATGTTAGTGTAAAACTGTTATCACCGCCTCTGTTTTTGCATCCAGCTCTACATTTACAGTTCTTGTCACTGTTTTTATTGATTTATTTCCCCGATCTCATTTTGTTCTAGTCTAAAATTAGCTCGGAAACAGATCAAATGCTATTTTACACTTGCTCTTTTTGCCCATTGACTATATATATATATATATATATATATATATATATATATATATATATATATATATATATATATATATGGGCGCGAAAGATACAACTTTCCCCTGCAGCCAGTTAGCTTAGCTTAGCATAACGACTGGAAACAGGTAGAAACGGCTAGCCTGGCTTCATCTGACGGTACCGGTACCTCTAAAAAGCTCACTTTGACTTTTGATTTTTGTACAAACTAAACAAGATGAAAAAAAAAAAAAGTTAATCCGTTGGCTTCAGAGGTGCCGGTATGCCGATTTGGGTTCCCTTCAAACAGAGCTAGGCGAGCTATAAATGCTAAGCTAAGCTAACTGGCGAGGTGAGAGTGGGATTGGCCGTCTTATCCAACACTCTGCGATCAAGTGAATAATGGTATTTCCTTTCCTTTCTTTCAAATACTTTATCACGGATGAAGAGAAAAAAATCTCCAAGAAATGAATCTTCTCCGCCTCCCGTTCAGTGTGGCACCGTTCCACCTGAATACATAAGTCCAATATAACTACGACTGCAGTTTATCATTTGATGTCGAGGCTAAATGATTGATTCACATTCAGGGCGCAAACGAAGTGTACGTGTCAAATAAAAAGACTGATCCAAATAGGTCAGCGCCGGCGTTCTCCTGTGACTGGCACGACGTCGAAATAAAAGAAAAAGCTGCCTTCCATCCGCCGCGGTAAACGCCTTGTGATGGTGAGTCGGGCAGATGGGAACCAGAGATGCATCAAAAGAAAAAGAAAAAAAAAGCGAGAGAAGTGGGAGGCTGCGGCTGTGTAGATTATGCAGACAGTTGACTGTTTCACCACCCTCCCACGGAGAGTGTGCTGAACGGGAGCTTCGCTTTGATCACCTCTCTGGATTAACTGACAGTGTGAGTCAGTGTGTACGTTCTCTGTGTGTGTGTGTGTGTGTGTGTGTGTGTGTGTGTGAGGTGAAGGGGAGTCTGTACATTTGGCTCAAGCTTGCTGCAGTGATGACGGGGAAATCTCTGTGTTAATCAAGTAAACAAGTGCACTTTGCCGTTGTGTCCTTTGTGGATTTTTTGGGAGAAATAAACCCCAAAACAAACCAAAGAGATTTTGAATAGCAATGACCTTAAAGCTGCTGTGAAACTCTGTTAGAAAAACTAAAAAACTAAATCAAAAAAACTCTGTAAAGCTGTGTTTCTGAATACTAGCTGGGAAGACTTCCTTTTTTAAATTCTTTTATTCAACTCCCACATAAATCGAGAGCCTACCGTCTTCAGCCGAGGCTTCGCTGCTGTAGCCGTCGTAATCCGCCGTCAGAGCGCTGTACTTCTGCCGGCTCTCCCAGCTGAAGCCTCCTGCGTGTTTGGTGGCGGCGGGCGCCTTGGCTCCTCCCCGGAGGCCTTGGGAGCGGCTGACCGCCTCCTGATACTGTCCCATCAGCTCGTCGTCGCTGTCCGATGACGAGCCCTGCAGGTCGCCGTCAGAGGCCTTGTCTGTTTGGGGTGAAGAGAGACGCCCGGTTACTGCGGCCTGAACCCACGGTCTCCACACTTTGACGCCCGCTCCCGTGAGGGTTTAGCGGCTGTCCACCTGTCAAATCGTCGGCAGACATTTTTACCCACAATTCATAGCAATGTACCGTTAAACACGGGGTTTACCAGTGGAAACATGGAGCCTGTCATATTGAATTTAGACAGAAACATTCAGGATTTAAGATGGTACATAAAAAACGATGAATTCAGAGGAGTGCAAGCAGAGATGACACAGGTGGTTTAGTCACCAACCATTTCTTTAAATTGTTGTTATTAAAGCTGTTTTGACAAAAACAAGTCAACAGATAATTTGACAAATAACTCTTGTGAAGCAAACCTGGAAGACGTTCAAATTTAGGAAGTAAATATGAAATAACGTGTTATGATAACTGATATGTTGCAGTCCCATTCGTGTTTACACCATGTCAACACTCAACAGGTGGCGTCAGTGAGACTCTGAGGGTTCAGGTATAATCGTGGAGCCTCAGGGTTCCCACATTTGGGATTGGACCAGAGATGTAAAAGATCAGGTGGACTGGCAGCCTCTACTGGACCCACAGCTGAACTTCACAGGAAGTCTGCTGAACTGCTTTATGAAGGGAAAACAGGAAATAACAAAAAAAACATGTTAAAAACAAATCAAGTGTCAGAATAGTTCTCCAGAAACTCTTTTCACGTAGATTTGGTCTTTGTATGTGTCCCTAAAACTAAACTTGGAAGTTGCCAAATGATTTAAAAGAACAAGAATGAAACATCTCGATTCAAGAGTTTGTTATTTTACTCATTTAACTCATTTTCTATTTATTTTGTATTGTTAAATGTCATAATTCATCATCTCATGCAAAGCACTTTAAAGAGCCAATGTGTGTTGAAAGTGCCAGACATAAAACATCATGTTTTATTAATCGCATTATATCAAACCAATTATGATTATTGTGGTCGGTGGCATATGCATTTGGGGGGAAAGAAAACGTGAACTTCTAAAAGCCTGAAATGCGTTCGTCCGTCACTGCACCGCAGTGTTTGGTCGTGGCAGCTGTTGCTGATTGGATCATTCACACGGAGCAGCTTTGTTAAGGTGCTGCAGTTACAGACACATCTGAACAGTCAGCCTGCGATGGCGTTTTATGAATTTTATGCCGTTTCTACTGCTCCAAATGATCTAAATGACCCTTCCAGTGTCTCACACGTTGTTGAAAATGACCCAATGTTGTGATTCATTCTGTGTTATGTTCTGGATGTCATGACTAACGATGCCATCTATTCTCAGAAGATGATGATGATGATGATGATTAGTTTTCTTTTTTTTGTCCAAGTGATTTAGAGATGCTGAATATGTATGTGTGTGTGTGTGTGTGTGTATATGTATATATATAAAATGAGCACAAAAACACACGGTAGCACTAAAGACAGCGCTATAAATGAATGACATTTATATATGTGTGTGTAAGGAAATGTACATGGAAAACAGGAGATAAAGGACCTCCTGACATCAACTTTGAACGGTTTAGTGGAACTGTATTAACATCATTTATTTTCCATTTAAATCATTCATAAAAACATGTTGTGAGGATGGATTTTTTTGTATTATCTATTAATAGAACTTTTAGGCAGGAAACTGAAGTTTCAGTTTCTGGAAGCTTCTTTGAATAACTTGTGTCAACACATGTGTTCACGGTCACAAACCCCAAGCTGAACAGGCCAGATGTGAAGCAATGCTACAACAACAACAATATGTTATTAATCAACTGTGGAATGTGAGTTTGTTAGATGTGTATAAATGATGCAGACCACTGGACAAAGGAAGTCTCTGTCAAACCAAAATATTCAGTCTCTCTGAAGAGAAGTTTGAGGCTACAGTGACGTCATGTGGATGGATTTTGGCTGCTGCTGAGGTGTTTCTATCGTTTGGCTCACATAAGGGGAATGAACAAATAAATAAAATAAGGAAAACAGTGAAGAAATCTATGAACGCAGGGGATGAACAATCCATATATTTGATTATGTCAATAAAACAGTTACTACAACATACTTTTGTTTCCATCCACCAGCCACTGAAATGCCAGTTGTAGTGTTGTGTTTGTTCCAGCAGGGGGCACCACTGCTTCAGGAGTGCCTCATGTCACAGACTGAACAATTTATATCTTCAAACTAACTGTATTTCCAAAAATGCATTTAATTGCATGAGCATTAAGTGAATAGAACCACGAAAAAAAAAAGAGTATGCATCTGTCAAAAACAGCAGATATTTATTCAGTCGACTGAATTATGATTTAACACGTTCAATAAAAAATGGAGGCAATTGTCCCATGTTTTTGTTATACTGTGGTCATTGCTCAAAGAGACAAACAGGTAGCGACACCAGGAACAATCGCCTCCCCACTCTACACGGCCTCCCTTTGTTTTTAACTCAATGTTTACCGAGTGGGAGAGCCAACTCCCTGCGCGGGGCTCCCCGGGGCCGCCAACCTTTTCAACTGCTGCAGCCCTGTGGATGCATGACAAGTAAACAGGCCCTACATCTGTCAGCAACAGTAATCCCTTCTCGGCTTGAGAAAGGCCAGTGCCTGTGGAAAACGTCCCCATGCAGAGGTCAGGCCTCACGGTGCAGGCGGCGGCCCCGGGCCCATCGTCTTGTGGAGTGGCTGAAGGACACAAATGTCTTGCATTGAGGTTTTTCTAGGGCTTGGGGGGGAGGCATGGGTTGGATATCTGATCAATCAGGTGGAAACTCTCAAGAAGGGCCACGGTACCGTCATGAATCTGTGCCCTGAACTGCAAGTGTAAAATATTGTTTAATACACATCTCCTTTGAATCTACACACAAAATAAAACTTTTGTTGCATGTAAGTGCCTCTACTTTACATAATTGTGGACATAGTAGGATGTCAGTGCTGCTCTCAGCTGTCAGATGAATGGGGAACATAACTGAATAGACACCTCAAGATTAACAGCTTCAGAAGTCAGGCCTTTTATTTCAAATTTGCTGGCTTGGACTCACCAAAAACAGTGTGACGTGAGGTGCATAACCCGAGTGGAAGCAAACTATTACAATTACAGATTACAATTGTATCCTGGAGTATTGGTTGAAACCGATTTAACCTTGAATAAAAGTATATAAATATAATTTGCCTTGGGCAATAATGTGTAAAGTACATGTGTGAAATGTGCCTTTGTGTACTTTGAGTGCACAAAAGAGCAGGTATGTAACCGCTCACCTTGTTGCTCTTTCTTTTTCCTGAAGTCATCGAGGCACTGGAGGCTCCCTGAGCTCTCCAGAGCCAGCTTGTTGTTGAGGTACCAGAAGAGCAGCGTCATGAGGATGATGAAGAGTCCGATGGCCGTCAGAAACCCCAGCACCTCTGGAGAGACTGAGACGCAGAAAAACAGTTGCTGCGGTTAAATATCCGCCCGCTATAGCCAAAAAAACATAGGCATGCACTTTGCTAAACAAATTACATCACGGCTGAACTTATTTTACCGAAATGTTGCATTTTGCTTTCAATTTGTAGGAGAAATGTTTGCAAAGTACGCTAACATCGTGGTGCTGGAAATGCATGCATCGTGTAAACCAAGATTTATTTGGGTCATAAACCATCAAACACGGCCGGATACACAGAGCAGAACCCAGTCTTCTCAGCTTAGTGAATTCATGTTAAATATTATAATCAATGTGGTCGGTTCATGATAGACTTTTACAGTCTAACGATGTTTTTACTGCAACACTCGAATGCACCTTAAATAAACATCAACTTTCAACCCACTTTCCTTAAAACGTCAGTTCAAGACAGACGAGAGCAGGAAGATGGAAAGAAGCCCGGAGACAGAAAACAAGGAGAGGTGAGCGAACAACAGAGAGAGAGAGGGAGAGAGAGAGAGAGAGAGAGAGAGAGAGAGAGAGAGAGAGAGAGAGAGAGAGAGAGAGAGAGAGAGAAAGAGAGAGAGAGAGATAGACGGAAGAGAGAGAGAGGGAGAGAGAGAGAGCGAGAGAGAGGGGGGGAGGTGGAGGGGGAGAGAGAGATAGAGACAGAGAGACAGAGAGAGAGAGAGAGAGAGAGAGAGGGAGAGAGAGAGGGAGAGATAGAGAGGGAGAGAGAGAGATAGAGAGCGAGAGAGAGGATGAGAGAGAGATAGAGGGAGAGAGAGGGAGACAGGGAGAGAGAGAGAGAGAGAGAGAGAGAGAGAGAGAGAGAGAGAAAGAGATAGAGAGAGAGAGAGAGAGAGAGAGAGAGAAAAAGAGATAGAGAGAGAGAGAGAGAGAGAGAGAGAGAGAGAGAGAGAGAGAGAGAGAGAGAGAGAAAGAGAGAGAGTGAGAGAGAGAGAGAGAGAGAGAGAGAGAGAGAGAGAGGTTGTGTCTCTGTGGAGAAACAACCGCTTTGTTGCCATGGCAACAGGTTCAGGTGCAGCTCCAGACTCCAGGCGAGTCAGATCTCATTAAACACAACGCTGGCCGCCGCCACACATCAGCAGATACGGTTTGGTTTGGAAACAAAACACGGCGGGATCCGTAACAAGCCGAACGAAAGCTGTTGATGAAGACAATCCGAGGGCGTTCGTTGCACAGATGACCTTCCACCTGATATTTGACCTCCAAACACCCTCGTGCAGGTGCTGCGTCACCACGGGGCGTGGTTACAGGGGAGGCTTCCCGTCTTAGTCGTTTGTGCCTCTGACAGTAGATCAACCCCAAGCAATCAAATGAGCTCAATGTCTCCGCCCTCAAACGCCGCCGACAGTTTAATGTGACCCTTTCAAACTTAAAATACTGCCAATGTCATTTAAGGGAACACTTTTCAATCGGCGGACGTGGACACAAGTTCAGGAGCAGTCGACCCTTCAATTCCAGCAAGAGACTATCACCTCCTGTGGGGAGTCCAGGAAATTAATTTAAACTTATTTCACCAATAATGTGCTGTAATGTGGGACGTAAGCTGTCGCACATTAACAGACATTAAGTGCTCCATAATACTAAAACGTCCCTATGAGGGAAAGTACTTTACCCCGCAGAATCATGTGCATCTGGCTCCTGTCGTACACGGTCAGCAGAGTTTATGCAAGTACGGATGCACATGAAAGATCATTTTCACAGCTATCTCTCCCTCCCCAGCTGTAAATATTGTTGAGAGAATATCATAATCCAAGAGGAAATGGACAGACGGGCAGGACTCAAAGAAAACGGTCTTAATTACGACTCTATCTGCTTCTTCAGCACCACGGAGAGCGCCGAGGACTCATCGACACACAGCAGGCGGCTGATGTTTCAGAGCAGTGGGTTCTAACTGTGTGTGTGTGTGTGTGTGTGTGTGTGTGTGTGTGTGTGTGTGTAGTCAGCAAGGAAAATAGATGGAAATAAAGTGAAACTATGAAACTATGGGATGAAAACGGCGTAGAACTGCGTCTGGTTTCTCAGCGGTGCAGAGGAGATTTGCATTCAAAGTCTCGCACGCGGGCTGCACCGAGGATTTGATGTGTGAACACTGCGCGATCTGGAACACTGCATACATACTTTATCACACAAAGTTTGGGATAGGAAAAAAACAAACAACGTATTCTCTGAAGGAGGGGGATTTGGATTGTGGAACGCAGTGGAAAAAGTGACAAAACCTACGATGAATGGTTGAAAATGAACTCACAAAGCTGAACTCTCGTGGATTTCAAACGGTCAAGTTTAGTTATGTAGTTCCACCTTGTACGAATAGAGGTACAAGAAGGTTTTAAGGGGAACTCTATCTATCCATAAAGTCCCACAAAAGACATAATATGACTGATTTAACACTGTGTCACAGTGGAGGACTGATATGGTTTGAACCCAACTGGTAATCATTTACAGAAATCAAGTGTTAAAATAAAATACAAAATAAAAACAACATGCACACAGTACATATGTATGATATGTAGTTAGATCCTCAACATTAAACATCTCACTTCACAATAAACTCCTGAAGGGTCATATGAGTGAGAAGGTTATAAAAGAGATACTATGAGAGCAAAGGAGAAATGGTTTTTGTGTGCAATTAGAAAGAATAAATTGTTCACTCCTCAAATGACTGCTGAGCTCATTCACAATGATGTATTAATCTCTTCGCAGCAGCACTGAAATCACTGTATCCATTTAGTTCAATTAAGCCAAACGGCTGCCTGGGTGCAGATGGAGGATAATGAGCTCATTTGGCAGGAAAAGTGTACTTAGATGATGGCGATGATGTTTTCTGTTATTTATAATACCCACATAATGTCTGCAACTATTAACTGGACTCAGCCAACAGCGTCGCTGAGATCGACCGCCCTGCAAATGCAACTTGTTTGTTGCATTTTGTGCAAGGCCAGTTATTATCATTTTAGACACACACAGGATAAGTTATGCTTTTCAAATGTTCCACATGATGAAAACAATACCACTGTTAAATATGAAGAGCCCGAACTACAACTGACGCCTGCTGTGCTCCTGTTTGACTTTCTCCGCTGTATTTCTGTGTTTTATGATGAATAATAATACAAAAAAGATTGAGTTACTGTCTGTAAAATGTGCCTGTGCTGTAATGAGGCGTGATTATTGTTGGTAGCCCACAATGTTTGGTCACATGGCGCGGTGGGAACAGGAGGCGTCATCCCACAGGAATGCCTGTCAGCTTCTCACTGTTGACTGAATCATTCACAGCACAGATGGAGCACGATCAGCTCTCCAGAACTCCCCAACTGGATCCAACCGGGTAACGCAGAGACAGTTTCTCTCTTTGCTTTGAGCTTCCTGACTTAAGACGACAGCGTTTGTTTTCTGTTTTACTCTCAACGTTGGACGCGACGCCAGCGCTGCAGTAAAAAGTGGTGGTTTGCCTTTTTTCTTGTTCACTTTTACCAAACAGAAGCTCACTGATTATTTCAAGTCAAGCGAGTCGTTTTGAGCGTTTCCATTCTCACATTACATCGGTACAAGCTGCGACTCATTTAGTTTAAGTCAAACATCATGATTATGATTAAAAGGAGACCTATCGAACATGATCGACAATAAACAAATGAGTCAAAGGAAGACGTTCTCACTGTAAATTCACTAACATAAAGATAGAAATGAACAGTTTATTCGTGAAGAAAAAATAGCAGGAATGACACAACTACTGCAGCCACACACACACACACACACACACACACACAGTTCAGTTTCATATGTTTTCTGCTGTATTCTATGAAAGCACTGAGAATAGCCCTTAGAAAACGTGTGGAGGACTGACTTTGTTACACAAGCAGCTCAGGGATCAATAACGTGTGAAGCAAAGAAAGAAACTGTATCCCACTCCTTCAGAAGATTATTTAACGTGAATGTGTGGAGTGGATTTGAAGGTGAGAAGAGGAGAAACCTGAGAAATAGAAATATGCATCGATACAGCATGACGACTCATGCGTGACACTGCTCATATTTTAAATATATGAACACTGTGTCATTATAACCTGTGGTGCAAAAATACATTTTGAGACACTCAGTCTGAAGGTGGAAACCAGATATTATGGATTAACTGGTGGGTTAGAGGTGAGAGAGGGCCAGTACATGATGTGGGAGATTTCAAATTAAGAATAATTTATAGGGAAATTACAATCACCAGTCACCGTCCAAGGACACGATGACCTTCGGTTTAGCAAATGGTCGGTATGGAGGTCGCAGAAAGGCTTCTGCGCTGTGCTTCTCGTGTTGTTGCGCACCGATCCCACGGTTTCAGTCCCGATACGGCAGAGATTCCTGAACTATCGACCGATGCACCAGATTATGTTGATCAATACGACTCACTGTGTGAAAGTGACTGGGGTCATCAGGCTTGACTTATAAACACTGCGTTCCTTCGCAAAAAACAACAAGTTGTAATAAATAAACAAATTTAAATGAGTACTGCATTAATATGTATTGTTAAAATAACAATTCGTACACCAGCAACTTCGTCATAAATCTTCTAAATTTTCAGGAATTGTAATTTTCTATTCAACCCAGATACAAATTACAGTAAAATGTTGAATTAAATCAAATAAAAGGACTTCCCAGTCACAGATACCCAATCCCCCTGATATTGATATCGGTGTATCCATAATCATGACCCGACCAAACAGAAGGAGCCGAGTCTCATCCTGAGAGCTGAATAACCTTGACTGCATCTGTCGGTTGTCATGTTGGTCTGAAATGAAACTACAGGGGAGTCAAATACTGAACATCTTCAGTTAGAGCCCATAAAAAGCTTGTGTCTTCATGATATTATCATCACAATCGGCACAATGAAAGACAACCAACAATAAGGATGAGAGCCGGCGTCCCTTTTTTTTTTTTTAACTGGCATTCTTCGACACGCTGGAAGAACAAGAACTACGTTCCCCACAATGCACAGGGGCACGGAGAGAGGACGTTGCTGGGGAAAAGGACCTGTGGGTTACTCGGCTGACCTTGTTGCCATGGCGATCTGACTCAGGTGTGTAGCGTGGCTGGTTCACGATGCCAGGTTCATAAAGTGAGTTGCGTTTTGGTTTGTGGGCGTACGGAGGTTTCAACGTGCAGAAAAAAACCAAAACTATACATAAGTGGAAAGCTAACGTACATGTTCTTCAGTGGAAAGTTCTCGGAGGCGCATTGTTGTCTTTGTTGGGTTCTGCCCGCATGGAAACAGTTGCCATGTTGAATGTCAAAAAGCACAAAACCATCTCGAAACCACACAAAACACCCACACACTCTGCAGGCAGTCGGTCCATAAGCACTCTCACCAGCACTCCCACACGTGTTCATTAACGCCTACTGTGTAGCCGCAAACCTGTCCACACACACACACACACACACACACACACACACACACCTCTAGAATCACAAAACAAATGGAAAAACCCAAATTATTCAACATGCACACAACCAGACAGACCATTCTGGCCCACACAGTGTGATGAGCACCCTCTGAAAGTACTTGTTTGAGAGGGTGCTCATCACAGTGTGCTTTGGGTTTGAAAGAGAGTCATCTCTCCATCCAGAAGATGAAGCGAGGCACTGAGTGCTCTGACGCGCAATAATATGATTATTCGAACCAGCCTGATTTGCTAAAAGCTTGTTTTTACAGAACTTTATAGCAGCCGGTTACATAAAAAAGTCACACTCACTTTTATGTGATGACCAGAAGCACAACATGACCCTCACAGCTCGTGTTGTGGACTGTATGTTTAGACCGATACGGTGAAGTATGTTCATCCATTCAGGCCTTCATTCGCTCATTAATATTCATCCACAGTAATATGTCACGGTGACACTTCAGATTAAGGCCTGCAGATTACGGTGTCATTTTTTATTTTACACTGGGTATAAAATATAGCAAATTACAGTGTAAGTACCTACTGAACAATTACTGAACCCCAGAATAATTACTAGATAAGAAACTAGATAACAAGACAGGACAGATGGGTAAAACTATGACATAAAAAAATAATTATGCTAAAATATGTTTATGCTTGACTATGAAATACGAAACCTGCTTCTTTTTTTGTTTTCTTCTTTGTAGTAAAAGTGCCACATGAAGTTTGTCTCCTGTTCACGACTTTGCTTTTGTTAAAGACCATGAAGGCAAAACTCTTGTCATGTAATTATTCAATACATGCTCTGTGATTAAAAGATTACATGATGTCATTTATTTCTGTAAAAAGAAGAAAAAAAGAAATCTTTCATGCCTTGAATTTATTTCTTTTTCTTTTTTTTTACTTAATCCACCTTGAGAAAACATTAATTTGTAACATTTTCCATGAACAAAACAATGGACACAAGCAGTGAGCACATACAACAACACAAGGCTGACACAAACGCTCAGTGAGCCTGAACACAGTGGAACGGGGGACAAGCTTAACAGTGGCAAACACTGATGAGGAAAAGGGGGAGGGAGCGTGGGGTCAAAGGTCGACCTCCCAGAGCTCTGATCTGCCCTACCTTTTCTGATGCAGACCAGCTCATGTACTCCACAGTTACGCTCGCCACCTGGAAAGACAATGCAGTTTCAATGAGCCACACCGACGGCGGAGACGGGAGACAGAACAGACGTCACGGCACCGTGCCCACACACGCCGGCACCTTGAGACAGAGTCCCCGAAACAGGACACGCACAAAACACGGATATCAAGACGCTGACAGAGACTGGATGGTAACGGTGTGATGGTGTGGGTGGCGCACAAAGCCGCTGGACATTCAGGACTTAGTTGAACGGCCTGTACATGAAGCTAAAATGACTCAAATGTATCTTTGAATGACACTGGCATGGAGATTATTGTGTTTTCGTTAGCACGTTATAATAACTAGACGTTATTTAGCATTAGTAAACCATAATTCATCATTTATAAAGCATTGTTCCAACATGTACACTCATTAGTAAGTCGTTAGTATGCAATTCATAAACACAGTTATACATGTTTTATTCTTGTTTGAGATGCTTAGAACTGTTTATGAATTGCAGACTAATGAGTTACTAATGTAGTGCTCATGCTGGAACAATGCTTTATAAATGATGAGCTCAGTGTTTACTCATGCTTTACTAATGCTAAATAGTGTGCAGGTATTATAAAGAACAAACGTATGTTCAAATAAAAACTGGAAGGCTCTAAATGCCCACATACGATCCCCAAATGTTTTAACAGCATCTGATGACAGCCGACTGACAGCTGCAGCTTGAATTGTGTTCCTCTGTGGACACAAAGCACGTTACGTAATTGAAGGCTGAGATAAGCATTTATTATAATCGAGCATGTGGCTTCCTGTAAATCTGTTTAACTAGACCACGCCTCACATTCACCAATATGTAACAATTACCTGTTCCAGCCTAATTAGGTGTACATCACCTCTTTTTGATCGTACGTCCCTCCCGTCTCAAACCTTTCCCTTTAACTCCACTTTCAGTACCTTTATTTATTATCTACGGCACTTCAAACAACACAGTTGCTTTGCCTTTATTTTCCTGCTGCTTCTGTCCGTTATAGACGGTTAAAAGGGGAGATGTCCGGGCTTCACATTGTGTCATGTCACTGGGGTTCAACACACATTTTTGGTCAGCAAAGATTCTCCGTCCATGTTTAGCATCGCTCTAAAGCAGGTACAGCTCTCCGATCCTTAACCATGAGCACATTTTGGGGGCAGTTCTTCTCATGTTAGCACAATTCTCAGCAATGCACTCGTGCGTCACCGTACAGTTTGATGATTGCATTCACGATTTAAACACAAGACTGGACACCTGGCTGAATCTTTGGAGCGATATTGAAGTGTCCTAATTACCAAGTGAACCTTCAGTCTTGTTCATAGACAAGCAAATATTGTACTTGATACACACCGCATGTTTTTACTGTATGCTGATATCGTATTTACATTAAGAAAGCCCATACTGTAGCTGTGGGTGCAGTGGATGATTTAAGCTTTGGATATATTAACATTCTGCAGGACACGATCCGGGTGAGGCCTTCTCTCCTTTCAAGTGTTCTTGCAATAAAACCCTTTCCCTCCTGTTCAGAGTCAAACCTTTGTAGTGGGCTGCACAATTAAAACCCGCTGGAGTGAAACTAAAGGGTCTGAATTGGGCCTTCTGTGAATTGCCATGCGCTTACGGCACATGTGCTTTGAACTAAATGCTAACTTAGGCGTGCTAATATTTCTCACACGCACTCACATGCTGATGTTTAGCCGGTACAACGTTCACCGTGTTCGCCCTCTTAGTTTATAGCGTGTTAGCGTGCAAATATGTGCAATGTAGCGCTTCACACAAACTACCGCTGATTTGACCTGATTATGGCATCTGATGAAGGGTTAAGGGGTCACCAAAGAGATGAAGTATTCATCCTAAGAGAGACAGGATTGTGTGCACCAAATCCATCCAATAGTTGTTGAGATATTTCACCCAACACCACAACTATAAAACTCACGGTGACGTCACAGGGTTCACAAAAAGTCATTAGGATTCATCAAGTGGGGCATAATAGCACAATATTTCATGGAAATCCCTTCAATAGTTGTCGGGACTTATGTCATTGGCCAACAAACAGACCGTTTAGTTAAAGGAAAAAGACAATGGCTTCCACATTAACTGTAATTCAGTGCTATTACTCACACTTGTGAGGGCCTCCAAGTCTCTGAGCTCTGCCTCTGGGATCTGCCTACAGGTTGAGGTTTCAAATAGCTCGGGCTGCTTTCCACCGTGACGCTTGGAAGATTTACACAGATTGCCCAGTTTTTCCTTCTATTCTTGTTTTAACCAGCCCCACCAGGAGCTGAACAACCGAGCTGCGGCCGTTCGATACGGCAGCTGTGTGTGGGAGGAGGCTCCCGGTGCCCCTTCACTCCTCTTTCACTCACCAACATCAAAAATAACATTTCTCTCGCATGTGCTCTTCAGCGCGGTGCACAGTGCTGGTTGCTCTTACCACACCGCCAGAAAATCTCTAACCCCATCTTTTGAATACCTCGGAGGTGGACGTTCCCGGAACCAGCGCTCATGTTTCCTCCGTGGCCTTCACAAGATTTACGACAGAATTTGTTTCTTTTTAAGACAAAACATGAAGCACTTTCACCCCCTAATGTCTCGTCTTAACTATCTACATGTACGTCTCAAAACGAGCTCTCTGATGCTAATTAAACCGTCAAATGAACTCCTTCACGGGAATATGTCCGCATTACCAAACTTGCCTGGAAAGAGCTAACAGGACGTCTGTTAGGTTTGAAACTACGATTATATTTCAAGAATATTAACAGAATGTTTACAGGGTTAATTATATAATGGTCCAAAAAGATGTGAAATTGCTACATTAATTTGGCAGCAGTTTTGATAGTAGATTTGTGGTTTCATCTTCATGTCAAAGAAATAGTCTTATTGATAAATATGCTGCCTTTGAGGCCTCTGAGGGGAGATGGAAAAGATTAACCTAAAAAAAAGTCTGCCTCGTATCAAGGCCAAACAAGACCAGAAATAACGCCCCCCGCAGAAACACATCTCAGAAACACATCCTCAGAGGTAACACAACGTTACATTAACACAAAACAAACAGAACAGAAAGCTAAAAACCTCAAATTCAGTTTTCAGGTGCTGCAACTGTGACAAAGCGATCCTGCACACTGTGTATGATGCAGACAACACTTGACAATGAGGAGGTTGTTTTGACGAATGCAACTATTTTGGGAGGACACTGAACGGAGAGCAGCCGGGTCGGTGCATGGAGACAGAAAACCATCTGAAGCACCAGCGGTGATCAATGCGTGCTGCTACTGAGTTCTTCTCCCCCTTTGGCTTCACCGGGGTGCGTGTCTTACTTCTGCGAGCTAAATCAAGGTGAAGTCTGGAGCCTCCCAGCCTTCCCTCGTGCAGACATCTGGGGACGGACTGGCACTATTTTTTAGGATTCGTCCCAGTTTCTTTCAGGAATCTCCTCGGCACGCCCCCACTTTCCTCTAATCAGGTCAATGCGTCTGGGTTAAGGAGAGAGGGATGGACCGAGGCGGTGGCAAAGAAAGTCGGACTGAAGAAGTTGACCTGACAGATACTCGGGTGTTTGAGGTCTTTAAAGGTTCAAGGTGGACATGGGGAAGTAAGCTGTCCTGATGTGCAGTGTCTCAGCTTGGGTTAACGTCACAACCCTTCCGTAATAAGCCAGAATTGATTCATGAGCCACATTTCATGTCAGCGGCTGTAAACATGAAAATCACTCGGTCTCTCTTCGTTGGAAGCGGCGGAGGGATTTGCATTCAGTCAGGTTGATTGTGAAAAACGTGTTTGTGTTGTCATAATGACACGCGCCAGGGAAAGATTTCAGGATGAGCTCTAGCTAAGCCAATTAGTAAAAGGGGGATACGATACGATCAAAGATTAGCCAGTTTACCCGCCGCTTCTGCTGCAAGTGTCACACAGGCCTTTCTTCACAGCTAGCTACTGCTCTATTTTACATGAGCCCACCGCTTTGGGGCTTGGAAACACACTTTCAAAGTAGCGCAGTTGATTCCTTATTTTTAGAACGGTCAAAGCAACATATATTCAATTTAGACCCAGCACACTCATTTCACAAATACTGTGAAGTAGTAAAAAAAAATAGCCTGAGCCTAGAAACAAGCAAGCGCACAACAATACACAGATTTGCTCCAAGAAAAGCTTCTCAGAGCAAATCTGTTATTCCCAAAATCAAAGTCAAACCACAGTGTCAAACGCTTTGTTTCATGCTTTCTGTGGATATTTATATGGGGACAAATTCGTCAGCGTTTGAAAACAAGCGCGGGATTAGCGTTCCCCTCCCGCTCTCAGAAGGATGAAACGATCGGAGCTCAAAACATCTCTCTGCTTCTTGCGATACCGCTCCAAAGCCTCCCTCGCCGCGTGTCAACTGGAGAGTTGATCAATAGGTCAACTGCACAGAATTCCTCCAAGCAACAAAATCCCTCGCTTTGTCTCACGGCCAGACAACAAGGCCTGAAACATACAATAGTAGAGTTCCCACTCTCTTCTAGAGATCATTACCCAGGACATGTTGCAGCGATGACCAAGCCATTGCGACGGAAAAGAGATCGCAATGTCATTTCTTAGGAATTATATCAACCATTGCTGCCTGAACACAAAGAACGCTATCGCTAACGCTGTAGCTAACAGTATCGAACATAATGGTCTACAATCTCACCTTCTGATGAAATGTACAAATCAAAGTTAGACAAGTTGGATTTTTAACTGTCACTGACACAGTGTACCACACCATACGTTAGCCTTCAGCGACCAGGAACGAAGGCATGGGGTCTGCGTCCACGATCCTGCGGGAGATTGTGCATACAAGTCACATTTAGTCTCTTTAAGCTAAGCGGTGTTATGGATTCCACAGGCAATGTCCTTCATCTTCAGGCCCCCAAGAGATTAAATGAATAAATAATTACTTCAACAATCATAAATCTGGACCAACTCGACGACATGTTGAAAAGCAGCATTAGCATTCATTTAGAGTCACGCTTCTCATCTGACGATTACAAGTCCACTATTCATTCTCCCTTTGGCTCCGTCTCAAGTCCTCCGTCTCAAGTGGAATCGGCTCCACTGCTCAGGACTTCACTGCGTTCACCAGCTCATCTGAAAACCAGCTGTCTGAAAACCAGCAGCCATGCTGGTTCGAGGGGTCCTGCCTGTCCGTCTTTTAGTGCGAAGCGGGCACAGTCAGCGGGTTTACCAGCCTTTTCATTAAAAACTGCTGCTTGCGGGCGAAGGGAACAAACGGCCTTTTACATTATGCACAGTCGTTTCATTCATTTTTAATACAAAAGATATTGATGAGAGCAGCTTTAATCACATCATAAATAATCAAGAATGTCACTGTAGCGACTGGCGGCCGGCTCTCGGCTCACTGAAATATGCGGGATAGACTTAGGGCCCACAACGGGAACCGCTTTGAAAGTAATGCATCGCTCCTGTTCCAGTAATAATGTTTCATTGGGCACATTAGCTCGAAATGGTCCATAGACGTATTGGCCATTATCGCCACATATCCTGTTTCTGGCTCTACAAAAACAAGCAGCCATGCCAGGGAGGAGGCTGGAGGAGGAACGGAAGAATGAAAAATAAATCTTTGACAGGAAGCAACGTGGTTAATGGAAAACACAGCCTTCATGTTGCCGAAACAACACATGTGATCTACCACATGTTTCTTTATTGGCTGGAGCTCAATTTCACATTGAGGACAAATGACACGGCACAGGCACTTCAGCCTGAATTGAAGGATGCTGCTAAAATGTCAGCACGAAGAGCTTCTCTGTTGCTGTCACTTCCAACACATATTTATAATATTCCCACCTGCTAAACACCTCCTGCTCGGCCTTCTCTGTTCTTGGCTGCAGCTCAGGGATCGATGAGGCTTTCCACACGACACACACACACACACACACACACGTCGAGAATACCAAGTCGGGCTGTGTTTTGATCTGCCGGCCAGAAAATCCCGGGGCTCAACCAGAATACGTGAAATCCATCCGGGCCTGCAGTCGATCCCGTCTCCGGCTTGTCACGGGAGCTGATGCATGGAGCTCAGTCACAGTGCTGAGCAGTGCAGCGACACACAGGATGTGCCGCACCTCCCGAGATAACGTTCGCACGAGACGATCCTCTTATTGACGGATGAAGATAACAGCTTCTCTAAAAGTCAGTGGATTTTGATTTGCATTTTTCCTTTTTTAAATTTCTATTATTTCTTATTAAACATAAAGCTTTTGTGACGTGCAGTCGCTCAGCTTTTTTTTTTTTTTTAGCATGTATCAAATGTTTTAACCTCAGGAGCTACGATCTTTGGACTTCAAGGCTTTGAGGATGATAGTTTTAAAATGACGATTCGGGGGATGAAGCACGACCCAGATTTAATCGCACGCCTGGATGTCAATTAATACATTAAAAAAGTCTTGAAATAGCTCAAAATGTTCCTTCACACTTGAGGCTGTTTTATAAAACTAATGTAAGTGGCATAGTTGTAGCATCAAAGAGAGATAATCTAAACCTAATGCAATGCTTGAAATGAAACTTGTCTTTCCCCTATTTACTTTTATAGCTTTCAGTATTTATTTTTACATTCAATATGGTCAATGAGTAAATTATAATTTGAAATAATATATCATCTATAATGGAAATAATTGTTTGTTGCACGCTATAGCTAACGCCGTAGCTAACAGTATCTAACATAATGGTCTACAATCTCACCTTTTGATAAAATGTACAAATCAAAGTTAGACAAGTTGGATTTTTAACTGTCACTGACACAATGTACCACACCATACGTTAGCCTTCAGCTAGTAATCTTAAGTGGAGTTTTTAGGATAATCAAACCACCGTGAGCGACCAGGAACGAAGGCATGTGGTCTGCGTCCACGATCCTGCGGGAGATTGTGCATACAAGTCACATTTAGTCTCTTTAAGCTAAGTGCTTTGTGCTTTTGTATGTATCTGTACTTTTGTCATTTAGTGATCTGGAGTGATTCTGGAGTTGCACTTAGATGCATGTAAACTCTAAATGAGACGACAAGTTGAACCATAAATAATTAGGCCATCCTGCTATAGGATCACACCATCTGCAATCTGAGCAGGGGCTTATGGTGTATGTGTGTGGGGGGCAGATGGCAACTTTCCTCCTGCGTACCCCGTTGCTTGTGACGCTCTTGCTCGGACCACGGCCAACTTCAAACTCAACCTTCATTTTGTAAAGTTCCATGACTATCTCGGTGACAAAATCGTTGCACAGACAGAATTAAAAACATCTGGTAAAGTTCCCCTGAGCGCTTCTTTGGTTGTCACAGTCGGTGTCTCCAGCAACACAAATTGCCACAATGACTCACACACACTGACTCACGAAGCGAAAACAATACCTACGTAACTGTCGCGGCTGGGAACAACATAATAACTTTCAAACACGGATTCATGCAGTCACAAAAAAAACAACAACATCAGAACATCTTTCTTTGTTCTAAAATGTCGATGCGAGACAACTTGTTCCTATTTGTTGGTGACACCTCACGATGTTCATCCAACGTAGCATCACAAGTACAGACGGGAAACACAGCGTCCCGCTTGGTGTGGACTGCCCGGCCCTTGAGCAACTAGCTCGAGCAATGATGAGATATTGCTGACGGGGGAGTGGCCTATCATCAGGGCCTTTGAGGAAATGCTTTGCTGACTAATGCGGTGGGATGTTCAGGACAGTAGGCGGGGCAGAATCAGATAGCTCCTTTTGGTGGGGCGGCTTGATGAACCAGACGAGGTATGATGGTAGTGATTTAGTAATGCAGGGTATAGAGCTGACCCTTATAGTGTGTCTTATGGGGACTTTATGGACCCTTTTCTTCAACAATTTCTTGACGTGTTCTTCCCTAAAGACTCAAACTTGGAGGACAAAATAGAAAAGTCTATTATCCTCAGATGAAATTTAAAACACTGGGATCAGATTTGTTCATAATACCTCCACCCAATAGTTAAATGCCAGCAAAAAACGATCCAATAAATAAATTACATATTAGTCCATGCGACTGTAAGGTCTAACACTTAGCCACGGCTTAAACCAAATGAATCACACTTTCGGGGCGACTGGCATTCATTTTAACTTGTTTTCGTCCGATTCTCCTTCATGCACTTGACGAGTCTCCTGCTGAACAATAATGTGTCTCTGAATTTCACAAGGGGTGTTAGAGAAGCGCCGAGGGCTGCTTGGTGGTCTAGTTGCCTCGTTCACAGCAGGGCCGATATAGTTCACATTCACTGTGCTAGTTTCCAAACACACACAGCGATCTTGTTTTCCTCGTGGCTTCCTACTTTCTCTTTTTCTCCTCAGACTGCTGCTTGACCTCTAACCTTTACAGGTTAGGGGTGTCCTACTGGCCTTGTGGTTTAAATGTATACTATAAACCGTGATTACAGCGTTCCCTGTTCAACTTTTTTTGTATAATTTTCCATCTCCCTCCTCTCATGTCCTGCATCTCTGTGCTGCACATGAAAAAAACAAATGAAATCAATTCTACACGTTAACGGCCATCATATAATCAGACAATGTGACGGACCAAGCAGCGACATTGACTCGTTTTAGGAAACACCCCAACATATTGAGCAGCAAATAGTATTTTTTACAGAACACAGTCCAGATGCCTCCACTCCCTCTATTATTGCAAAAACAGGTCATTTGTAATGGAGCTATGTGACGTCCTCCTTTTGGGTGACATTTAAAGCTCTGCCATCGCTAGGTTATTTAAACTGATCGAATAAACACCAAAGCTGCTTACAACCTGCGAAAGTTACATAAGCAGAGGAAGGTGTACAAACATATCTGTTGGGGGAATATATATATATATATATATATATATATATATATATATATATATATATATATATATATATATATATATATATATATATCAGAAGCTATTAAATGCAGAATGATACACACATTAAATGATATATTCCATCTAAACATCTAAAGCTGAAATAGAGCTTCTTCAAAAGTATAGTCTTCAGTCCTGGGCTGAAACGTGGCCCGGTTTCACGCTCTGCTTTCCACAACTGCACCCTCTCTGAATGAAGCCTCGGACCCCACCTGAGGGAAGTTTGCCCTCGTCTAGACCCAAAGTTGTGAAGTACCAGCATGCAGCGGGGCGACGGACCGACCGGGCAAGGACCGAGACGGAGACGGACGATTGTTTTTTTTTTGTGTGTTTTTTTTTTTTTTACCGTCTAAACACAACCAGCGGATGGAGACGTGACTGCCTGCGTCGCTCTCCGGCTCGGTTAACGCGGGACCGGCGGAGCTGTCCGTTCAGCACCGCCGGTATAAACACCACCGACACGAGAAACCATCTGTCTCCTCTCCTCTCTCTCTCAGCGGGAAGAAACACACACACACACCGCTTCAAAGACGTACACAAACTACTTTTAACGGATTCCAGCCGAAGCGAGCATCATTTACACTTTTTTTTTTTTTTTTTTTTCTTTCGTTGAAAGAATTCCGCGGTGACATTTGTTATTTCCAGCTGGAGTCAACCACGAGGAGGGAGAAGCGTTATTGGCCTACTTACCATCAATCGCCATGATGTTCTGTTTGGGCTCCCACCAAAGCGAGCGGTGAAGAAGGGGGAGCGGCCCACTGCCGGGGTGAGGGAGGGGAGCTCCACGGCGTGGTACAGTCCACGAGGCACCGCCTGGATGTGTGTGTGTGCGTGTGTGTGTGCGTGTGTGTGTGCGTGTGTGTGTGCATATATATATATATATATATATATATATATATATATATATATATATATATATATATATATATATATATATATATAGTGTATTTATGTTTTGATGAAATGTGTTTAGCACTGTTTAGATTTGACCTACATTTGATTGCGCATACTAATGAGTAGAATGTTTGCTCTGTAATGTTGTAAAATGTTCAACATTGAAGGCATCAGTTCTTTGACAGACCTTTAAAGAGACAGCAGAACTCATTCAGGTCAGTGCTGTTTTAACGATGGACAAGTACAGTTTAATGGACACGACTTTCAAATCGTGGACAGCTGCGAGCACTTTTCAGTGCCCGCCTTCCAGGAGACGATTCGGTGAGTAGTAAGGACATATTACTATGTCCTCACTATATAATATATAAAAAATGGCCCTAACCATAATTTACAGTTAAATGCTAATGTGCTAATTAGTGTGGACAAAGTTCTAATTCATCGTAATATTAGAACTTCGCTGACAAAAAAATCTACTTTTATGAGAAAAGAAAAGCATCCTATCATTCATCCAGATTAATAATGAAAGATAGTTTGGTAACTCCAGAGTTAATACATATTTCAGCTTTATTAGATGCTAATACAGCAATAGATGCTAGGTTAATACATTTTAGCTAGCTACCAATGATAAGCCGCTGAAAGATATAATTTTAGCGACATTAATTTACCTTGAGATTAGATTCTAACATGCTTCTATTCTAAATCAGCAATGTTTGAGAGGCACTAAAGTGTTGGTAACTAGATAATTTCATCGTACTTTCACTAGCTTCATCTTGTTTTGGGGCTTAAAGACAGAGTGGCGTATTGTTCATGTACTTGGTGCTCAAGGCTTCCTCACGTAACTCCGAGCTGCTGGCTCACCCAGTGACAGTACTTTGGGTTTAAATCACCCCTCTGATTTGCAGATGGCCGGAAGAAACGACCAGCAGGGCTCTGATTCCTGAGAACAGACCATCGTGTTGTGACTCGGACAGACAGGAAGAAGTCCATCATCCCTGAAAAGCATTCTGGGAGTGACAGGAAGTCAGTAACAGAAGTACAACAACCAAACAACAACATGGATAGCAACCCCTTATGTACATCCTAAAACGTTCTGATTAGCACGATGACTTACAGGATTGTAATAACAAGGGATGCTCGAGTTGTGTCCCTGGAGCGTGAATCCTAAAGGTCAGGTTTCAAATACAGGACTGGAGTAAAATATTCATAAAGCAGACATTAGGCACTGTTACTAATGAGGATATCTGTTCGATACAGTGTTGTTTACCTATTAGAAAAATAGAAAAACACCAAGGAAGTTGGAGGATATATTGAAATAGTACTTGGGTAACACTCTATAATATGTACACGCTACGCTATACAGCATTAGTTAAGTATAATAAACACTCATTTACACACATCATTTAAATAACATTGTTCCACACTTTATAAATGATGGATTCAACATTTGTAAATGAAGTATTATATAATGCTTCATAGCGTTCAATTATTAGGAAGTATTACCGTTTATTTGTGTGTCTTTATAATATTTGGTCCTGTGAGAGGCAGCAGTGGCAGAGGCAGCAAAGCTCTCTGGTCCTATGGCTCTGTAACACTTTATAATAACTGCATTATATAATACTTCATTTACAAATGGTGAATCCATCATTTAGAGAGTGTGGAACAATGCTTTATAAAAGATGAATTTAGTGTACTTAACTAATGCTTCAGAGCGTGCAGTTATTATAAAGTGTTGCCAGTACTTGCTTTCTTTTTGTCCTCCACAAGCTGCAGCACAGCCTAATGTATTGCTTCATTATGGTATTAATGTTCATAAGAACCTCAGTGTGAAACCCCAGTTAGTGGTTTGAGGTTTGATTCACACTCCTGTGCCGTCATCAGGTTTCCATGGATATAGCAACTGCTGAGCTCTACCTTGTGAAAAGAGAGATGGCGGATAGAAGATGCCTCGCAGTAATCAGGAAGGAAAGAAAACCATGATGCTTTTGGCTGTATATCTTCACAGTTCCCTAACTCAATGAGTGCAGCTGAAAAATGTCTGATATTTGTGTATTATACTGGCATGCTGCATACTGATCATGATTTACACAGAATGGCAACCTTTCAATGGATGAATTATAATAACTATAACAACAACATTAAGCTTCTCAACACCTCTTTGTCTCATTCTCAACAACCCCTTTGTCAGAAGTGGCATATGAATCAAAGAGTGCCCCTCCCCCCGTCCACTTTTTTTTAATATGAATTATTTTTAGTGATCTAAAAGGAAAGAAACAAGAAAAAGTCCCAAAACAACCCATACTTTGTGTACGAGAAGCAAATAGAGAATACATCACCAAAACATGTTGTGATTAACACTGTTGGCTTCAAACCTGCACAGGAAGGAATCGGTTAGACTTTTTTTTCCATCAAATTATAGTTAATGGTTCCAAATGTTTTTTTTGTTTTTTTTTTACAATTGTCCCTATTCAAGACAGTTTAACAAAACCCCGGACGGCCCAACATTCAGAGCACAGTCTGTGAGGGAAGCGGGCCTGCTGGTGGGAGATTGCGCAACACGAGCCAAACAAATGTGTGCAGGAACACGACCACGTGCTCAGACGTGCCTCTGCCGTTTCCATCTCTGCCTTTCGCGCCATTCATTCTTGTTTATTTCATCCTATTTTTAGCCGCAGCTCGACTCATATGCCCTCTGCCGGGCTCATCAAAGCTGCGCCTTCCCGTTGTCATAGATATGAATCCTGTCCAAAAAAGCACCTTCGCCATTGGAGCGGCCGCCGCTCTGGGTCAGGTGGATGTTTTACACCAGGAGAAGGGTGGTGAATAATCCAACCGTTGGTGAATCGTGCACGGGAAGAAGAGATCACTGCCCCCATCACGACATCGTCCACTTCACCTTTAGCCGTCCCCCCCGATAGACTGTGTTTTCATCACAGTCGGTTAAATCATGGTTGTACTGCGGAGTAGCATCTCCCAGTACAACCATGTCCTCTCCATGCATGCCCTTGTGCTGTGGAAACCAACGGAGCTCCCGGGGGAATCACGCACTTCAATCAAGCCCCATGCTGCTGTACAGTACTGCTGGGAGGGTTGGTTGTACAGAGATAGAAGAAGTGTTTCGTAACTGCAACATACTGGACTAATAACACCCGTTTCACATTAAATGTACTCGAGCCAAGAAAGCAAAAGGTATTGCTTAGCAACACGCGCCTTGGAGTATAACTAACCCATTTAAAAATGTTAAGAATCAAGTCAGATTATTTGTATTTTGCGCGCACACTAGGCCAAATAAAGCTGATTCTGATAAAGGTCATTACATGTTCAAGGCAGTTTCACTGATGCGAGAAATCTATTAATACACACAGGATGCACAGAGCTTTAGGTACACCTTCCCTCGGGATGGAATTGACACAAGGGACCGAGTGACTGATGATGGATTTTAAGCTCTTTAGTATTCTCAGCATTCATATATAAAAAGGCTGGAGGAAGACTACAGTATTCCTCGAGGTAAACACACCTCCAGTGCCGAATGGTTGCTCAAACAGAAGAACTGAAGGTTGGAGTTGGTTTTGTTGTCCCCATAAACAAACCAGGTGACGGTACACTGTAGATTTTTTTTTATATAGAAACGCATCCTGTAGAAATCTCAGAAAAACAATATCAAAATATCACCAGACTCATTTTGCAGCAGCTGTCATGAGACGGTTAAAACAAAACTTTCAGTTATATGCAACATCAAGAGGGAAATTTAATAAAAGCACACACAACTATTACATGGTCAAATATAACACAACTAAGGCTAAATTAATTATAACTTTATATTTGTTTTGGTTTAAGTTATTTTCATGTTGTTTTCCTTCTTATATCATACACAGGAACAAATACACACTCCTGCATATTTTTACTGAATTGGTATGGAAGAGCTCATATGATGGACAGTATGTATTAACGGCCCCTTGGATTCTGTACACTTTAAAACCTGCTGAGGAAACAGTCTGTGATTGACCTCTTGCCAATCATCTCCATATGCAGATGATGGCCGTGCACGATGCGACTGAAACATATGGAGTCTTTCCAGTTTCTTGTTTGCTATATTTCAAAAGGAAATCTTATGTTTTGATCAATAAATCCCTTGAGGAGCTTTTTAAATAAATAAGGCTGTGCTGCAGAACATCACTGTTAGCTATAAAGTATATCTTCTGCTTGTACTCTGTGAACCCGACGTCTTATGCAACTGTCTGAGATTGAAGAAGGCAAAGAGTAACAGCGGGTTGTTAAGTGCAACACTTTCCACCGACTTCT
The DNA here is from genome assembly GCF_023055335.1 of Clinocottus analis. Classification (NCBI taxonomy): domain Eukaryota; kingdom Metazoa; phylum Chordata; class Actinopteri; order Perciformes; family Cottidae; genus Clinocottus; species Clinocottus analis. Next base: position 3,512,555 of record NW_027175898.1, read on the forward strand.
CTGACGCAGAGAGCAGCGAGCAGCCGTTTCCATAGTAATAACTTCCTGCATGTAACACTAGAAACTGACTGAACTGATAACTTTCATGAAAATGACACAACAATTCAGCACTAAAATTGTGCAGGGGCTGTTAATGTAATTAGAAAAAGACCACAGGTAGACTGGCGTCCATTTTCTCCTGCCCACTCCCTTCTGTCTGACCTCGTTAGCTCGATCACTCTCACCTGCCCTCGCTCATAATCAGCTCACTCAGTGCACCTGGTAGTCGCACCCATCTCGTTAGCTCAATCAGTCCCACCTGTCCACTGTGCTGCACATAGTCCCTCTGCTACATAAGCCTCAGCTTCAGCACATAACATCAAGTGTGTGTGTGAATAGTGAACGCTGACACCACCGTCTGGGGGAATGGAGTCATTGAATTCTGTCTGTTTATTGAGCTGAGCAGTTAAAAACACATTCACATGTAGTAAGTCTCAATTATTCACTTAAGAAATGTTTTTCCCCCTGAAATCTCATTGCATTTTTGTATTTTATGTGACCAAAAAAGAAATCACACAATTACACATTTGTTTCGAAATTAGATAACAGATTTCTGTAGTTGTTTTATTATTTATTGATTGATTTAATTATCCCAAGGTTGTGGTGAGTCATCTTTCACTTAACTCTGCAGACACAGGGGCCTTGTTTGGTTGGCAATATAAATATATAATTTTTATTTTGTAATATTATTTAGGGAGCCACAACAAAGGAGCTTAAGAGCTGCATGTGGGTTGCCGACCACAGGTTCAGATCTAAGTATAAGAAACCTTGTGAAGAGAACACTTTGAATATTGTTTTTTATATGTTTGTTGGACTGAATTTATAGTTGACACAAGTGACTGACAAGTTCAGCCAAAGCTGTGTGCTTGTTCTGGAAGTATCTTTCAACTTTACATTTTTTGCTGTTGTTTGCTTTATCGTATCAAGTCTACAAGTAAGCCAGCATCGTTGGTAGTGAAAGCAAATTAACACGTCCACAAACAATTACACTACACTTTTCTCCTTGACTTTTCTTTTTTTGGATTCATCCATTGCTAGTTTACTGAGGGCGGGAATCTGTAAAACATGATGAGCCACCTGCAGGACAAGACGCTTGACAGCGACGTAATAGGATGTGACGCTTGGGTGACATATTAATGACATTAAAGTCCTCTGACACAGGTGATCGTTCTGTTTTAGTACTTTTCAACATGGATTCTGCTTTTGACACAGACCATCTTGATTGAGAGGCTACGTGATTGGGTGGGCATACCTGGCACAGCGTTGGAGAGGTTTTCATCTTCGCTATCAAAGGTTTTACCGTCTCTGTGGGAGACTTTGTCTCTGATACCTCTCCACTGTCTTGTGGGGTACCACAGGTATCGGTACTTGTTCTCTTTGGGAAAGATTATTAAAACATATAACATTGCATATCATTTATATAACACAACACTATCTTTTCTTCAAACCCAGTGAAGCTTTCAGGTTTACGAGGCTCCCAGATCCTGCTACTTTATTTCAGAATTGTTTATTGGCGAAGTATCTTGCACATACAAGGAATTTGATAAGGTCAAGGTGCATAACAATAAACATAGATATAGGATAAAACAATAAAATAATACAAATATGATCAGTACAATAAACAGATAAATATGGTAAACAGATAACAGTACTTCAAAACAAGTTCATATCATAAAATAAAAGTGGCAATTGCATTTTATTAAGAAAAGAAAAGATGTGCAAGATTGTTGGAGGAAATTGTCCCCGGCGTCGGTGGGGGTCTCGGGCTTTATCGATGAACTCGACTGCAGCATGAAGGAAACTGTTCTTCTGAAAATCCACAACCATCGAGCGTTGAGCTCCATGTTGTTTCATCTGCACCAGGTCACAAGGTCACAAGGTCACCAGCACAACCACCAAGTTGACATGTGTGTCTTTGTGTAATGTTTTAATAGCTATTTGATGGATAACGATTACAGTTGATAAACACATGTTTTAAGAAAAATCACTTTGGCGAGCTCACTGGACTTTTGATCCATCGACATCATCAGGTTAAATTCTTCATTTAAAATGCCAAAACTAAAGATATTCCTATCAGCCTCAGCTATACCTACAACAACGTGACAAAGTCCAAAAGACAAAGTCACATTGAAATGAACTAAATTTAAATTAATTTAATTGAGAGAAAAATTGATGGATGAATATTATATTTCAAAATTGTTTTGTATTTTTGTGTAATGATGCATTGGCCAAGAGTCAAAGTAAATGTAATTAAAATGAATTTAATTGAATGTAATTTAGATAGAGGGATGGATAGAGGATAATTATACTTAATACAGGCAGTATATATCTTGGTACATTTACTTTATGCAAACTGTAGATGGCAGCAATGACTTCAACATCTGCTTGACAGTGACAACCTGCGTGCAGACTTATTTGATCATACACTAATAGTACATGAAGTAAATATGACTTGGAAAGTTAGATTGTTATGTCTGGATTAATACAGTGTGACACAGGACAGAGGCCATATCGATCCATTCAAGTTGACTTACTTTCTTATTTCTTATCTTCATAAATATGTATCTTATATCTAATATATATTCATAAAAACTAACCTTGCTCACTCTGCTACAAAGGAATAAAATGGCACTTTGTATTTATGTTTAATAAATCAACGTAATGTGAACATGGAATGATTACCAAAAAAGAACCGTCATGTAAAATTACAGGAGACACGCTGATTAGTACCGGAAGTTTTCTTACAAATTAAAACGTTCAGGCTTGATTTCCCAAACAGTTAAAGGTGAATTAATTTAGTTCAATCAGTTTTATTATTGAAAGCTCGACACCGGAAGTCGCGGTACTTTTGTAAATCGTGGCTAACTTGACACTTCTGCTCGACATGTCTCCGCAGACTCTTCCCTGCCAGTAGAAACGTCTGGATTTTCCGTGAAACACCTGCGTTTTGTAAGTAACGTTATGTGTGTCAGTCGTGTGCGTTTGAGGCAGCTAGCGAGCGTTACTACTGTGTCACGAGACCTCCATCTCCCGCTGTCTTTAAAAACCAGCCAACGCATTAACGTGGACGTGTTAAATCAGCCTTTAGCTCTGTTTATTCTAGGAACATGGTCGTTGACCTGGTTTTAGCTGGCATGAACTTTTACGCTGAGCCCCTGATGGCACATAAACATACGTTATATATACATATATAGCGTTACGTTATTATATATGGCGTTACTGATACGTCTTGTGAGATAGTTTCTAATTGTTGAAGTAAACTGGTCATGTTGTAAACACTAGTGACGTTAGCTCGCTGGCTGTCGTTGAGAGCGTCACCTCAGCTCACCGTGACGACCACTGTCGTTTCTGAACATGCCAAGTTAACGTTGTGTTTTTTTTGGGGGGGCATAATAACTAGGTTACATGACGAGCTAGCTAGAAACATTAAGCCTCCAGCTAAGCTATGTGTGTGCGGTGAGCTGTTTGTTAATTGTGTCCATTCGTATAGTTTAGCTAGCTGGCCAACGAAAAAAACCTAACTTAGCTTTCTAAACGTCTGTTATTTTCGCGTGGACACAATGTCACGCCAAACTCTAGCGTCAAGACACAAGTTGAATATGGTATGCTCCGTGAAGGAGAGACTCAAGTCGGCTGGGTAATACGAGTCAGTCTGTGTGAGCGTACAGTACATTACTATAGCTGACATGTGTCACGTGGGGAAGGGGACGTACACGTGACCAAAGGGTCTCGTGAACGCGCAATGCAGGGAGCTACCTGACGTTACTTGAAGTCGGACAAACGCGCACTGGGCCACTATTAACGCGTCCTCTCTGTCACACACACACACACACACACGTACACGCACACGCAGCAGGTTAGCAGCACGCTAGCGGGCCGTTGTCAGCCAGGACCCAGAGAAGCAGCATCATCATCAATGGTGTGTCTACATCCCGGAGCCGACACATTTTCCTGTGTACGCTCAATGAACGACCTCCTCAGCGCTCATCACAGTGAGTAGTTTGCTGCAAACCATTCTCGTGCATCTGCCATGCAAATTACGCGGCGCACTTTGCAATGCAATCTACTCTTGTCTCTCTCTCTCTCTCTCTCTCTCTCTCTCTGTGTGTGTGTGTGTGTGTGTGTGTGTGTGTGTGTGTGTGTGTGTGTGTGTGTGTGTGTGTCTCTCTCTTTCTCTCTCAGGCTGCACATGTATGGCGTTTGCGAGGCTCGGAGGGGAGTTCTGCCAAGCCCAGCACCTGCTGCTTATTGTGGACAAGTGAAGAGGAGACGCCAGCCAGGCGCAAACACTGCCGTTGACGTGCACGTGCACAGGTGTGTTGGTGTCATTTATTCAGCTACATGATGGGGAGGAATAAAGTTCCCAGTTTCTCCACGTCTCATGTCAATGGGGCAGCAGAGAGTAGATGTGCACTGAATCAGAAGAGATACTGATCTAAGTTGTGTCAATATATGTAGTTAGTCATTTAAGTTATCCAGAAAGGACAGGTATATGGTGATCAGTTTTTAGTCACACTAAAAGCTCTATACAAAAAGAAAATGTTCATAATGCCGTAAAAAAACAAGAAGCAGTATGGAAGGAAACCTTAATGACCATCTCCATGTCTTCATAGGTCCTTACTGCCATCGTGTTCAATCCATATGAAGACAAGCCAACCTTCAGCCTGTCACCTGTCCTGGGGAGTGGGAGAGGCTTTGGGTTTAACCCAAGGGTTTCCTCACGGCTCTTCTCCTTTTCTGCTTCTCCTTTCTTCTTCTACCTTGAATCGGCCAAGTCTTCTCTGAATGGGCTAGCACATTTGAAAGGAAGGAAAGACAGATCTTTTTTTCTGTCTTCATTTTTATTTATTTTTGCCTTCTGGATTTTGGTTGTCCAATCTGCTAGAGATTAATATTTATTTGTAACCAAGCCAATTTTAGTTATTTCTTTTATTGCCAAGAAAAAATTAAACCCTCTCATACTTCTATCCTAGGAAATTTGTATTGTATTTAGTTTTTACAAAGTAGTTACAGTTTTTGTGCCTATAATTCACACGGATAGATCAGTTAGGGAAATTAGTTTTTAAATCATTTTAACTTTGATTTGTTTGAGACTTTGTCTTTTATTTGATTATTTCTTTATTTTCTCCATTATAAGCACAGAACTTTTCTCACCTTTTTTTCCTGTGTCAATAAACCTCTTGAGGGTCTAAAAATGAACCGACCGGCTCCAGTGGAGATCTCTTATGACTGCCTGAGATTTCTCATTACGCACAACCCCACCAATGCACAACTCGGAAGGTTTATAGAGGTAGCGCACCTTTGTAATATTTCATGCATATCCATCAGCCATTTTCTTTCTGTAATAGAGGAAGCAACAGTGACATGCTGCATTTTAAAAAGGTGTTTTTGATGTGCAGGATCTGAAGGCATATAAAGTTAACACCCTGGTGAGAGTGTGTGCTGCCACATATGACAAGACACCAGTGGAGCAAGAAGGTATACAAGTCCTGGTAAGTGACACAGATACACAACAGATCAAGCCTACTCATTCACTTACTATCAAAGTCTAAAATACATTGCTAATTCTAAGTCCAACAACGGTTTGGTCAAAATAAACCCTTAATACACTGCCTTCTCGTGCTTCCACTATATAATGCGTAACTATTTTCACTATACATTCGGATAACACTGCAAAATGGTGAAAGTTATTGTCAGTTTAGTCCTAACCAAGAAAACCCAAATGTTTTCAACAAATTAATCAAATAACGACTCAATTTCCCCTTAGGATTGGCCGTTTGAAGATGGCTCCGCTCCCCCGGACCAGGTGGTGGATGATTGGCTGAACCTGCTGCAGACAAAGTTCAGGGACGAGCCGGGCAGCTGTGTGGCTGTGCACTGCGTCGCTGGACTAGGAAGGTTAGTATGTGCGAGACATTGTGCAAGGGATTGAATGTGTTTTATTTACCAGATATTAATATCCACCTCAGGCGGTTAGTTCTCAGATGTTGTTTTGGTCTCCTAATATGCACAAAACCTGTTGTTTTAAAGCAATCATTGTCAGTTGTAGTAGTGTTGTACAGTATAAAGCTTTGTAGCACTACATTTTCTAAATTGTAAAATACCGCCCACCACTGTGCCACTTTGATCCGTAGCTAGAGAAGACAAAGGAACAAACTTGATAAAAAGAAAAGTTGGCACAAACTAAGTTGAAATAATGTTTTTGAAGTCTGCGCTTCACACGGAGCTGCAGGACTATTATCCAAACAGGTGATTGAACGTTTGCATCTCTTTGCCGTTTGTCCTCAGAGCTCCTGTGTTGGTGGCCCTGGCTCTAATCGAGTGCGGGATGGAGTATGAAGATGCTGTGCACTTCATAAGACAGTGAGTACTAAACCACTGATTCTACTGTTCCCCTGTTTTACTTGACCGTGCTCACAACTGCTCTGTCTTTGCACGGTCCATATTCAGTACCGTCCCTTTAATTGCTCTTCCCCCTCCGCCTCACACATACACACACACACACCTGTGATAGTCTGAAAAAAATGTTTTGAGCACATCGTCTTTTTTTTTCATGTTGTCAGGAAGCGCCGCGGAGCGTTTAACTCCAAGCAGCTGCTGTACCTGGAGAGCTACAAAGCTAAACTGTGTCTGCGCTCCAAAGATGCCAATGGTCAGGGCTGCTCTATACAGTAGGAATCTACAACCCCATGCAACTTCACCTTCATCGGAGACTCTCACTATTTGATGTCAGATGGAGAGTTGGCATTTTAGGGTAAATGTTTGGTAACATCTTTTTTAGGGTAAATGTTTGGCCTGTGAAATCCAATCAAAATTTTATGTATTTACCAAAATAAAAGGGACCTAATGTGACATTTTCTGAAAATCTTTTGAAAACATAGGCAGACAAATTTACATTAAAACTAAGTAGAGGTTGTAAAAGTTTGTATTTCTGCTCCTTGGTCTGTGACCTCGCCTTCATATGTAGCCCCCCCCTCTACCCCGCATACACACACTCAAATACATAGCCCATTAAAACAAGACCCCACACAGAATTAATTTGAACTGTTAATCAGTTTAAAAGACCAATAAACTCGCAGCTACAATAAATACTGTTGCTGTTAAAGGAATACTTCACCCCCCCCAATGACCATCTGTTTGTCACCCTCAGTTTTTTCCTCTCGGCCTCCACAAGGAGCCGTGAATCATTAAATGCAGGAAAACCCGGATGTTTTTAAGTACACAGAAGGGTAGGGGAGCATTCAACCACAGCAAAAACTATTTCCAAAACATCGCGAAACACATCCACGCCGTTTATGCGGGCGATGAGACTTTGCTTATGCTGCTCAGGTTGTTGTGAGAGTTTTTTTAACGGATGTTGGGATATAGTTTACCATCGAGAGTTTCCTCCAGTTTTGTATTCTTTATTTGCCGTTGAGAATCAAAGATAACACAGGGACAAATAGGATGTGTTTAAATCAAAGAAATCGTTTCAGTGGTGAAGTATTCCTTGAACACGCATGTGATTTTTAAATTGACTTTGACATTGGGGGCCAGACATGGAACATTTTGTGTCAGCAGTCGGGTGTGGTCGGCTGTAGATTCCTTCTTATGATGTTGAAAACTGCTCTGCTGCTCTGTGCTTTCAGAGGCCTGCTGGTTTATTGCAAATCAATCCACGCTGTCGTTCAGACTGATTTAGTTTATTCCAATATTTCCCCCTGGACAAAATCGATGCCCTACACCCACAAAGGTGATGGAGAACTCAGACAAGTTAGAACACGTCCACCATTAAAGGCATTTGTGAGTTCTACATTAACAGACAACACACACTAATAGGAAAGAACCGTGCTCTATCCAACAACTGTGACCATCTTCCACGTTTGGTGTGTCTCATGTCGGAGGCAGAGGCCTTCTACTTCTCTAGAAAACTAACTTGTTGTTGGCTGTAAATGTTCGACACTGTCCTTCCAAATGTCGTCAAGACAAAGTGGGCCAGCATGTTAAAGGGTCAGTCGGTGAAAATACTCATTAGTGGAACACTTAAAGGTTTTGGTAGATTGTCCCGTTAGCTTACTTCACTGCTGCACCATGTAGTGCAACATGAGTACAAACGGGACAATCTGCTGAATACTTTCTGAATTACAACAACCACAAAACCGAACCGCCGACTCCTGGCCGCCACAGAAACCTTTGGGTCTCGTCTATCTCCGGCTCTGTACCTATTAGCTACCTGGTCAGCTGCTGTGCTTTGTAGGATGCTGTTGGGTCCTTGTGATGTTATTATTTATCTATAGGTTTTTATTTTCTTTCCCTGTACCCTATTTAACTATTTGTACATGTCATTTATTGATTGATTCCACAGTGTTTATTTTTCTTTTTTTGTGAAATGTCTTGTCTGCTAGAAAAAAATAATATCTAGTAGTCTTGTTGAACAATTAAAGTGTTGAGTAATTGTTGCTTGTTGCAGAACCTATTTCATCACCATGGTTTTAGTTAGATGTGCCTGTATGTGCTGGGAGTTCAGAGAACAAGCAGTGTTATTTATTTTATTTTCCGGCATATTTTGATTAAATTCTCAAAAATCAATTTCCGATTATCAGCCACTAATATAGCGCCGATCTGTTCCACAGTCATATCTATTTATAAGAGGTCCATTATGAACAATTCAACCATCATGTTATTGGAAACCATATTACAGATTTCCAAAAAGCAGATCGTTGTTAATATTTTCAAACAAAGCTCCCTGCCAACCGCCCGGCTGCGTCCACAACAGTTCCAGGTCGCTATAACAGGACGGCGTATAGGGATGTAGCTGGAATATGGCAGCTGCCCAACGTGATGCAGAGCCTGACCTGCCCTCAGTGAACTCTCTCTCCTGCTCTGGCTCGCTCGCTCTCTTTGTGTGTGTCTGTGTGTCACACAGACACACACACACACAAAGAGAGAGATTGCCTCTGGCCGTGGTAATGCTGTGTGAACGTGGCCGTCAGGGTGGAGTGACAGCATCCCATGCAGCCAATTCAAGGTTGATTGGTTTTATTGACTGACCCGACAAAACGCACACACACACACACACACACAAACCAACCTTGAACAAAAGAGTCACAGTGGATGAATGCAGTAAATGCCCACGACTTAATTCTTAAAATACATATCCGAGGAAGAGGCGTATCGACAATGCTGCTTTTCATTGCTTTCCTTGTTTGTGTTCAGACAGAGAAACGCCTGACTGGAGCAGGGTTCTCAGGACCACGTTAGAGCAGTGAACCGAGAGGGAAACAATTATCACGGTGATTTCATAGTCTGAGGAAAGTCTAACATTTAATTTCCCTTATTTGCTCAAGTGTGATTTGATCGGTTGACTAAAATCATATAGAATTGTAGTCAAAGTGTTGTACAGTGTGATAAAACAGTAGAAAATAGATAATTACACTTTTAAAGACTACACACACTAATAGGAAAGAAATCTTTTCTGGAAAAACTACCATTAAAAAAAATGTATTAATTAAAATTGCAGTCATGCATGTTTGTAGCTTGTCCTGACAGCAGAGGGCGGTAACGTCCTGCCAAATAGTGAACTTTATGATTGAGTCATTTGCACTTTGGTTCAAATGTATATTAAAAAAAAAAACACTTTCTCAATCTTTTGACACGTTTTCTGGGGCACTGATCGGTGATTGCATTTCTTTTCTCGAGGGTCAAACACTGAAACAATAACTGATGAAGTCCTGCAGTTCAGTGTTAGACGAATACAGCAAAGTTACTACTGTACTGCAATGTGACGCTCCATATTATTAGAGTTTGTACAATGTCATTTGATCAGTCAGAGAACACACACACACACACACACACACACACACACACACACACACACACACACACACACACACACACACACAGGCCTACGGCGTCCTTGGCAGCAGAGGACAGCTCTGTGATAATCTGCTGAATATATGACAGCTGAACATCTCTAAGCTCGCTGTAAGCTACACGGCACTGTGCGTGTGCGTGTAGGGTTTCAACATCCCGTGGAGTTAAAAAGACACTGCTATCTTTTTATTTGATAAAAATAAAATTAAAAAAAGCATTACAGATGGAGCGATATAAAGTCGGAAGTTAGGGTTAAAAATACATGTGTATAACACATACATGTGTTATAGACATGTCCTTACATGATTGCATTTAGGAATACCATATATGACATGACGTACTAAAATCAGCATTAATTGTTACGGGTATGGTGAAAAAAAATAAAAAAGACCCTGATTATGAGTGTGTTAAGAGTCACATACTGTAAATTGGAGCAATGAAGTGTCACAAATTAGCAGCAATACTGAAAGTGAACGTTGATCTTCACACAGCAGGGGGCGCTCTCGCTCAAAATCACATCTCCGGATAATAGTATCGATTTTTATATTGGTGATTGTTCCACCAACTATTGTTTTGTTGTTGCTGCTGCATTTGTAACTGAACCTGGAGGCTGTGTATCGCAAAGGAGGAGGAGACCGCGGGCAGAGGAGGAGGGACCATCGGGACGGTGACCCAGTTCACCCCGCAGACCGAACCGGTTACCGGAGGACCGCCCGCTGGTCGAGCAGAGGATGAAACCACGGACACGTCTGACTAATGAAAACTACGACCGGTGTCTGCAGACTCCTCGCATCCAGTTTGTATTTCCTCTCCCGGAGTGCAACAGCAGACTCAGCGCGCGCGTGTGTCTGCGCGCGTGAGAGAGAGAGAGAGGAAGGAAGAGGGAGGGATTGAAAGAGGAAAGTAGATAGGAGCAGGAGTTTTAGTTGTCTGGGCATCTGGATATCTGGCTGCAGAGAAGAAGGAGAAGAAGAAACATTTGGATATATGGAAAAGTACCTGATAAAAACCGAAAAAGACCAGTAGAAGAAGAGTGGAGGACAAGGAAGAGGGAAACGGGAGGAGAAAGTTATATTTTCTAACGGGACAGGAAGACTGACCAGCAGGGATGTTGCCGGTGAGTTTCCCTTGATGACAAGTACACAACTTGATATACTGAAGTTAAAAAGGTGTCGTCTTAACTCACACACTCCCTGCTAAAAGACTTCAGAGCTAGCTAACGTCACAGTTAGCAGGCTTTGCCGCTGAGAGTGAGAAGCTGTTGCTATGGTATCTCGTGTTATTTTAGATTTAACAGTTCATTGTGAACACGTTTTACACATTTTCTCCAGCTACAATACAAAAAGAAAAAAAAAAACCTTAATAACGGACAGGAAAGCAAGCAGGGCGCGTGAAACTTTTTTTCCTCCCCCGAAATAATTATTATATTTCGCACAAAGGCTCGTTAAGAAGCTTTACGGTCATGTGTATTAAATTACATTAAAAAAGAAACAAACGTTTCCACACCAATTAAACACCGTGAGTGTATTCAGTGTCTGAGCTGCACCGATTCACCAAACGTTAACGGATCTAAACCGGAAGTTGCGGCTCAGCTTTCAAAATGGAAATTTAACTAAACAGGATTTTAGTATTTAAGTATTGGAGTTTGCGTTTTGAGCAACGACCAATGGAGAAAGGCAAGTGGGAAAAGGATGTGCAATTCCCATTTTTTAAACAAAATCTCCACAAATGAGGATGTCTACAACTACTTATATATATATATATATATATATATATATATATATATATATATATATATATATATATATATATATATATATATATATATATATAAAATAAAAAACACAAATTAATGACAGCTCTCTTTTTCTTCTGCCCGTAAAGGCGCTACTTAAATCTTCAGCAATCTGCAGAATCCAAACCTGTTTTAAGTTAAATGTCCTAGACTTTGATACCCTGAAAAAGTTACCTATATGGTATGTATATGTTTTTTGGGTGTAACAATTGTAGATAGACGACCCTACATTATTTTTGGCAGTGAATATGTGCACTTCTGGTTTTCACTTTTGTTGCATTTCTCCAAAAAGGATAGTCATGTTGATGAATGAGGCTTTTATTTTGAAGGTTTCAATCAGAAGTCCTACTTTTCTTCTAGCTGTCTTGACGCAATAGAGAGAGAGAGAGAGAGAGAGAGAGAGAGAGAGAGAGAGAGAGAGAGAGAGAGAGAGAGAGAGAGAGAGAGAGAGAGAGAGAGAGAGAGAGAGATGCAATTTCTTATCCATAAGATCCATAACTGTTTTATATTTGGGTTTAGAGAAATGTATTTGCATATATAAATAATACATAAACATAGAAATGCATTCATGCACTATTAATCAGCCCAAATACTGAAGGCCCGTGAACAATAATAAAATGACGCTTGCATGCTTTTTATGAAGTTGTCACAGTTTTGAAATATGTCTTATTGACACGTTTCTGATGAGTAGAAAACGGTAGATGTTAATAACATACATGGAGGATAAAGTTTGCATATTGTAAAAAAAAAATGTGTCGGC
>NW_027175898.1:3526182-3541182 GCF_023055335.1 Clinocottus analis
ATATATATATATATATACGTGTTTGTGTGTAAGGTGCAGGGGTTGCAGGTGAAAGCGAGGTTGAAGAAGTGTGTTTTGAGGGCTCATTTGAATGACGATAGGGTGGGAGCCTGACGGATGGTTCTTCTCGACTAATCAAATTTATGGCATGGATTAACTTGATTTCTGACTAAATATGGTGAGACCAAATCCATTAAGTTTAAATTGTATTAAATTTAGAGCAGGTTAAACCTTTGTCCTTAGCCAAGAGGGAATTGCATGTGTGTGTCTGTGTGTCTGCAAGCTACTATTGATAGTTATTTAAAGCCGTGATCGATGTGTTGTTTAGTCCGAACTGCATCCTGTTACCAGCTGCTGTCATCGGTCTGCTTCTCTCACCTTCCCAGAGATCTCGGCAGTCTTCTCATCACGTTTAATTAACATGTTGTATTCTAGATGTCTTGAAGAATTAATTAGAAATTCCCATCTGTAGCTCAGGTTTCTTTTTTCTGCTTTCCAGGCCAAGTTGCCTCAACTCTCCTGGATTTAATTGAGCCACTCCAGATTGGATTGAATAGAGTTTCTGTTGGTCTATATGGATTGGAAACCCTCCACATTCACTCTGTTTGTTCACGTATCTTCAACTGTCAGTAGCGTCTTGACACGTTCAGCCGGGTTTTCCACTTCAACTTGTTTATTATTGCTGAAATTGGAACAGAACAGAGTCATTCATCTGTAGATATCATTGACGATGTGTTTGATTGATTAAACCGATAGTTGGAGATAGATATATAGTCAAGATATTTAGTCATGTGATTCCAATCAGTAATCGATGAGAAACACGTCATCCATCAGATCCGTGTTCCCGAAAAGGTACGGTGGTAAACGTTAACATATTTTTTAAGACATTTAACAACTTTGTTTCCGTGGTTACAGGTGATCCTGACGGTTTACCTCAATGACACCCAGCAGATGCTCACTGAGGTCCCAGTTACTCCGGCAACCAGAGTGATCGACGTCGTTGAATACTGCAAAGAAGCCGGCGAGGGGGAGTGTCACCTCGCTGAAGTATGGAATGGACATGGTGAGTGCACCCACCTGTACATCTACACCATCTATACATCTACACCCATCTACACCTATCTGTACGTCTATACCCACCTGTACATCTACACCATCTATACATCTACACCCACCTGTATGTCTACACCCATCTGTACGTCTACACCCACCTGTACATCTACACCATCTATACATCTACACCCACCTGTACATCTACACCATCTATACATCTGCACCCATCTACACCTATCTGTACGTCTACACCCACCTGTATGTCTACACCCATCTGTACATCTACACCCATCTACACCTATCTGTACGTCTATACCCACCTGTATGTCTACACCCATCTGTACATCTACACCCATCTACACCTATTTGTACGTCTACATTCACGTGTACATCTACACCCATTTGTACATCTACACCATCTATACATCTACACCCATCTACACCTATCTGTACATCTACACCCACCTGTACGTCTACTCCCATCTGTACGTCTACACCCATCTGTACGTCTACACCCATCTGTACATCTACACCCATCTGTACGTCTACACCCATCTGTACACCTACACCCATCTGTACGTCTACACCCATCTGTACATCGACCTACAGTATGTCGGATTAGTCCAATGTAACCTTGTGACTGTTTCTAAATCAATCAAACTCAGTCGGGGATGATGACAGTCAAGAATAATTAAGAGAGGTAAAATATGATCTTCAGAAAGTCTCTTTCTATGCAGATGATAAATTGTTCTATATAAATAAATTGCAGCAGCATCTTTCTGCATCTAAAGCTTTACAGTAACATAATATGCATATAAGAGACTGCTAGCCGATAGTTAGAAGAATGAAACTGATACTCTAATCTAGTTGTATTGTTAAAGTCCTTTTGTTGAACATTCATATCGGGAAGCATGAACCCACTAAAGCTCCATTAAATAAGTTTGGTGATGATAATAATTATTTTTGTTGTTTTGCTGTTTTCACAGTAGTCAGACCTGTATTCATACACAACATCGCTCATCACCATGTTGATTACTAATATAATTACTATTGACATTCTGTTAACCGTCTTGTTAGAGCATTCGATTATTTACATGATTATAATCTGGAATTAGATGACAGGATAATTACAGTGTGCCGTTGGCTGAGATCACCATCTTTTGAAGCTGACTGCAAACAAAGCCAGGCCTACATGACGGCTACACCTCGAGTGCAGACTGTACACCCGCACGCCATTGTAAAGGTGAATAGACCAGTCCGTCTCGTGCAAACACTGCGCGCCACGGTGTCTATTAAAGCGTGGCCCACATTCAGTCAATCGTAGCTGTTAAAGTAGCGACCCGCGCAACAACACAGTGTGTTTGTGCAGCCCTGTGGTGTGACTGAGCGGTCAGAAAGGCTATAAATGGCTCTAATACTATACTGTTACTTAGAGGGCGACGCTGTGAAGCAGCACATAATAAATTGCGGTGTAAATTGTGTCGCCTGTGCAACGAGAGGCCACGCCTCAAGGCCGCAACTGGCCCTCACCGCGTGTGTGTGTGTGTGTGTGTGTGTGTGTGTGTGTGTGTGTGTGTGTGTGTGTGCACGCTAAGCCATTGTCTATGTGTGTGTGTTTGTGTATTGTTAGCTATTCATTTATTTCGCTGTAAAAAATGCCGCTGGTGTGTTTTTGAAAAGAATACAATGACTTCATCTTTTCGGATTGTCTGCTGTAATCATTAAAATAATAGTTACAGATAATTGAAGAGTTTGATTAGAGTTTGTGTGAAGTGGTTTAAAATTTGTAACATGGAGTGAGATTTAAAGAACAGCTAGACATTATTCGGCATCTTTTGGAACTTTGTGATCTACAGTTGGATGAAAAAAGTCTCTTATAATAATAATAATACGGAATTTATTATTATTTAAATATCCATAAAAGAAAACCTGATAAAACCATCAGTTTATTCAGACAATGTGGTTGTTAATTGTAAATGTGAAAATGTGCTGATAAATAGAATTTCATATTAAAGTATGTAATGGTCATATAAATAATATCTATACACTCAATGATCTTTTCCATGACTTCTCTGGATAAACCACAATAAGGAAGACTCTGCAATAACCTGGCAATTGTCTTCTCACCCTCTCTCTCAGAGCGAGTTCTCCCTCAGGAGGTGTTATTGTTGGACCTCCTCCAGCAGTGGGGAGCCAGGAGGCCAGAGGTCAGCTTCTACCTCCGACACTGCCCCTCCTGGACACAAGGTAGAGCAATACACACACACACACACGCAAGCACACACACACAATTCTACCCAGATGTCTCATATGAATATATTCGCTGACTCAGCTTACAAATAGATTATTTTCTTTCCCAGTACTGAGCACCATGAAGTCAAATGTAGAAATCTCGCAAACACGGAGAGCCAGTGGTGTGTATTTAGAGGTGAGGTCAGGGGCTCGGTCAGTAATTAGCCAAGTAAGATGATTAGTGTTACATAACATGAACAGGGTAAACCTGAGGGTGGGTGGTGGAGGAGGGGGGACAGGGGAGGGTGAGCCGGAGGGCGGGGGGGGGGGCAGAGCCAAGACTAGACAGCTCACTGAAGATTCAGCATTGATGCTAAAACAAAATAGTGGTTCTTCTTTCTCTGTTAAACTTACCCAGCAAAAAAGAATGGATGGATGCTGCATCATTGTGTTTAGTGTAATATTAGTGCACGTTAGCGAGGCTGCTGCTGTAATAGCTGTCGGTGGGGTGTTTTTGTGTCTGCTCCCCGCAGGGACCGGACAACCTCACCACCTGCTGGTGCTTTCCCATTCTCCCCCACTCCAAATTCATTAAAAACATATTTACCTTTCATTAGAATCCCATGATTACCATATGCTTGCGAGCTGTGAAGTGTATTGTGCATAATAAATGAATCACAACACTATTTTGGCCAGCTTTATTTTCAACCCGTCTGACTCAAAGAGGTCGTTAAAGTTTTCCCTCGTGTGTTTTGAGGGTTTGTCATAATATCTGCGCTTTAGTGGCTGCAGCTAAGCATGACGTGTTTCTTTATGCGTTTTCTCGTTCCCATGGAACGGTCTGTCGACAATGAGCAAACTTTTGGCAAAGTTTTTTTTCAATCCCTGTCATTTCCCACCCAGTCACAGTCTGCGTGCCAGCCAGTCTATAATAGGTTTAGGAGCAGCAGTGTAAGATCGAGAGGAAGATAAAAAACTAAATATAAAAAAAGGGCAGCTGTGAAGAGAGATACTGCCTTTTTCCCATATCCAGCACCAAACTGTAACACAGATGTGCTTTTGATATGAATGATTACTATTCCACATGCAATAGTCAATGGCAGGTTGATGCCGGCCCTCCCCTGTGTCAGCCAAACGGTCCCCGCAGTCTTCTGCCAACTTGTGTTCGGCTCCTCACATATTATCGTAAAAGAACTTTCTTAAACTAGCAAACTGCTCTCCGTGGAGCAGAGCAACACATTACCGTAATGCACTTGCCTTCACCCCGGCTAATTTAACATCATCTGCCCTCTGCGGGTTATCGAAAGGGGCCTGAGGCGAGTTTGCACCTCCCACACAAGGACAGCGCCTGCCTCTTCGAAGCTGACACTACTCACCTTCCAGATAATCAGCAAAATGTTCGCATTGGGATAGAGCAGAGGTAGTTAATCAGGCAGAAGTGAATCCCGACTCACCCCGACTAATGATGCTGTATTTCTATCTGTTTGCATACATCACTTTTGATTATTAGCATATTATTTTAACGATAGCTTCTCTGTTAAATAGACTCAACTGAATGTAAACTCTGTTTTGAGTTCTTTATTGATTGTGAGATACTAATTCGTCAGCTCAATTACTGCGCTGACTGCTCTATTGACTGGAGGTGAAACTTGGAGCTGGCTGGGATTAGCCCACATTAAGCCTGTCTGGTCTTAGTAGAATTAATAGGAATGATGCTATTTATAGATTACTCACAGAGAGGAAGATGAAGCTGGGTACAAATAAGATGAAGGAGATTTCAACTTTTTTTTCCCCCCACTCAAAATTGAAATGAGTCTTTATTTTTTTGTGTGGGAAACATAAGTAGGCTCTCTTACTGCCACACCTTGTCCTCTTTGTTTCAGGCAAGTTGCCAAAAACTTTCTCTGCATCCTTAAGAGAGGCTGAATATAAATAAGAACACACACACACAGTATCATGTACAAAACAACACAATACAATGCAGCACACTGAGAAAAGAACTGACTGATGGAGAAAAATACCAAAAAATGTTCGATTTATCTTTAAAAGGCCACAAGGTTCAGCTCGCCCTTACCTTGTATCAATATTTCATGCTTAGACTTGACTTTCTTGTCTTTCTTCATTCATAAGCAGGAAGTCCGCAGCCTTTGGAGCAGAGCTGGACCACAGAAGCAACGGAGAGTGCTAATGACAAGGTAGGTGGAGACGCACACACAGACACACACACACTGGAGCAGGGCTTGGCTGGGCTGAGGGCGCAGGACAGGCCGTGTGATGCATCTCTAAAAAGCTGAATCTGAACATCCAGGATCTATTATGCATTGTGGACATAAAGATCTCTACACCGCAACCTGCAATCAGGTTTATGGTAAAGATCAGTACCAAAATGTATCCTCCCAAATGTGATTAAAATACATGTGTCTACATACACAGATACTATATATATATATATATATATATATATATATATATATATATATATATATATATATATATATATATATATATATATATATATATGTATATATATATACATATATATGTATATATATATATATAATACATATATTTATGTATTATATATATATATATACAGTGTATGTAGATAATATATATGTACATATAGTGTCTTTAGAGCACGAGAAAGATCCAAATCTAAACCGTAACGCCCATTATCGTTAGCCTTCAAAGAACAATATTTATTAAATCCTCTGTTTTATCTTTCACTTATGTTAAACCTATTGCCCACACAAGTCCCCTTAAAGCTGCACATATAAATACTCTTTAAAAGAATAGTTTAGCTTAGCATTGTTTAGCATAAAGACTGGAAACTGGGGTAAACAGCTAGCCAAGCTCTGTCCAAATGTACAAAAAAAAACTCCCACCTTTGAAAAAAAGCTTAATCCACTGACTGAAGGTTCTTGAAATTCCTTTCATATAAGCTGCTGCTTTTGATATTTGGCGAACTTCAAATTACGTGTTCTGAGCTTAATGTTAGAGAGAGCTTGGACCTATGTGTTCTTAAACTTGGCTCATTTAATGCCGGGAATGCCATCCCAATGTTTAAAAGGTTGTTGGTGCGTGTGTGAGTATTCACATATATCCAGTGTATGCATGTGCACGTCTGTTTGTATGTGTAGTCTAGCGGATTAGCCCACGGATTAGTGACAGTGATGATTATCGTTCTCTACCAGTACGAAGAAACACACACACACGTGGCACACAATATTATGTACATAGAGTATAATTACTGTATTCACAGATGGAAAGAAAATATATAAAATAGGAATTAGCCATTTGTCACGAGCCTGACTAATTGCCTTTAGCTAACCGTGTTTTGTTTTGCAAGCTTTATCCTGTTATCTTCCCTGCAAAACAATGAGTCATGTGGTAAAAAGAGCAGCTGACCTCACACTGGCAGCTTTTTATTCGTCACTAACGGCTATTTTCAACCATGGCAGCTATTGTATTCAACCCCAGACGAGGCTGCTTTTGTGCACGTTGGTTCGGCCTCGGTTAGCCGGTCACCGACCGTGTTGGCGCGCCCGTATCTGTGCTGGTCAGTCTGCGGGTTAGTCAGCCAGTGTGTATGTGTCGGTCAGTCAGTGAAGGTAGGATTAGCTTGGTCCCATGACATAACCAGGCTAAGAGGATTGTTAGCTAGCCAAACAGCTCCTCCTCCTCCTCCCTCTTCTTTCCTCTCACCTCGCACACTCCTTCATGGTCGCCTTGAGCTATCCGTCTTCCTTCGTCCTCTGCCTTGAAATATTTGGTTCAAAGCCCAAACAGAGTTTTAGACAAGACAGCAGCGTTGGGGGTGAGTTCTGGAAATGTGTTTCCTTTCTGTTGCTGTGTGTGTGTGTGTGTGTGTGTGTGTGTGTCTACCCACCTTCCATTCTTTTCCCTTCTTCTCTCTCATTAGCTTGTCGTACATAATATAACACTTCAAAAACAGGAACGAGGAGTGAATGTAGAGGTGACTTTGAAACGTGTTTTTGTGTGTGTAAGTGTGCCTTTCTTTCTTTCCGCCCTTTTTAAGTTTTTGAAAGTTGTTCTCTGACTCTGTTCACGATCCAAACTACACTACTACACGACTCGCACACATTGGCAGTTTGACTGTGTCAGGGCGGGACTGCTGGCAGGGCACTTCTCTCTGTCTGTGTGTGTGTGCGCGTGTGTGTGTGTGTGTGTGTTTATTTGTGTAAGTGTCACACAATCAGAGCACATCGGGTGTTTAGGTAAGTGTGGTTTGAGCTGGACGCTATGTGCAGGCGAGGTGTGGCATCTTTTGGTCATTTGGGCTTGACACCGTTATTTTCTGTGCGCATGTGTTTGTGTGTGTGCGTTTGTGGATGCATGACTCCAAGTCAGGGTGTGACTCTTAGCTACAGTATATGTATATAATCATATTTAAAAGCTCTCACTTACACACACACAAACGTCAGATGATGTTTCCTCCCACAGGATCATGTCAAAATGACAGCGATGACATGTGTGTGTATGAGAAATACATATCATTTTAGCGCACAGCAGTTTGAAATGTGTTATTCATCACTCGGCACTAATGGCATTACTCATTGCAGCAGAATGTATTCTCAATCTCACTTACACGACTGCAGTAAATTCAGGACAAGGCAGCCATCCCTCATGTCTGTTAACGGGAAACCAGACTGTGTTGATGTCATTTTTTTATTCAAACGGCAAATCAAAATCAACACGAGCTCGGGTTCTGAAACCCCGCCCCTCAAGTCAGAACAACAACTGGAAATTGCTGCACGTTTTGAGTTAACACGTACGCAAACGGACAAACTCGATCAGGTCGATCAAGTCTCTTGATCCGACCGCGTGTAACTCTACCCCACGCAGCTGCGCGTGGGAGCTCTGCTGAGGGATATATTGAGAAGTCAAGTGCTCACTTGTGTGTGTTTGGATGCTCTCGACGAAACGCTCATGTCAGGGGTCGTGTTGACGCGGATCAAGATGAATGCTTTCACTGTATGTCATCGCCAGAAAGGCCTCTGTATGTCATTGGATAGTCTGGGCTCAGGGACTCGGATCCCTAGATGTGACTAAAGTTCACTTTGCTAATGCTGTGATGACGGTTTGACGTTATTCAGACATCCAGAACATTTAAAGTAATGCCGTAGTTGTCGGAAAATCCCCATTTTGATGAACTTGGTGGGATCGTGTTGCGACCAGAACCCCTGAGTTAAGTGAACGTCTCTTAAAACCAGCAAGTCGCCCTGTTTTTCCTTCCATAATGCTGCCGACGGTCTTCACTGCTCTGCCCACGGAGGAAACACCAGCAGGCCGCCCTGCTGGGTGAACCTTTAGGTCACCGGAGCGGTTGCGACAACAAGAGCTTCCCCATTTGGTTCGGCCGAGGGCTGCAGGAGCGTCTGAAGGCTGTTATTGCAGATTAGGAGGAATATTTTTACTGGAGGCGTACAGCAGATGGGAAAGGGATGGGTTCCATTACTGGAGGAACGTGTGATCAGAACAACGTGTCTGTGTTTGCCTTTGTGTGTGTGTGTGTGTGTGTGTGTGTGTGTGTGTGTGTGTGTGTGTGTTGTGTGCGCACCGCGTATATCTTTGCATACACACTGTTTGGAAATGTAATACTTGCACACTGAGAAGGTCAAAAATCCCCATGGGCTTCAGATTATATCCGTGATTGCAACATACGAAACGGTCGCAGAAGACCAGCCGACAGCTGCACACGAGAGGGGGTCGTGGCGACCATTACAATGTAGTTGTTCTGAGCGATTGCTGTCAGCAACCGAGGATCGCTTTTCACAGTTCTGACGACTTCATAATCTATTGACGCTGATACGGTGGCCGGCATTCGCATTCAACATTAAAGCAGCGAGTAGGACTTCCTCAGCCAGAGTTGTCCTGCACCTGCACTCTCTCTGCATGCTGAATGCATGGCATCGCCCCCGCTGAGATCAAGAGGAAACGGTGTGGAGGGACTTTTCTCTGTCACATGGTCTGTTCATGCCACACTGATCATTTGCAACTGGTAAAGCCTGTAAGTACCAGTGTTGCCGGCCCAGTCAGCGCCTTGAGCCTGCCCTAGTTATCATAAAAGTAGCCCCTTTTTTCTTTTTTCTTTGGATTGGAGAGAAGTTTCTTTGTCCTTTGTATTAATAAAGTAATATATCTTTTAAGTGGGATATGATGATACACATGCCCATTTGTCACTGTATCCAAACAACACACTTATGGACATTATTGGGTAAGCCCTGTGGTTGCAAGATATTTGGCTCCTCTGAGCCGCCAAGACATCTTCTGCGGCTGAATAATAGGGGGGCTGTAAAAACAGCAGCAGTGTTCAGAAGACCCCCTCGGCTCTTCTGTTTTACTAAAGTGTGCTTTGTGGTTTGGGAAAACTCAAAGCCAGTTATTATGTTGAAAAAGTTAGTTATTCATGTGAATCAATCAATAGTCTTGTTTGTATGATCCGATGGAAGCTTTTTGGAGGAATAATCACAGTAGGCCGAGCCCACCCGAGTCAGTGCCCGCCTCATGCCTCTTCTTCTTTTTCTTTTTCTTAAAGTCGCGGCAGATTAAACAGCAGCAATTGTGTCCTTTACGATCTCTATGTGGCTCAGAGTAACGGCTGACATTCACATTAACATTTATTCAAGGAAAACTGACCGCCCAGAGTCATCTGTATTTACGCCATGAAATACGGGTGTTAACTTATAAAGAAGATTTTCCGATTTGGGAAGAAAAATATTCCAATCTGGCTGCGCTAAACTCTGCCAATAGTGTTATACACTCATAGTGTTTCACATGTATGGAAGAAATATGACTCAGTATGACAGTTTCTGAGCCGTTAGATTAATGACATGCTTACGTCCCGCTGGGAAACCAGTTAAGACCTCAAACAAGTTACAAGTAAGTTTGGCAGAAGCGACTAAACAGGCTTCCTGAAAACACATCCATAAGATGCCGTGATTGTGAATATGCAATGTGCGAAGTCATACCTCATCAATATGAATGTTTTTCACAGATGGCTGCACCCAGAATAGCAGCACTGGCAAAAATTCCAGTCTGCTTTTATTGCTGTGTGTGTGTGTGTGTGTGTGTGTGTGTGTGTGTGTGTGTGTGTGTGTGTGTGTGTGTGTGTGTGTGTCTCTATCTAAGTGAGACAGATGTGTGTCTGTTTCACAGAGTGAATAAAATAATGTGTGACGCAGCAGTTAAGTCACATGCCTGTGTGTGTGTGTGTGTGTGTGTGTGTGTGTGTGTGTGTCTGTGCGCATGCACATGCACATGTGTGTGTGTGTGTGTGTGTGTTGCAGAGAGCAAGCCAGTGTAAAAGAGGAGGACAATATGACGTTGCAGCAGTCAGCTGTTATTCCACTGTGTGTCCGAGTGTGCACACAGACATGCGCGTGTGTCGCCGGACGCGTCCGGTGGGGAATGTGTGCCGCGAAATTGCCGCGGCCGCTAATCTACCATCACCGTCATCATTATCTTCTTCATAACACACATCTGGAGCATCTGGGAGGTTGAGTGGGAGCAGTTACTGCCCTTATCAGGGCTGTGGTGCAGTGATTCCCCCTTCTGAGAGAAAGTAGGAGAAAGAAAGAGGGAGGTGTGAGGAGGGGGGGGGGAGAAGGGGATGTCGCTGCAGCAAAAAGCCAGCCGCAGATGGATGACAAGGATGGAGAGATTGAGAGATGAAGGAATGCAGATGTAGAAAGAGGATTAAGAAGGACGGAGAAGGTGAAGGGGGAGGGTGGTACAGAAACATGATGAGAGGTGTAAGAAGGGAAGGAGGAATGGAAAGATGGAAGGATAGAAACAGAGTAAAAAAGGATGGAGTGATGACTCCCCCCCCTCCTCTTTTTGTACTAGTTCATAGGTGTACATGTTTGTTTACTGTAGTAATTGAACGCAGTGTCACATTAGTGGGCTTTACACGTCACATGAGAGCAAACCAATGCTGGAGAGTTTGTATGAGAGAGAGAGAGAAAGGGAGAGAGAGAGAGAGAGAGAGGTGGGAGCTTGCAGGACGAGCAAGAGGGCGGGAGAGAGGAAGAGAGAGTGTGTCGTAAATCACAGCACATCAGCGGGCGGACGAGAAGGGAAAGTTGTGATAAGGATCTCGCTCTCGTTCCTCCCGTCCGAGCCTCCGGCGGCGCTTTTCTTCTCTCAGGAAAACAACCCGTGCCAAAAGAAAAGGGGGTCCACTGTCTCTCTGCAAGGATGGAGTGGAATGAGGTGGATTTGGTGCAGGAGTTTACTGTTGAAGGACAATGCAGCAAAATTAAAGTGCGCTCCTGCAGGATCACATGGGACAGCCTGCAGGTAAACACACACAGCACACAGGGGGAGGCTGACAGAGGACCGCATGTTAGCGGCAGCCCTCACACCCCCACCCCCCTTCAAGGCGCTCGCGGCAGCGCAGTCCGCAGGGCGGTGTGTGTTGACAGCGTGCACGCAGCCGAATGAATGACACCGTTGTTTGGGCGTCTGGCTAAATGGTTAACTTTTTGTTGTGTAGCCGTGGGACGCACGTCATCATTGGAGAGATTTTAGGGAGAACAGGACACAAATGTCACACTGCTGACCAAACTGTTTGGGTGATCTTTATTCCAACCGATCGCAATCTTTCAGAACAATTCATTCAACAACTCTTAAGTGTTTGGAAGGCGGACAGTGTGGCTTATTGGATAAGCACATTTTTTGAATTTTTTGCCTTTTTAGTTGTTTTTTGGGTCGATGATTTACCAGACAGACCTGTAAAAGGAAGCTCAGCGTATCTTTTTAATCACTTTTCTTTCATGCATCGTGTGCAATTAAAGGGAAGCAAAAAGAAACGCCACAAGGATTTTTTTTTTAATCTTAAAAGCAACTAAATGTGAAATTGAATCACTACTTTAGTGTTGTAAAAATGCACACTATGTATTACTCTGCCAACGTACTAGAGGTGACAAGTTGATTAGAACTATTCAGGTTTAAAGATGTGATGTGATTATCAAATGTATATCCTCTTAGTATTTTATTGTTGATTGTTCTGCTTAGGCATCAACACTTGTTTACCAACAAAGCGTATTGAATTGAAATAGGACAGCCACTGTATTCGTAGCTTTGGGAACCATTTTTGTAAAGGTTTGTTATAGTTTGAAATTGTGCGACTTCAAAAACTTGATTTTAAATGTGTTTTTAGGCTTTGCAAATTCAGACAGGAAAATGAGTCCAATACTGTGGACGGTATAAAGAATCAAGTAAATTATTCAATCAAATCAAGAAAACTCCTGTTTGCAAACTTCTAGTTTCAAGAATATTAACTGAGGAGGATGTCAGATGTCTGTCCTCTGATCTTACCTGTGAGCCACATGTGTAGCTCCAAGATTCAAAAGCTCTTTGTAAATTGGAAATATTTAGAAATTTCAAACTTGAAATTGCCATCAAGAAGTCTTTTAAAGAGTTTGGACCACATAAATTCACCCCAATGTTTTTCAAAATAAAGCATTGCAATGCTATTCAGTTAACATTTCAGCTTTCAGTATTCCGTAGCATTACATTATCACAATGACATATCCAACCCCTCACCAATTCTAATTATTATGTCCTTTAAGTGCATCCATACGAGTGCATTCATGTTTTATGATGATGGATGTTCAGGGAAAAGTTCATGTATTCCTGCATCGGTGCTCACAGAGACCGTGATGTTCTCTCATCCTCCTGCCGGTGCCGGGCTCTCCTTTAAGGTGAAACTAGACCGCTCTGGCAAGAGACCAGTTAGTATCTGCAGACTCTTCATAATGAACATGTAGGTGAGAATCTGCAGAATCCCACAAGTCAGCAGAAAGCTGATGACACGTGCCACCGCTGACTGGATCACCAGCGTATTATGCGCAGTGTCGCCGCCTGAAACGCATGATGTTGGAAATACTGTGCATGTGCATTATGTTTTATGAGTCAATGAATTGAGTCCGGCTGGAGGCCGTGATAGCAGAGTGTGGCTATCAGTGTCATTAATCACTGCCGCTGATGTTTAGCATATAGCACTAATGCTGCAAGAGTTTGAGTGTCCGATCCCACAAGCTTTTAAAGGGATGTGTGGGTTTATTTCATGTGGAAGAATTTGCCATTACCCTCAGAGCTCATTCAGGTTAATGGAGCTCTGAGTTGTGGCATCAAAGACTCCACTTGTGTATATATGATTTTTTTTTAAACATTTAACAAAATTGATCCTTTTGAGATCCTTAAACCGAGACCCATGACATCCCAATGACTGCCGGCCTCTCTAATCATCTGTTTCAGAGCAATGCTCAGAACACACAGTTGAAGTCACTACATTTTTTTGATGAAAGTTCTTGCTTTACGGTGAGTTCAACCAACTAAAAAAGCAATTTCATAAAAACATTTTGACAGCGTTTTTTCAAAAACATTTCATAGCACTCAAGTCCTCTTCAGTGTATCTGTGAGATTATTCTTTAGACGAAGAGGTGGTATGGATCGATGTGACCGAAAGCTGGCAGCGATCTCAAAAGTAGAAAAGGGTTCAATGGAGCAAATTTCTCTGTAGTTCCTGAGGATTTTATTTTAGGCCCCATCCCGATCTCATTTCATTCTTTAAAGAAACGTCCGTGCAATGGACTGCAATTGGTTTGACCTAAACATCTTCTATTGAGCCGACTTCTATAGTTGTTTATGCTGTAGTTGTTTTGACTCGACTCAAGACCCTGTACTTTGAGATGGTGTTGTATTGGACGATACTATTTTCAAAACCGCCCCCTGATGTTTTCTCGTCCTTATTTCCATTTACAGAGGAGCCTGGCAGCATAGGCAAGCCAATAAACACCCACAATATGTATTGTTGCACATAGAGCAGTATACTGCAGGTGAGCTAACGGACATGTGTGTTCTGTGATCTATATTATTATTTATTTCTATATCCTTCTCGATAGGGAGAGAGAGAGCAAGAGAGAGTATCAGGAAATGATACTCACGACAGTTATACTCTATGTGACCTTCGTAAAAGGTATGCATATCAACCGTAATCATTAGTCTAGTAATGACTCATAAAGTGGGCAGATACGTATTCTTTAGGTGCCCTCATCAATCAGTGTTCCTCATCTGGATCGTGACAGAAATTAAACTGTGTGTCTGTTTTTTATCCCATTTAGGAACTACATTTTCACAGCTTTGGACCCAGGCATGTTTAAGTAGGCATGCAATGTCGTGGATACATACATTACTCAATGAGCTATACTGATAATGTTCCATCACACTGAGTCATTGCTCGTTTTCGCTGGCAGTCAAAGATCGGCTGGCTGTCCTGCCGCTGTATTGTGTTCGACACAGTGCAGTGTTTCTTTGGTGCCGTGCAGAGCTGCGCAGGGATGAAGCTGTTACAACTATATAGTCACGGGTCTAGAAAGAAGCGTCTTCTGTTGGATGCGTGGAAACAGACGTTGTTTATAATCAATTAAACAATGTGTAGAAGCCGTTAAAATATGTCATCCGAAGTTTTGACTAATAACACAGAGGAGAATCATTTTCCAAGCCGTGCTATAAATGGACACAACAGACCAGGTGTGTGTGTGTCCGTGTGTGACCGTGCACAATAGCAGGATGTGACTGGGAAGAAACCTCCCGTTGTTGTCTGCAAAAGGCATTTCCTTCCCCACACCCTTCATCGCCCGCATTTCACGCAAGTATGCAGCAACTTAAGCAAGTGTTCCTCCCGGT